>NW_004524585.1:11236011-11260525 GCF_000260255.1 Octodon degus | reverse complement strand
TTTTTGTATTTTAGAACAGGATGTTCAGGGTCTCACTACTTACATCGGACTCGTAGTGATCCGCCTGTGTTCAGCCTCCCAAGAGCTGGGATGACAGGCATGCGACACCACGCCCAGTCTCAATTACTGTCTCAGCGCACACTGGGGGCAGGGCCTGCACAGCATGGTGGGGATCAAACCCCTGCCGCTGCGTCTTCCTAAGCAGGCACTTGAGCTATTTGGCCGGCCCTTTTTTTTTTTTTTTTTTTTTTCTTTCTTTCTTTCCTTTTTTTTTGTGGTACTGGAAATTGAACTCAGGACCTTGGCTTACCAGGCAGGCACTGAACCATTGAACTATATCCCCAGCCCAGGTTTGTCCTATATGGCTTTTATTTGATTAAAATAAGGTCTTTCTATGCTTATTTTTTGAGGGTTCTTTGTTTTATTTTGATTTGATTTGATTTGTCTTGGGTTTTTGTGGGGGGTTTTGGTGGAACTGGGGATTGAACTCAGCCCTTGCACTTGCCAGGAAAGTGCTTATTCCACTGAGCTATTTCCCTGGCTCCTGTCTTGTTTTGTTTTGAGACAGAGTTTGACTATGCAGTTTAGGCTTGCCTTGAACTCACTTTGTAGCCAGGCTGGCCTCAGACTCATAGTGATCCTCCTACATCAGCCTCCCAAGTTCTTTGGCATTTTAAATCATGAACACATACTGCATTTTTGTCAAAGGCTTTTATGCATCCATGTGATTTTTTTTTTCTTGCTTCTATTTTTTTCCTTTTTTTATGGATACCGGGAATCAGACTCGGGACCTCACACTTGCCAGGCAGGTGCTGTGGCACTGAGCTAAATCACCGGCCAGTTCCTATTTATATGACATATCACATTTGCTGATATGCGTGTTGAGCCATCCTTGCAGCCCTGGGGTGAAGCCCACTTGCCCATGGCATATGATCTTTTTTTAACAGTTTATTGTATCACTTGCCAGTGTGTCATTGAGTTTTTGATGTCTATATTCACTAAAGAGATTGGCTTGTAGTTTTCTTGAAAAAGTCCTTTCTTACTGAAAGGTTTAATTACATGAGGACAGAGAATCAACCATAGTGAGTGGTAAGGCGGAAACCATTGGTGCCTAAACAAGAATTCCTGCGCTCTGGGGAAGGACATGCTCGGTAGAAAACACAGAGGATACAGATTACAGGTAGAGTCTAGACAAGTCTCTTTCCCTCTTTTGGTTTTGTCTTAATAGGAAATAAGACAGTTGGAAGTAAATGAATCAAGGAGGAATTTTTGTTCTTTGTTTTTGTATACTATTTTCAGAGGAAGGAGAATGAGAGATAGAGGGACTTATTTATTTATTTTTGGCACTGGGAGTCGAACTCAGAACCTTGTACTTGTCATGCAGGTGCTATATCCCCCTATACCACCACCAAGAAGAAATTTTTAAAGGCAGGGATTACTGGTGCATATCCGCATACTGATGGGGATAATTCAGTAGGAAGGAAAATTGATGAGCCCAGGAAAGGAGGCAGGCAGTCGGGGGCACTAGAGCTGGGCTTGCTTTAACAGGTGTTCACCTCAGTTTTAGGACGAAGACAGTAGAGATGGGCGCAGATGCAGTGAGACTGGCAAGTGTGGGGAGGGGAAGGCGAGGCTGATCTCCTCTGCGTTGATGTGTCACAAGTGTTCTCTGGGGAGACAGTGCTGGCAGCCGTACATATACTGGGTCAAAGTGAGGAGAAATGGAGGAGGCTGTGATTAGAGGTTGAGACTTGGGTCACAGTAAAAATGCTCCCTGTATTGGTAGAGAAACAAAAGCCCTCTAGATATGAAATCTGGCTGCAGACAGTCAATAGGCAACAACTAGCTGCCAGAGGTGCTTGAAAATCCAGTAGACTGTCACCTCCTGTGCATCAGTCTTCTGACTCCAAGGCCAACCATGTCCAGAGAAAGGGAGGAAGCACAGCCCCATCGCAGCACACCGCTGTCAGCTGGGAGGTCCAGTGCTGTCACACCAGGCGAACGTGGGGTGCATTCCTAGCTTAGCTGTTTACCATCCAGGACACCTCAGACAAGGATTTAACTCATTAAGCTTGCTTTTCTTTTCTGTAATGTCTTGTCTGTGTTGCATTTGTACTTCATGGAAATGGCTAGCTTTCTAATACATGTTTCAGTGAGGTATACGATACATGCTGAAATATGCATAAAACATGTGTGACATTTATGCATTATCACAAAGTGAACAGGAAATAGAACACTGTCAGCAGCAGTATTATGTCTTGTAGTACAGTCATACTATGCTCCCTGCTCCTCTTCAACAGTAAACCTAAACTTGTCCTGACTTCTAGCTCTTTGGGTTAGTCTTGCCTGATTTTGAATTTTAGAAAACTCCTCCATCCCCCAAACAGAGGTGGAAACCCAGGGAGCGCTGGCCTACAACCCCAGCTGTTTTCATTTTGAGACAGGGCCTTACTAAGTTGCTCACACTAACTTTCAACTTGTAACCCTCCTGCCTCAGCCTCCCAAGTAGCTGGAATTACATCTGTGTACCACAGCACCTAGCTTGTTTTTTCAACTTTATGTTTGTAAGATTCACTCTTTTGTTGTATTAAATATTTCTCTGTAGTATTCCATTGTATGAATCTAACACCATTTATCTATTTTACTGCTAATAGAAATCTGGCCCCACCCCTGGGGCATGCTGAGCTGGGAATGATACTGGGCATGGTAGCATGCCTATAATTCCAGGGCTTGGGAGGCTGAAAACAGGAGGATCACTATGAGTCTGATCTGTGTAGTGAGACCCTGTAGACCCTGTACTAATAACCCAGATTTCTGGGTTATTTCCAGTCTAGGGCTGTTACAAAAGGTGCCTTTAGGAACATTTCTGTACGTTTGGGAAGGCACATTTAAGACTTCATTTCTTTCTTTTTTTTTTTTTTTTCTCAGAACCGGGGATTGAACTCAGGCCCTTGTGTTTGCCAGGGAAGCACTTATTCTATTGAGCCATCTCCCCAGCCCTAAGACTTCATTTCTGTTCAGTCTGCACCTAACAGTGGAGTTGCTGGGTCGTGGGGAATGCATAATGAAATTTAATTGTGTTTGTAAACAGGAATGATGATACCGATGTTTAGTCTTTATGAGGCTCTGATACAAAAGTGTTAAGGTCTAACGTAGTGCTTTGCCAATAATAGACACTTAACGGATAGCCATGATCATTTCTAATGGAGTCCACCTTGGAGAGCAGCTAGCCGTGTGCTATCTCTTTCCACCCTCTCCTGCTTCTTGAGGGTCAAGCCCACTTGACCAGGATTTGGACATTTCCCTAAATGCACTCTAGCCAACCGCTTCACCAAGGAGCTGCACCTCCAACCCCTCTTCTCTCTTTTTACCTAGTACAGGAAAACCTCTTTCCTGTGGTATTTCAAGCCCCTCCTGGCTTTACTCCCTTTCCTCTGTAGTTTAGATCTTATTTTGGTCATTATCAACATTACTCTCAAGTTTCATGCTTACCCTGCCCCAAACTCTCGGGCTGGATGAGACAAACCATTTAGCATTTCTATACTATACCCAAACTGTTGGTCCCACCAGGAGAAAAGAACACAGCTGCATATATGGGGCCTCTGGAGAGTAAAACCCCATAATCTCAGCTAAGCCCTCAAAACTTCTACACATGCCTCTCACTCTGCCGAGCGGTATTCCCCAAATTATCCTTTCTGTAGGAACCCCTTTGTCTTGCCATCTCTCTTTTCATCCTGAACAGATGGTCCAGTCTCATATATCACTGAGAAATCCGAAGCTGTCAAATGAGGATGTTCCAAATTCCTCTTCAGTACCTGACAGTGTATCAGCATCTCTATCTGCAGCTTCCTGTCTCTGACCTCCTCCCGGAGGTGAGGACCCCGCCCTGAGGACCCCACCCTCTTTTCTGATCACACTTGCTCCGCTTGCACAGAGCCTTTACCCCTTTTAAGATTCCTCTTGTCTGTCACTGTCCTTCCCACTGGCTCTGTGTTCTTCTCTCTCCTTTGCTTTGGAGCCAGGTTGTGAAGACGAGCAGTGGCATCTACACTTGCTGTCACCCTGCCACTCTCCGTGTCCCCAGGGTACTGGTGTCCACCATGATGAGGTGTCCAGGGACCTCCGTGTTGCTTTTATGCACTGCCCAGTGTGTAGTATTTCTCTTATTTATTCACTGTGTGGGATTTCACCACTTTATAATTTTTATTTTTTTTATTTTTATTTTTATTTTTATTTTTTATTTTTTATTTTTTTTTGCGGAACCGGGGATTGAACTTAGATCCTTGCGTTTGCCAGTCAAGCGCTTATCCTACTGAGCCATCTCCCCGGCCCCTAACTTTGTAATTTTTAGAACACTAATGCCCCTTGGTGTCAGGATACCATAATCTCCTGGTTTTCTTTTTATCTTAGCTATCCCTTTCCTGTCTCCACTGAAGAACGATTCTCCCTCTAATGTCTAAATATAAGTGTTCCCCAGGGCCCTGGCCTTCCCTGCTGTCTCCCTGGTGTCCTCATCCAGCCCCGTGGATTCAGCTACCACCCATATGCTTTCTCTATCTGCGGCCTAGATCTTTATTTTGAGTTCTAGATCATTCAGTTGCCTCTTGGATACCTTGAGTGTCTCAAATTCACCCAGTCTAAAAATAAATTAATCATTGTCACCCAGTTTCACCCCAAACCTGCTTTTCCTCCTGCATTTCACACTCTGTTAACAAGAAACACTATCTGATCAAGCACCTAGGTTATAACCCTGAGGGTTCACCACTCCTCTCTCAATGTTTCTAGGCCTTCCTAGGTTCTACCTCTGCAATCTCTTTCTGTGCAGCCCCCTCCCCTATTCCACTTCTGTTGCTTCCACCCCTATCACTTATCAGCTAGAAGAATGTCACAACCTCCTAAATGGTATCCCGGCTTCTCTTCCAGCACCATTGCAATCCATCCTCCTCACAGCTGCCAGTGTCTTATTATAAAATGAAATCATGATCTTGACACTCCTTGCATAAAAGTCTTCATTGCTCAACACCGCTTTCACGATCACATTTACGCCCCTTAGCACGGCTTAGAAGGCCCTTGGCGAGCCAGCACCTCCCTGTCTCTCAAGCTATGAATACTCATCTCCTTGACTTTTGACTTTTGCTACAGTGATATTACCCCTTTGGTTCTTGGCAGGTGCCAGACTTTGTGGTGCTTCCTCAGTATCCCTGAATATTCTGTCACCCCTAACTTGGATACCAGGTCTCTCTAAGCCTTACTCCCCCAGCAAGGCAAGGCCCCGGCGCCACCTTCTCCAGAAAGCTTCTTGGCCTCTAGTGAGCGCTGTGCTCACAAAGCACACCTGCAAGTGTGGTACGTCATACACCATGTACCTGCACACGTCACCTCAGTGCTGTCCCAGGTTCCCCAAGGACAAAGGTGGACTCTTGTCCCTCCCCAAGTCCCCAGCAGTGAGTCCCGTGCAGGACTGGATGAATGCCCTTTGAACAAAGGAAGGATGACATGTCGGCAAACAACTTTCTCATCAAAGTTGGGTAAATCTGCAGAAGTTGTAGATTCTCTTATACTCTTTTATTTATTTATTTATTTATTTATTTATTTTTAATTTTGTGTGTGTGTGTGTGTGTGGCCAGCTCAGCCCACCAGGGGGCGGGGCTGGCTGGCATGTGGTGCTGGGGGATTGAACCGCGCTCCTTGTACTTTGCTAAGCTTGTTCTAAGTAGGTGCTTTAGACCACTGAGCCATCTCACCAGCCCATAAGAGGATCTTTTTTTTTTTTTTTTTTTTTTTTTTTTTTTTTTTTTTTGCGGAACCGGGGATTGAACTCAGATCCTTGCGTTTGCCAGTCAAGCGCTTATCCTACTGAGCCATCTCCCTAGCCCGATTCTTATACTCTTTTAGAGTGAAAACATAATTTTGGTTTTGGCAACAGAAAAGCAGACCAATACATTAGAGCAATCAATTGAAAACAAAACAGATAGCGACCTGCTCTTTCTGAGATGTTATTCTTTTAAAAATGAGAAGTAAGGGCCAGGGAGATGGCTCAGTGGAATAAGCACTTCCCTGGCAAGTGCAAGAGCCTGAGTTCAATCCCCGGTTCTGAAAAAAAAAAAGTAAAAGTTTAATTTTGTGTACAAATCTTCATATCAAGTGAAATCTGGCAGTGATCCTGCTTTTTTTTGTTTGTTTGTTTTTTCGGTTTCCATAGAGAATTGGTGAAATCAGTCCAAAATTTACACTCTGGGGCCTGAATTGTTGGGATAGTTCTCTGTCATATTTTCCCTTTGGTTTGAAGTTATTCTATGTTTTGTTTTTTCGCTTGGTCCCTTCTTTTCCAGTCCTGTAGGGACCTCAGATTATAGGCTAACATTTTTATTTTTATTTTCCTTATTTTTTTTTATTAATTTTATCGAGAAGGAAACAGCAATGAGACAGTTTCAAAACAGGTTAGTAGGACAGTTACAATAATTAATACAATGCATATTGTTGTCTTCATAATAGTTATTCAGAGTACAAGATGCAGACATGATATCTTGTCTACACACTGTTAGTATCAGGCTAATATTTTTAGCCTGGCTTAATCAAGTTCATCTATGAGCCCCCGGTCACTAGGACGTGCTAAAGAGTGCATTAATAATCTGCTCGGTATGCAGCCAATAAGGGCCTTCATCTTGTCTTCTGAATTCGTCTCAACATGTCTAGAGGAATTCAGTAGCTTTGTCTCTAGGTCTAGAAAAAGCAGTGCAGCTCTTCCCAGAGCTTGCTCTGAGCAGATCTCCCCGGATCCCACATACACAGCAGGAGAGGAGCTGCCTCCCGTGGGGTACTCAGAGCCACCCGTCTGGGAGGCCCAGCACCGAGACGTGTGGCGATGGTGACCTGGGCAGCCAGTGCACTGAATGACTGTTTCCTCGGCCCTACCGTCTTAGTCTGTGTCATGCTGGTACAACAGAATATCAGGCTGCATGTTTTATAATAATAATAATCAGAAATGTATTTGGCTTCCACTTCTGGAGGCTGGGAAGTATGAGATCGAGGGGCTACTTTTAGTGAGGGCTTTCTCGCTGTGTCTCCCAGGGGAGAAGGTAGAGGTGAAGTGGGCTGCCCGCAAGGGAGGTCTGAACTCAGCTCCCTCCAGGAATGACAGCGCTAATTCTTGCAGGAAGGCAGTGTCCCTAAGACCCAACTAGGCCCATTAGCTCCACCCTCCAACCACCCACAGTAGAGGTCAGATTGTTGTTTCCTCTTCCTCCCCCTCTTCCTCCTCCTCCATCTCCATTTTATTCCGTACTGCGGTTGAACTGAAAGCTTTTACACTGAGCTACATCCCCACCCTATTTTATTTTGAGACAGAGTATCACTAAATTGCTAAATTGCCAGGTTGGGCTCAAATCTATGATCCTCCTGCCTCAGCCTCCCAGAGTTCATATACCACCATGCCTGGTAGAATCATGTTTCTTTTTTCTGTATTTTAGGGAAGGGTCTACAGGGTATCCCAGGTCTCATTACTAGCTCAGACTCATAGTGATTCTCCTGTTTACAGCCTCCCAAGTGATGGGATTACAGGTACGCACCACCACACCCAGTCTCAATTGCTGTCTCAGTGCACCCCAGGGACAGGACTGGCATGGCAGGCCCAGGGATTGAACCCCTGGCCCCTGAGCCTGCTTGCAGGCACTTTAATCCACTGAACTATTTGGCTGGCCCAGGATCATGTTTCCAAAAGGTAAATTTTGGGGAATGCATTCTAATTGTGGCACTCCCAGAGATGCTAAATATTTGGTCCTATTCTCAATTCATAGGAAAGAAATCAACTGCTGGAATTCCAGTTGCCAAGGCTGAGCTATTGTGCTTATACCCTGTGTCCCTGGGTAGCTCGCCATCTCATGTGGTGCTCATGGCAGCATCCCTTCCACTTAGACTCAGGCCTGCTGTTCTGAGGGCTGTGTCGCCCTCCACTATACTGCAAAGCTTAGCTTAATCTCAAAATGGCCAACAAAGTGTCAGTAATGGCCACAAAGTTCTGAAGACTCAAGTGTTCCAGGGGCCGTAGGTCCTTCAGGTCAGGAGGTTTTCAGTTTCATATCCAGCTCCTGTCAGCCTTGTCTTAACAGCAGGAGTTGGGGTGGTCCTCAGAGCACAGGTGAGCTGAGCATTTCAGCATTTCTAGATTGACTTTCTTAAAAAAGAATAACTCACAGGCCGGGAAGATAGCTCAGCAACCTAAAGCGCCTGCTTCGGCAAGCTCAGGCAGGCGCAGGGGACCATGGTTTGATTCCTGGCACTACAAGCCATGCCAGCTCCACCCTCAGGGTGGGCTGAGCTGGCCAAATAAAAAATAATAATAAAAAACCTTATAATATAGTAAGACTCTGTCCATGACTCAGCCACATGGCTGACACTGACAAAGGATCTACAATCTGAGGTACAGGATCTCAGGATAAATCCTGATGGGATTTGACTGACCTTATCAGATCCAAAAGCTACAACTCTTGTTGCATAGGTCCTGTTTTACCTTGGTCTTAAACATCCAGAAGGAAAGTATAAAAACAAAATATAAGAAGTAAAGCCATGCTGTTATGCTGAGCTATAGGGGACTCAGGTCAACAATTTCTGACACTGCCAGTGAAGCAGAAGACCCAATACTATTATGAGCTACTGGACTCTTTTAGAATATTTTGCTGAGTTTACACACCTGTAATATTCAAATGATGGAACTAAACAGAAAAGGGGATACAGATGAATGTCTATTTTGTATCTGTGTTAGGATAGATATATAGTTACATTCTCTTAATGAATAGAGGGATTTGTTGTAATAGTGTTTGTAAATACGATATCATGTCTGCATCTTGTACAGCAAATAACCACTAGGAAGAGAGTATGAAATGTGTTAATTATTGAAACTGTCCTACCAATTTGATTTGAAACTGTCTCATTGCTATTTGTCTCTCAATAAAATTATGGAAAAAATATAGTAAGACTCATTATAGACTATGTAAAACAGGAAAAAAAGAAGAAAGAACTGGTTATTATTTGTCTTTGGCAATGGCAAATAGCTAAGGACACTAGCCATTGTCTTTTTTTTTTTTTTCTTTTTGGTCTTTTTTGAGACAGTTTTCCACTACGCAGTTCAGGCTGGGCTTGAACTCACTTTGTAGCCTAGGCCGGTCTTGAACTCGCAGCGATCCTCCTGTTTCAGCCTCCTTACTGCTGGGGTTACAGGTGTGGACTTCATCGTCCAATTTTTTGAGCATATACTTCTGTATGTACTTTTATGTGTAGTTGAAGATGGGTCATTTTTGTTCCTTGCTCTTTCTTTGCTTATCATTTCGCTATATCATGGAAACCTCTTCCTAAACATTTTCAGTGGCTCTCCTCATAGTCTGTCAAACGGCTGCGTCGAACCATTTGCCCATATTTGGATGTCTACATGAGTCCAAATAAATACACTTTCCACAGCCCCCAACAGATCCCCAGAGCCTCGGCACAGCGCCTTCCCCGGCCTTCGGTGCGCGTCCCCAGAGGGCGGCAGCCAGCCAAGGGAGATGACGATAGAACGCTCAGCACACTGTTGCCTGAGCTGAGCCTTAAGCCAGCCGTGAAATAAAGCTCTGAAAGGAGAGAGACCACTGGCGGGGCCCTGCGAGCGAGCGAACGCAGGGGCTGATGGGCAGCTCACAGGCAGACCTGCGCAGCCCAGGGAAAGTGAAACCACGCCTGCGGTTTTCTAGGGGATCAAGTTCCCGATGCTGGAATATCTGCCAAGCAGAGCACTTTTTCTTCTCCCAGGGAAATGTGCCCACTCATACTTGCCCATGGGTGGGGCGAGTGTGCCTCGTTTCCCTCTGACTGGGGGGAAAGAATTGTTGCTATTTACAAAGAATATTGAGGCTCCGGCCCTGGGAATGTGCAGGTCTGGGCAGCTGTGAGGAGGGAGTGTCACTAGTCCACCCTCCTGCTTCCAGGAGACCAGCCCAAGACGTGCCAGAGAACCACGCCAAGCGCACACAACAGAGGCCAGGAGGCACAGTAATTTCCCCCTTCCGTGAAAAATAGAAGAGGAGCATCTTGGCTGGGGTGGCGATGCACGCCTGGAATACCAGCTACTCAGGAGGGTGAGGCAGGAAGACCGCAACTTCAAGGCTAGCCGGGGCAACATAGCAAGAGCCCAACTCCACAAACAAAACAAAAGGAAAAAATAAAGATAAGATAATAAAGAGCCTCATATCCAGAAGCCAGTAGGTGATCACTGAGTTGCTGGCTCAGAACACTGCCCGAGATGTCCCAGCTCACCCAGGCGCAGCAATGTCAGAGCCGAAGATTGGTCTCTTCAGTGAGCTTTCAGGCTTCCACAACCGGCATCTCATTTCCTTTTCTCAGCCTGCTTTAATCTGTTTAGGAAAGAAAGAAACTGAGTCCTCAAGAGGTCATTGGTGGGCTTGGGATATAGCTCTGTGGGGGAGCATTTGCCTGGCATGTGTGAGACCCTGAGTTCAGACTCTAATACTGTCCTTCTCCACCCAAAAAATAGATCACCAAGTTGGATGATCTTTATACCTCAAGTTGCACCAAATTAACAGATTGTGTGAATTAACAGAAAAAATAAAAATCTGTGCCTGGAGCCTTCACTGTGGACCTCCACCAGCACCAGAAGTGTGCGTGTGCATTTAGCGTTTACGCAGCCTTCCCTGTGTGGCCAAGTCCAGGACAGGTGCTGCTCAGTACTGGTGGCTCTGCCAGCCAACAGCTTTCCTGTCTCTGGGCTATCCTCTGAGACCCACTGCGCCCTGAGCTGGGCACTGGCCTAGCCTCTACACCGCTCTCCAAGACATTCCTGGTCATTCCGACCCCTCCCTGCGGACCCCAGAGACGCACTCATCTGCTTCCCACCCTCCTCCAAGTGGCTACCGTGTCTCCTCCTTGAGGCTTCTCTCCAAGGCTCGCTGCAGTTGCTTCAGCAGGAGCCACTTGCACAAGGGTGTATATTGGTCATCTCAAACAGAAATAGAAGGAAAGAAAACTGACCCCACAGGAGGTGATGACCACCTTAGATCTGCTGTGATCCATATGGCGCCCTCCCTTTGGGGGGACACCTAAGCTTTGGGGGGACACCTAGCCACAAACAATAACACAGATGGCACCCTCTGCCACATGTCACTAGAGAGCTCTTGACATGTGGCTAATCCAGGTGGAGACATGCTGCATTTGTAACTTCACACTGCACACCAAGGACTCCTCATCTTATTAATAACTTTATGTTGAAATGGTAATATGTTGAGTGGGTCCAATACACTGTTATTAAAATTAACTTTACTTGTTTCATTTTACTTTTGCAATGTGGCTCCTGGAACATTTCAAGTTACATATAGATTTTATGTCCTTTGGACAGCACTGGTTTACAATACTTTTTTTTTTTTTTAACCATGGTACTTGGCATGTAGTTTGTCTAGATTGTTCAGATTTTCAGTTTTTTATTAAATCTTTGTCCTATCCTATCTTATCTAAGAGAAGAAATAAGATTTTGTTTGGCATGACTTTTCTATCATTTTTATGTAATGGAGGTGAGGATCTCTTTGTTGTTTGTTTTGTTTTGTTTTTTTTTTTCACTATGTAGTTTAGACTGGCCTTAAACCCACCATGTAGGCTGGGGAAATGGCTCAGTAGAATAAGTGCTCCCCTGACAAGCACAAGGGTCTGAGTTCAATCCCCAGTTCTGCAAAAAAAAAAAAAAAAAAAAAAAAACCAAAAACTCACTATGTTGCCCAGGCTGGCCTCAGACTTGAGGCGATCTTCCTGCCTCAGCCTCCCAAGTGCTGAGATTACAGACATGTGCTGTAACACCCAGCTCCTTTGTTTTCCTAACATATTTACAAAACTGTGTGATTCATACCACTACCTAGCTCCAGAATATTTTCAGTACTGGGGATTCAATTCAGGACCTTGTCATGCTAAACAAGTTCCCTACCACTGAGCTACCTCTCCAGATTGAGAATATTTATATAACTCCCAGTAGTTCTTTCTTGTTTCCCTTCCCTCCAATCCCATTCTGTACATTTCACATAATCAGGATCACACAATTTGTTGCCATTTGGGTTTTGTTTCTTTACCATATTTTCAATGACTGTGACTATGTTGTAGTTTCATACTTTATACTTCTTTATGGCTGAATCTATTTCTGTCATATAGATATGCCACATTTTGTTTATTCCTTCAACAGTTAATGGATTTGCTTCCATTCATCAGTTGAGTGGTCTCCATTTTGGGGCTAGTACAAATAATTCTGCTATTTGTATTTGTGTGTTAGTTTTTTGTGTGGACATAAGTTTCAGTGCTCTTGGGCATGGAATTGTTGGGTTTCTGGTAACTATTTTTAATTTGTTTTATATTAGTACATGTTTGCAGTACATAATGATGCATTCATCATGGTTAGTAGGTACATATGTCTATAACCTATCTTAATTTTTTTATTCCTCTTCCTTTCCCCTCTCTTTTTTTTCTCCATATTGCTAGATCCTATTACCCCTCCCATTTGCAAAACTTGGTTTAGCTTTTTTTATTATTATTATTTTATTTATTTATGTGTGTGTGTGTGTGTGTGTGTGTGGCCAACTCAGCCCACCAGGGGGCGGGGCTGGCTGGCATGTGGTGCTGGGGGATTGAACCACCGTCCCTGTGCTTTGCTAAGCTTGTTCTAAGTAGGTGCTTTAGACCACTGAGCCATCTCACCAGCCCCTGGTTTAGCTTTTTAAAAAAATGTATTTAGTACAGGGTCTACAGGGTTTACAGGGTCTCACTATGTAGATCAGACTCGTAGTGATCCTCCTGTTTACAGCCTCCCACGTGCTGGGATTATAGGCGCGCACCATCATTCCCAGTCTCAATCCTGTCTCAGTGTGCCCCTGGGGTGAGGCCAGCACTGTAGGCTGGGGGGTCCAACCCCCAGGCCCGGCATCTGCCTAAGCAGGTGCTTTAATCCACTGAACTATTTGGCCAGCCCTGTTTTAGCTTTTTGAGGACCTGCCAAACTGTTTCCCAAAGAGTCTGCACCATGTCTATTGTTGCAAGCAATGTATGAAGGTTTCAGCTTCTTATTGACATTTAATGGGGACTGGAGAGATGGCTCAGTGGAATAAGCACTTCCGTGGCAAGTGCAAGGGCCTGAGTTCAAACATCGGTTCTGCAAAAAAAAAAAAAAAAGAAAAATTAATGTTCTCTGAATTTTTAAATTATAGACACCCAAAGGGCATGAAGTGTATCTCATGGTTTTGCCAGTCTCAGAGAATGTGGAGTTTATTCTACTAGGTGACTTGGCAGTCTCCTTGCCTGTCTCATATAAGCTCCTTGCCTCCTCTTAAAGACACGCTTTTCAGGGTCCCCTTACTAACTTTCGGGGCTTCCCTTGCTCTTTATACTCCAGTGCCTCCCAAACCTGTACCTCAAGCCCAGGTTTCTTTCTTGAGTCTCAGATACCTATTAATGCCAGATTGTTGGGCATTTGAGATTTGTTATGGCCAACAGGCCCTATCAGTTTCATTTCCACGCTCCTCTCTCCCCCTACATTCCCTGTCATGGTTATAAGCATTTTTATCCATGCAGCCGACCAAGCTGGGAATCTGAGGTCTCTTTCACACCTCCTGTCATCCCCGACTTCCCTAAATCTCATCAGCTGGGCCCCTGAAGTGTGTACAAAATACATCTTTCTCCTTGTTCATTGCTTGACCTTGGATCGGGGTCTCATAATTTCTTGCCTGGACCTTCGTGGTAGCCTCCCACTGGCCTCTTTCTCCGCAGATTCTCCCAGGCTCAACTCTATTCTCCAAACAACTGCCAGAGAGCAGTCTTTCTACAACTCAAATCTAATTGGTTCCTCTCCATTAAAAATCTGTTTGGTTCTCTGCTGCCAGGGGGTGGAGCCCACATTGCTAATGTGTTAGTGTTATACAGGGTCTGCTCTGTGTAACGGTTGTGTCGATCTGGCTCTGGTGTACCATTCTAAGGGTCTCACCTCCCTCCACCATCTCCTCTGCCCACTCCATTTACAGTGAACTTCTCCACAGTCTCTGGACTGTGCTATGTGCAACAAATCACCTGCTTTTGCCTGTTTCGTTCCCTCTGCTGAGAAAGTCTTTCTCTTATCTGCCAGGCCCAGAGGACCTCCTTTGAGTGAGGCCACATCCAAAGCTGTACGCCTAGGTTCCCACAGCCCCTGTAGATGTAGAGGCTGCTAAGCAGCCTTGATTTCATGGCCTGGCAGTCTTGTTTGCTTTGTCTCTCCCTCCTAGATCTGGACTTTCTTTCTCCCACCCCTGTGGAATGACTAGACCCTCCTCCCAGTTGTCCTGGAACTGGAAGACTTGGCTTAATGCTTTGCAGTTGCTTACCTCTAGATCCAGCATGTCTCAGAAGGAAAGACTCCAACTCTCCCCTCAGCTAGAGAGGAGAACTCCCATCTCAGGCCGTGGCACATGGAGAACACATGTCTCTCAGGCCTCAGCTGCTAGAAGGGAGTACAGTTAAAGTGGTGTAACTTTCCTGTGCTGTGAATGCAGGAACATTTCAGAACATTCCAAGGGGACATGATAGCTCAAGGTTTGTCATCTTCCTAGGGTAAAATCTCAGGAGAGTCAATGATGAGGGAAGGTGCCGTTGGAGCCACCATGTCCCCTCTTCTGTCCAGAGTGATAGATCTTCTGAAGACTTCAGGAAGACACTGGAGAAGCCCTTCAAAGGGGCCTTGAGATGATGAGGGCTGGAAAGTGGTGTGGCCGGAAGCTGACTGGAGGCTCCCTGGAGTTCTGAGGGGTGAGGAGAATGGGACTTTCTTTCTCTCACCCCAGTGGAATCTAGCTGCCCTGTGCAGTGGCACAAAGGTCTGGAAGATGCACCTCCCAGATCTGACTATTATCTCCAGCTGAGCAGACAGTGGGATTTTTATACAATAGAACCAAGATCCAGAAGGTGCTGGTCAGCTGGACCGATAGGCTCAGTGTGGCAGATGAGCTTTTCAAGCCTGAGGAAGAGCAGCCTCAGGATCAGTATGTTTGGACTACTCATCTAGAACATATGATTGACCAAGTGTGGTGCTTGATAGCACATGCCTGTAATCCCAACACTAAGGAGGCTGAGGCAGGAGGATCTTCTAGAGTTTGAGGCCAGACTGGGCTACATAGTGAGCTCAAGGAAGGCCTGAACTACATAGCAAGATCTTGCCTCAAAAATTAAAAAAAAAAAAAAAAAAAAAGGCCAAATAGCTCAGCAGATTAAAGTGTCTGCTTAGGGGCCAGGGAGACAGCTCAGTAGAATAAGTGCTTGCCTGGCAAGTGCAAGGGCCTGAGTTCAATCCCTGGTTCTGCCCAAAAGTGTCTGCTTAGGTGGATGCAGGGCCTGGGATCCCCTGGCCTGCCTCGCTGGCCCTACCCCCGGGATATGCTGAGCCACCAACTGAGACTGGGCATCATGGTGCACGCTTGTAATCTCAGCACTTGGGAAGCTGTAAACAGGAGGATCACTACAAGTCTAATCTATACAGTGAGACCCTGTAGACCGTGTAGACCCTGTCCTAAATTAAAAAAAAAAAAGAAAAAAGAAAAAAGAAAAGAAAAGAAAGAAAAAGAAAAACCTATGGTTGTTTGCATGGCTCCAGGAATATAATCAGAGCTAGAAGGCCTTTTGAGATAGAACTAATTTAAAAGGTAGTTCAGGCTTGACTTCTTCATGAAGTCCCGAATTCCCTGTCACTGAAAGCATTCAAGCAAACATTACTTGGTGGAAACACTAGGTAGGACTGAAATACTTGCACTTTATTCCAACAAATATTTATTCAGTGCAAAGCACTCTGCCAGATGAAGATATAAGGACAGTAATAAAAGACCATAAACTGGGCATGGTGGCACACTCCTGTAATCCCAGCCCTTGGAGGCTGAGCCAGGGGATTGTCATGAGTTCAAGGCCATTGTGGACTACATAGTGAGACCCTCTCTCAAAAAATAAATAACGAACCAGTCCATGTCCTCAGGTGGCTCACTGCTAATCCGGGGACAAGTGAGCAGACAGTGGTCTGCTCAGAGACAACTCTGAGCTTGACCTGCTACGGAGGCACAGAGCCGGGCCACCTGACCCAGGGGCGGGGTGCGGAGCAACACGCCCTTGTGCTGAGAGTTAGATCAAGAACAGCTGCCTTTACTAATTGTTCAGGTAAGATCATGTAGTATCAGAGCTATTTTTTGTTTTGCTTTAATTTGCTTTTTGAGACAGGATCTCACTATGTTGTCGGGCTGGCACCACCACACCAGGCTCATACTTTTTTTTTTTTTTTAATTGTATTGGGGTTAGGGATACAAACCCATGGTAGAGCACTTGCCTATCATGCATTAGGCCCTAAGTTCCCTCCCCAACAGTGAAATAAACAAATTAATAAAACTTCAAGATAGGTATGATTGTATATGACTATAGTCCCAGCTATTCAGGAGGTTGAGGCAGGAATGGCATGATTTTGAGGCCAGCCTGGGTCACTTGGTGAGACCTTGTATCACAATAAAATAAAAAGGGTTGGGGCTGGTGAGATGGCTCAGTGGTCTAAAGCACCTACTTAGAACAAGCTAAGCTAAGCAAAACACAGGGACCGCGGTTCAATCCCCAGCACCACATGCCAGCCAGGCCCACCCCCTGGTGGGCTGAGCTGGCCACACACACACTAAATAAACAAACAAATAAATAAATAAATATTTTAAAAAAAAATTTAAAAAAATAAAAAGGGTTGGGAATGTAGCTTACGGGTAAAGTGGTGGCCTAGCATGTATTCATCCCTGGTTTGACCTCCAGCACTGCCAAGAAAAACAAGTTTCTGTCTTTATCAGTACACACTGAAATAAATGTGCATAGAGTTCTACCTGGAATTTGCTTCACCATCCTCTAAGGATGGGAGTGAAACCAGACTGACCAGATATCAACATTTATTGAAGCAGGGCAGTGGGTGCCCTGACATTCACTCAGTGTCCTCTCTAGTTGTGTGCACGGTTGGGATTTCCCAAAATGGAAAGTTAAAAGGGAGACAGAGGGAAAAAAGAGCAAGAGGACTTAGCTGGGCAGAGGAGGGGAGAGGACATGCTAGAGGGCAGGACAGCACTCCGAGAAGCAGCCAGGCGTCACAGTGAGCAGAGTCCAGGGTGGAAGGAGAAGGGACACAGCAGGTACAGGCTGTCATGAAGGACCTTGTGTCCCCCAGCTGGACTTCATCTGTGGAGCCTGGGTGCCATTGGTCAGACTTGCATTTTAGAGCAACCTTTCTGACTACTTCAAGCAGCTATCTCAAAGAGAAGTAAGACAGGAGGCAGGGAGGCCAGGTGGGAAGTGAGAGATGGTGGCCCAGTCACCACACTGCAGCAGGATGGCAAGGAAGCCTTTAGGACATTTGTTAGGAAGGTAGCATGGAGGGGGTGTGTCCAGGAAGCAGTGTCAAGACTGATGTCTCAGGGGTGGGAAGATAGCTCAGAGGACTAAAGTAACTGCTTAGGCAAGCTTAAGCAAGCACAGGGACTGCAGTTCAATCCCTGGCATCACAGGCCACACCAGCCATGTCCCCATGGCAGGCTGAGCCGGCCAAAGTCCAGACATAGTGGCTCATGCCTATAATTTCAGTGCTGGGGAGGCTGAAAACAGGAGGATTACCACAAGTTTGAGCTACGTAGTGAGACCTTGCAACAACCAAATACATAAAAAACAAACAAACAAACAAACAAACAAACAAACAAACAATGTCCCAGTGTCTGGAGCTGAGCAGTGCCATTCCCAAAGGAGAAGCCAGGGAGGTGGTGACCTGCTTGCCCATGCCTGCCACCTGTGCCAACCCTCCCCTCACATCCTCCGCTCCTATTTTTCTGTTAGGCTTAGACTTGCTACAGAATTGCAGGGCCCAATGCACGATGAAAGTGTGGATCCCTGAGCCTCTTTGTTTAAGAATTAAGGCTTTTCTTTGCCAGGCATAGTGAACATAACTGTAATCTCTTCACTCAGAAGGTTGAGGCAGGAGGATCACAAGTTCAAGGCCAGACTGAGCAACATAGCAAGATTTTGTCTGAGAAAAAGAGCATGAAGAGAAAAAGAGGGAGAAAGAAAAAGGAGCAGAAGGAGGAGGTACAGGTAAAAACAAAATTAAGGCTTTTGACATGTTCACAGCAAAGAATTAAACCAAAACAAAGCTCTCTTGACTTGGGGCAGAAGAGGTGCTTCCATAGGACTGTGGGGGTCAAATGCTGAGAAGTTGGTCCCGATTAGGCCATTACAGCCTTGAATGTTTAGAAAAGGAAGGAGGGTGACCGGGTGAGGGCCAGTGTGCCTGCTCACAGCTGCAGGCAGCAGAAGGACGGCATGTCCCTCCTGCCACCCCAACCCCAAGTACACCAGGCGCTCGGGGATACACAGCTTACTTTTTTTTTTTTTTCAGTACCAAGGATCAAACTTGGGACACTGGGCTTGCCAGGCAAGTGTTTGTGCCACCAAGCTATATCCCCAGCCCACATAGCTTACTTTTAAGTAGTTTTTTACAATATTTTCTAAACTTGTGTGTACTTTCATTTATACTGCGATATGATGCAGAGACAGGAAGTGCGAGGCAGGCTTTGTTGAGTGCAGGGGGCTGAAGGGACTTGTTTGTCTCTCCGAAGAGATTTCCTGGCTTTTCCAAAAATGGGGTTTGCGACAAGCTTCCCAGCATGAGTCACAGACCAGTTGGCAAAACGTTTAGTGCCTCAGAAAGCACTAGAGCAGCCCTTCACTGGCTGGAAGGTCTGCCATAGGCCCTCAGGGATCAGGAAAAGGGTGGACTCTTTGTGACTCCACGCAGAAACCAGGACAGTGCTGCCTGTGCCCTCCCCTCAGAACCGCTTCTCCACCCACCTCCTGCAGAACCTCAGGGGTCCTCTGGTGGAGGACCAAAGGCTAGGTGTCAGGCGGTCACCACCACTCCTTGCTCTCCTGTCAGTGTCCTCAGTGTCCCCCAACAGGACTGCACAGAGAGCTCAGGCCTCTTGCCCGCCCTCAACACCCCTGGTATTAGGACCTCCGCCCTTCCTACCCAGAGCAGTCAAGGATCCCATCCACTGTGACAGTGCAGGACTGACGGAGCGCAAGAGCCCAGCCACCCAAGGGTGCTCATCTCTCACTGTCGCATCCTTTCTGGAAGCTGCTCTGTTCCCTCTTTTGGGGGCAGAATGGGCACAGAGCTGGGCCCTCACTCCCTGTGAGGCCGATCTCCTGCCAGGCTGCCACCGGAAAGGCTCTATCCCTGCCCCAGCTTCCCAAACCACTGCTTTCCCTTGGCTGCCACTACATGCCCAGCAAGGTCATCCTTGGAGGTAGAATTGACCTTTGGAGTCTGGTAGCCAGAAGCAAAAGCACAAGGCAGAGAGCCTGAGACCCCCCTGGGCTCTCTATTCAACATTAACCTTTAACCACCAGGCTGCCTTCAGAAAAGCTGGAACAGAGCCCCAACACCACTGGTCCTGGCCTTTGTCCCCCTCCCCCAATCCCTTCTCCACTGTTGGCTTGAGGGAGTTGGCTTTGTTTTTATTTTTGTTTTTGTTTAAGACAATTTGTTGTGTAGTTCAAGCTGGTTTTGAACTGGCTCTGCAGCCCAAGCTGGCCTTTCTCTAACTCGTGGTTTTTCTGCCTCAGCCTCCTTAGTGCTAGGCTGCTAGGCAGGGGCCACCACACCCAGGTATTTTGCTTTTTAAAATTGCTTTTCTTTTTTAATTGCTTTTCATTGCTAAGGCTTGAACCCAGGGCCTCCTGCATGCTAGAAAAGCATTCAACTGCTGAACTACACCCCAGCCCCAATTTTGCTCTCTTATTTATTTGTTTGGTTGGTTTTGGTTATGAAACCAAATTAAAGAAAATTTCTTTTAAAAAATGAAACAACTTTTGTTTTCTAACCATAAAAGCAATTCAGACAGTAACATACAGTATATATCTGTTACCTCGACTTGTACCTCAGTGTAGAAACCAGATGAATAGCAGGTCTAAACTGAGTCCTCTCAGTACACAGGGCTGGAGCTCACCAGGAAGAGAGAAGATACAGGTCTGGAAACAGGGAGAACAGCCGCACAGACACAGAGGCCAGGTGCCTGCAGCACAGGGGTCAGGCAGGGCTGAGGAGCGTAGGATGTAGCCTGAAGCTAACTTGACCTCTTCCCGGCTGCTCTGTCCTTTGGGATAAAGTGACAGGCTGGGGTTGAGAGAGGCCATCAGCAGCTGGCTCATGAGGGTCTGACAGAAGGTTCTATAGAACCACCTGGAAGGCTGTAGGCCAATACAGGATGGAGCAGAGGGCACTCTGGAAAGGCCCCTGAGGCTGCAGGGCACAGGTGGTGCTGGAGGGGCTGGGTGGGGGTGGGTTGTTGTCACAGCCTCAGGAGAGGTGAAGAGGCCTGGACTGACATCATGTCACTGTGGCAGGATGGAAAGGGACTGGTGTGAGACGTTAAGGCTGCATGTGGAGAGGTATGAAATAGTTTGGTTTCCCAGGCTCCCCTGTTGCCTTGGACAAGCAGCTGGGGCCACGTAGTAAGGTCCATACAGATGGCATCCTGTCTTCTTCTCAACAGAACGTCTGGCTAGCGCATGGGATGCCAGAGAGGGCCACTCACCAGAGATGGGAACGTGCAGGAATAGGCTAGGGAGGGGAGAGATGAGGAGCCCAGTTTCCCATTTGCTTTGGGACTCTGAGTCTGCAGTGGTGGGTGGCCCAGGACTCAGCTCTGAGAAACTCAGAAGTAGAGTGCAGCTGGCTTGGTGACTTGGGGAGAGGTTACCTCGTGGGAGGATCTAGAAGTGAAAGGATGGAGCATAGGGAAGGATGGAGCGAGGGAGGGGTGTGTCTTGGCATGGAGGCCCCAGAACAATTAAGTGAGATACAGGATGAGAAATCCGATTTCACAGCAGGTCAGCAAGGAGCTGGATGGAATGAATTCTTGTGGGGGCTGGGTGAGGTGAGACTGTGTAGGACTTTGAAACAGCGCAACTCTGTGGGAACCCTGGATGTAAAAGAAGGCCTGGAGAGATGGAGACTGCCCCAAAGGCCTGGGGCAGAGGCAGGGACCTGCTGAGGAGAGGAGAGAGGAGAGCGCTTGGAACCAGTGGAAGGAAAGAGAGGTCAGGGTTGTGGGGCAGAGCCTGGAGCTCCTGGGGAGAAGAGGGAAGGGCTGGAGCCCCAGGCTTTACGTTTCTTCCTGGGAAAGTTAAGGAGACTGCTAAGAACAGAGGTGGAGTGGGCAGAGTGTTATAGGGAGGGGGGAGATTCAGACCAATGCTGTACAGAGCCAGGGGAGAGAAGGGAAGCCAGCAAAGACAACTTTTGCAGCCAGCTTCCTGTATTTTTTGGCACTGTTGAATATGCTTTGCCTGGTCTCCATTTTATAGATGAGAGAGTATAATTAACCCTCCCAGGACCCTGGCATTCCACCTCCAGAGCTAGTACCTGCATCACTCGGGAGGGTGCAGGCCACCAAGGTCTGCAAAGTCTGGTTGACATGGCCCTCACAGGTGGGTGGGCTGCTTTCCATGAAGGCTCAGCAGCCTGGGAGTGGGTAGCTCAGGTGTGAGCTGCAAGGGTGGGACTTGGTGGGCTCTCATGACCAGAGGTAAGCCATTGACTAGGTGTTGATTCGTGGGCTGGGCTAGACAGGGCATAAAATAGTCAAGGCGGGTGGTAGAGAGAAACCACACCTTGGGGCTCCTTCCAGCAGTTCCCCTGGGGGCATACATCTAAAGGAGCTGAGAACAAGGGTGTGGATGTCTGAACACCATCTTTATAGCGGTAGTATTCATAGTAGCTCAGACCAACCCAAGGGTCCATCGCGAATGGGTGGGTCAACAGATACGCCATACACATACAACAGAATATTATTCCACCTTGAAAAGGGGAGGACATTTTGAATTTAAACCTTTGAAATATCTCCACTTCCCAGGCAGCATCCTCCGCTAGGCAGAAGTTAAGTGTCCATGTGTCTTCTTAGCAGTAAGAGTGAGGGATGAGAACTGAGGATTAGAGGGATTTTAAACCTTGTCCGGGAAGATCACATTTAGAGTAGTGGCCCAGAGAAAAGCCACCAAAGAAAGTCGCTGATGGAGGACAGGCCTAGCGGTTAACTTCTTAGCCTGAAGCTAACTTGACCTCCTCCCAGCTTCTCCGCCCTTTGGGTTAAAGTGGTAGAGCTGGAGAATTGAATGGCTGCCTGTGTCTCACCCCCATCCCCCAGCTTCCCACCTCTGGCCCCGTGGGCAGGACCTCTCCTTGTTTACTGCATTCCTTTGAGGAACATCTGGGCAGCTGGCCTGGCCTGCCTTGCCTCCTCTCACTCTGGACACCCTCAAGGTTACAGGCTTAGCAGGCAGCTGCAGACCTCAGAGTGCATCTCAGTGTGGATCCAGGAAGCTTGACATCAGTGTGGCTGTGCCCTACCCTGAAGGCTGGCATTGGGGCAGCCTGGTAGGGATCCAGCTCTGGGAGGGAAAGGGAGAGGAGTCGGGACAGCCAACTAGCAGAGACTGGACGGTGGCACCTTCGCCCTGGGCCCTGTGAGGACCAGTCTCCAGCTTGGCCTCCTCTGGAGTGGGTGTGCGTAGCTTAGCAGTGCCTGCAGCCAGTCCTGCTGATAGCAGAGCCTTGGGTGACACATTGGAGATGGGGTGAAGTCACGCAGACCTACTCCCTGTAGCTCTGGCTCCACACCAAATGCCCACATCTGTTGGGTGAGCAGCACCCCACCAGCCCTTCTCAGGTTCCCATGGCCTATGGAGTATGGGGGTAAGGTGGCTCTGGAGCCAGGTAAAAAAGCTGGACCAGGTGCAGAGCCGAGCTTTCAAATCTATGGCCACCCCCGGCTCACTGGCATGTCATAGTTTTTATTTATCTTTCATCTGTTCGCAGTTTCTTGTCCTATAAACTCTCGATCCTTGTCATTCAGAGGCAGGATCTGGCTCCACTGGCAGCCATCACTCACCTAATGTCTTCTCGTTTACTCCATGACCCTGAGGCAGCTGCCGCAAGCCAAGCTTTCTGCTATGCTGAAACCCATGCCCACGCCGTGCACCTGACCTGGTGGGGAACAGAGTGTGAGGGGGCCAAGATGAGGGAGAGAGGGAAGTGAGCTGTGGGGGCCTCAGGGAAAAGCTGGGGGTCAGGAGCGACCTCTCAAAGCAGACCATGCTGCACATTTGTGCTAACCCCAGAGGGTAAACTGAGTGAGGCCCTGTGGGATGGGGTGGGGCATGCTTGGGCACAGGTGTGAGGTTGGAAGGCTGCACTTGACACCAGGCCATGTAGGGGGTGAGGCCTGGAGGGAGGCCTCCTCATCAACAGTACCTATTCATTAAACTCTGCCTCCTCCTCTTCTGGGAATCAGCCCTGATGTCCCTGCCTGTGTGGAGCCCCCCTGCACCCCTTCTAGAAGGGGTTTCCTGCCCCCAGTTCCATGTGTCTTGACACCACAGAAGGTCTTTGTCAGGCTTAGAGTTGGCTTCCGTCACTGACCCTTGTGGATGAATCTGCCTGCTGTCCCACCAGGCTTCCTCCTCAGGCCAAGTTTCCAAGATAGCACCATCCATGTAGCCTTGGGGTTTCCTCTTCCAAGTCTTAATTCTCCACTTCTGCTTATTTCATCTTTGGCCTAAGGTTAGGGACTTCTTAACTTAAGAATCTCAGTCTTCTGCAATCCCACACTCAGGAGGCTGAGCCAGGAGTGTTGGGTATTCAGGACCAGCTTGGACTATATAGAGAGCTCAAAGCCAGCTTGGACCACGCAGAAGAGCCTGTTTCAAAGGCAAAAGCAAACAAAGAAGTGTCACTGCCACACAGGAGGGAAACATAGGAAAATGACAAACAAAGGCAGCATATAGTAAAGGTGTAGCCACAGGCCGACCCACGGTGAAAAGTAGAGGCCCAATCTTAGTTTCATTAGTTTAGTTAGATGTTAGATCTTAGATCCATTCTCTTGAGATGCCTTGTCCTTCACCCCCTCCTCCAAGCCTGGCCATGAAATCTAAAGGAACAGTGAGTGTTCCTCCCTATGCCTCTGCAGGTGATGTTCAGTTCACCACCTCTCTGCTCAGATCTGTGACCTGGATAGGTGTCCCTGTGTCTCCAGATGAACCCGTTACCTGGTACCAAGTTGCCACTCAGTAAGCAGGTATGTGTACCTGAACAGTGGGCCAAGACCCCAGACAGCACTGACCTGGTGTGTGTGGTGCCCTGCCAGAGGCCCTTGGCAGAGACGTGGCCTCTGTCCCCTAGTGCAGCACAGTGACGGCGGAGAGCACAGCACAGAACATGGGACTAATATGCTAGAGCCCAACCGATGTGCACTTCAGCTCACTTCGCCCACTGACCGTGAGGTCATCGCTTTAAGCAGGCACCATGCAGGGGCTGAGACCATGGCTCAGTGGGAGAGTGCCCGCCTAGCCTGTGTGAGTTCTGGGATTCATCCACATCACACACACACACACACACACACACACACACACACAC
>NW_004524585.1:11194024-11235911 GCF_000260255.1 Octodon degus | reverse complement strand
AGGAATTGTTGGGAATATGTATTCCCGTTTCATATGTTGTCTTTTCAATCTATTGGTTGTTTCTTTTTCTCTGCAGAACTTTTTTTTTTTTTTTTTTTTTTTTTTTTGGTGGAACCAGGGATTGAACTCAGTCCTTTGCGCTTGCCAGGGAAGCACTTATTTCACTGAGCCATCTCCCCGGCCCCAGCTTCTATATATTTTAATTGCTGCTAAGCTCGCCAGCCGGCAGGTGTGACCATAAACAGCTCAGGTCTTAGGTGCTGCGATTGTGTTCTGGTTGTTCGGACCATGAGGAAAAGATAGTGTAGGAAAGTGTGGAAGGAAGGGTCACTCAGTATGATCCTGGGAAAGTTCCTCCCCCTAGCTGCTGTTCTTTTCTTTCTTTTTTTTTTTTTTAATTTTTATTTATTTGTTTATCCATTTATTGTGTGTATGTGTGTGGCCAGCTCAGCCCACCAGGGGGCGGGCTGGCTGGCCTGTGGTGCTGGGGGATTGAACCACAGTCCCTGTGCTTTGCTTGGCTTAGTTTGTTCTAAGTAGGTGCTTTAGACCACTGAGCCATCTCACCAGCCCCTTTTCTTTTCTTTTTATCTTATTTATTCTTTCTTCTCTCCTTCAACTCAACCCACTACCGGCAATGAACCCAAGGCCTTCACTCTGAGCTATATCCCCATCCTTTTTAACATTTTGATTTTGAGACAGGGTCTTACGTTTTCACTAAGTTGTCCAGGCCAGGCTTGAACTTTCAGTCCTCCTGCTTCACCCTCCCAGAATTCTGGGATTGCAGGCTGTGCCACCACACTGGCCCCTGGCTGCTTCTGGTGACTGGAACCTTAGCATGCTCTGCCCACTTGGGAGGGCAGTGTTAAGTAGTAAATCACCCGGATGACTCGTGAAGAGCCCTTGGCACAAGGTCCTACACCTTGTACACAGTAATGGCTGTGCATATTGTATTAACATTCTTGGCTGGGTGTGGCAGGGGCAGGAGGATTGCTTCGAGTTCCAGTTCAAGGCCAGCCTAGTGTACATAGCAAGTTCAAGGCCAGCCTGAACTACATAGCAAACCTTATCTCAAAAAAAATAAATTTTTTTTTTTCTGGTCCTGCATGCCACGCTGGGACACACTGAGCAGATGAACAAGTCTGGGCGTGGTGGTGAATGCCTATAATCCCAGGGCCAGGGAGGCTGAAAACAGGAGGATCACTACAAGTCCAAGCTGCTATGTAGTGAGACCCTGTACCAAATACATAAATAAATAAAAAATCTTAATTTTACTGTGGGATGGTGGGGGGCAAAGAGCTGTCTCTGGCGGAGGCTCTCAGGCAAAAGTAGCTTTGGCTGTGGCTCCATTTGTGTGAGACATTATAATACAGTCATATGCTTTCTCATCCACTGGTTCCCTGTCTGCAGGTTCAAAGGTGTGAGCAGAATATATTTGGAGGAAAAATGTCAAATAGCAATACAACAGGAAAAATAATACAAACTTTAAAATACAGTGAAAGGGCCAGGGATATAGCTCAGTGGCATAAGCACCTGCCTGGCAAGTGCAAGGTCCTGAATTTGATCCGTGGTACAGCCAAAAAATAAAAATAAAAATAAAATACAGTGTGACAACTAGTTATGTGGCATTAACATTGCATTAGGGGAGCTGGTGAGATGGCTCAGTGGTCTAAAGCACCTACTTAGAACAAGCTTAGCAAAACACAGGGACCACGGTTCAATCCCCCAGCACCACATGCCAGCCAGCCCCGCCTCCTGGTGGGCTGAGCTGGACACACACACACTAACACACACACACAAATAAATAAATAATTAAAAAAAATATTTAGGTATTGCAATACGCAAGCGATGACCTAAAGGACCCAAGATGATGTGCGTAGGTTCTGTGCAAAGACTGTGCCACAGGGACTCAGGTGTCCACAGCAGGGAGGTCCTGGAACCAACAGAGACCGAGGGACACCGTGTGAAAGCTGAAAGTCCAGACTCTAGAGGACGAGAGCTGCGACTTGAGCCCTGGTTTCAGTCACGTAACAGCTGTGCAATCTTGGGTTTGATTTCCTTCTTCTCTAAAATGAAGATAAAAGTTCTCGCTCCTTGGTGGAGCCATGATGAGAACTCTAGAACTCAGTAACTGTGTGACACATACACGACCGCAGGGGCAGGTCAGCAAACAGGTAGCACAGTGAGGGGCCAGAAAGCTGTCGGGAGGCCCGGGGCAGAGGATTTGGGCAAAAGGATCTAACTGGGGAACTTGATTTCCCAGGGATGCTGGGAGGGGAGAGGGACGATGCCTTAGAAACAGGGCTCAAAGCAGCGACGTGAGCTCCTCCCACTTAGGGCTTCTCTGGCATCTTCACTGGGTGGAAGGGATGGACTGAGTTATTCCCAGACCTGATGCCTGACCATGCATGGACATTCTGCCCAGGAGTGGACACACTTACTCCAGTGGGCTGCCTACAGGGCACTGGGATGCCAGAGAGAGGTCTGTGGGTAGGAATGGGGCCACAGGGCATCTGAGACGCCTGAGGAGGCACAGCTTTTCTTAGCTCTGTGACTACAAAGGCCTTGGC
This sequence comes from Octodon degus, assembly GCF_000260255.1. Classification (NCBI taxonomy): domain Eukaryota; kingdom Metazoa; phylum Chordata; class Mammalia; order Rodentia; family Octodontidae; genus Octodon; species Octodon degus. The sequence continues at coordinate 11,233,341 of NW_004524585.1, read as the reverse complement.
TTCCTAGCTCAGAGCTCACTGGGTACATGTGTTCCCCTGGGGGTGCCTCTGAGATCACCCCCGTGTAAGTCCTGAGCACATGGGAGACTGTGCCCAAATGGCCTGCATTCTTGTAGGGCACTGGGGGCGAATCTGTGGCATATGAGCCAAGTCACCCTAGCCGCTGAGCATCGGATAGCAGTTGTTGGTTCTAAACTCAAACCTCAGTGTTCAGGCTTAATTGCAGTGTTGGCATTTTGCCGTTATAGGTGGGTTTTGGGTTGCAGTTTGGGCACTTGGTCCATAAAAGATTTGCCATCACTGTTGTAAGAAAGGAGAGGGACCAGCCTCCATCATCACTAATCTTGACTGCGTGTTCGTTTATTTGGGTTTTGGTTTTGGTTTGGTTCATTTCTTTTTGTGGTACTAGGGATTGAACTCAAGGCCTTTACACTGACCTACTCAAACATCCCCAACCCTTTCTTATTTTGAGACAAGGTGCCCTTGTGCTTGCCAGACAGGTGCTTAAGCCACTGAGCTATTTTCCTGGCCCAAGACAAGTTTTTTTTTTTCTTTTTTTTCTTTTTTTTTTTTTTTTGCAGAACTGGGTATTGAACTCAAGCCCTTGTGCTTGCCAGGCAAGCGCTTATTCTACTGAGCTATCTCCCTGGCCCCCCAAGACAAGTTCTTGATAAACTAAATTGCCCAGGCTGGACTCAAAGTTGCAATCTTTCTGCTTCAGTCTCCCAGAGTTCTGGGATTACAGGCATGTGCCACCCCACATGGCTTAGAAAATACATTTTCAGGGCTGGAGAGATAGCTCAGTAGAATAAGTGCTTGCCTGGCAAGCACGAGGTCCTGAGTCCAATCCTCAGTACTGCAGAAAAAGAAAAAAAAAATTTCAAGTTACAAAGGTATTAGGGTCTGTGAGCTCTAGGATAGAGGTGAAGCCAGATGAAGTTTATTGCTACCATAGCTCAAGGCCGGTGGCTCAGTCATGTCTAAACAGTGTGGCTGAGCTTTCCGAGTTCTACCCATGGAACTGCAGGTTGCAAGCAGGACTGCATCTCCTTGGTGGCAGGGCCATACTAGGGCCTCCCTGGGTATGACACCTCGTCACTCTGACAGTCTTCATGTGGATTTCCTGGGGCTGGTGCACCTGGCATCCTCACTAACAAGCATCCCCGAGTTCAGTCTCCCAGAGTTCTGGGAGACTGCCCCCCGCAGCAGCTTACACCCCTCTGTGGTCCTGGCTGGGAGTCCAGAGGTGTGCAGTGGCCAGCAGTCTCAGAAAGTACCAATAGCAGGAAGTTTTGCAATGTCCACACCACACAGCAAAGCCTCTGACCCACAATGATGAGTTCTACTTTGAGCCTCTTGTTCTTGTGGGATTCGCTGAGCTCTGGTTATGGGCAGGAGCTGAATGTGTACGAGTCTTTGGGTACAAGCCATTGAACACTCCAGAAGTAATTTACCAGGATGTTAGCCACGGGGAAGTGAGGTCCGTCGCACCCCGCCCTCATTTCCTCTTTCTTTCCCCTTTCTCCAGCCCCCTCCCAGAGCCTCAGTTTCCCCACGCGCTAGCTAGGAGGGATGAATGGCAGGTTCTCAGGGTTCTGGTCCCTACTGCAAGGAAGTCAGTATTTCCCGGCAGCTAGGGGCTTTGAAATGGGAAGCTGGTGTGAGATGATTTGAGAAGAGTTGGACCTGCCTGGAAGAACCAAAAGAAGGGGTGCTGGAAGGTGCCAAGGCTTTTGTCCCCAAGCTATTGCTACCCAGGTAAGGAGCAGCTGTCTGGGAGTGGCTGAGAAAGGTGCTGATGGCCTTCCCAAGCAGGCTACATTGTCTCTATATGGGTCATCCTTCATTTATTTGTACAAGAGGCCACTATCTCAGCACCCTCTGCCACATGCAGTTTGTCACTTGTCCCCTTGTCTGCTATGTCCCTAAGTGGTGAGGACAAGACTGTTTCCTATAGCCTTGTGTCTGTGTTTGTGAATGAAGTTGTGAGCACATCACTGAGCAGGGTCTTGAGCAGGATTCAGGGAGGACTGGCTCTGGAGCAAAGGCACCTCTCTGTATCCGTGGCCCTACACAAGGGCTCATGACTGGTGCTTTGTTGGTGGGAATGATGAGCAGCCCATGCTCTGCCTCCGTCTCCATAGGTGTGGAGTAGAGCTGGGATTTACACATAGGCCAGCACCTTCAGAGCCGATGGCTCCCCTGCCACCATGGCAGAACTTTCCCAGAATAATCCCCAGTCTTCCTGACACCACTGAAGGGGATCTGCAGTTTTAAGGGTGTTAAAAGATCTGTGGCACTGTCTTATGAGCCGGCCAAGCCACCAGCAGACACAGGCACTGTGGCCCCTTTGGGGTGCCTGCATGAGTAAAGCTGCCTTCCCCCAACGGTGGACCTTCTTGAGATTGTTTGTCAAGGCAATCTAGACTTTTTCTCCTTGGGAAACCGTAAAAGCATTCTGAGTGGAATAAGTCAGAAGCCTGGAGGGGGTAAGCCCCTCTCCCCACCCCAGCTGTGAGCCTGGCTGCCTGCCCTGCCCCTCACAGCAGCCCTGAAAGGGAGCTGCTCTCCCAGGGGATCTGTGGCCAGCTCTGCCCTACCCTTCCCTGTACAGACAGACGACACTGACAGCTGCTGAGCCTGAGATCAGGAGGTCACCAGTTGGCAGGAGGTGTAGGGCCATGGCCTCTGGCCTCCACCAGGACAGCTTCACGAGAAAAGCAAGGGAATGAGACCCTGGCCTTGGAGAAGCGGTGTAGAACCAGAGAGGAGTGGTAGGGGACTGCACACGGGGAGATCTGGGAGGTTCATACGTTCCCCTGCTTTTCCTGGTAGTTATGACCTTGACCCTGGAGAAACAAGGGTCAAGGGATCCCAGAAGAAGCAGGCCAGGGCTGCACCTTCTAATGAACTCTGGATCCAACACTGAGGTGGCCAGTGCCCTGGGGGTCTCCACACCTGGGCAGACTCACCAGGCCCTGGTGCGGGGAGGACAGGGCACAGCAAGAGGGGCTCTGCACTGTGTGAAGCCATGTCACTGTCCACCTACTCTGGGGAGAGAACAGATGGCTTGGGTTCATGGCAGTGCTATCACAAGGGATGGTGGCAGTAGCCCTCGCCTTCCATGGCTCTGCCCCTCCGAGGACATGGCTGAGATGGAAGGGCACTCTGGGAGTCAAACAGTCCTGCTCCTTCCTACTTGCCCTGAGCTATGCTCCCCCTGGGGCACAGCTGTCTCCTTCACTGCTGGCTGGGGTCACACTGGCACTCAAGGTGACAATGTCTCAGGTACAGGTCACAGGAAGGAAAGAGAAAACTGCCAGGGAGTGGCAGAGGCTGACCAGTGGCTACTGAGTCCAAGTCCCCCCTCATCCTTGAGCCTGCTGAGGGACTTCTGGACAGACAAGTCTCTCCTCTCCTCTTTTAAGGCCCTGGCAGTGGTGAGATGTCCTCTGTCATCAGAGGAGGCATCAGAGGAAATGGAACCCAAAGGCCCCTGCTGGGGAGAGCATTCACCCACTGAACCCCAGGTGCTCATAACTTGGATCAGAACACCACACCTGGCCACAGCTCCGGAAGAGAGGGACAAAGAGCTGCCCTCACCTCTGAGTCTGACACTAGGTCCTCTGTATATCACAGATCACTTGAGACTTCCCAAAGAGGTCAGGCTATGCCTCTTTGCATGACTCCTGGACCCCCCAGGGGGCTTCCCCTGACCTTTTGTGGTTTCCCATTGAGGAGAAGTATTTCCACTTAGGTCTCTCATCTCAAGGCCTCGGGACCTGTATTCCATGGAGTCCTCTACTATAACCTAACCCCCTTTTGCTGGAAGTGACAAAAGGTCATGACTTAGCACAGGAACATAGGCAAAAATAATCTCCCGAGGTCACGGGGATACACCACTGGTTTCAGAAACAAAAAGCAGTTGGCCTGGATGTCCTCTTAGATAAGCACCAAGGCGCAGCTCTGCTATGTGCCAAGGAGCCCTCTGTCCTGCTCTACAGAGATCCCAGGCGGGAGGACTCTGGGCTCCTTCTCCTTTTAAGGCAACGTCTGAGCTCTCAGGCTGCGCGAGCTGCAGCAAGCCCCAGCCCCACTCATTCCTGGCTATTTGGAGGAAACTGATGATTAATCAGCTCTCTCCCCACCCCCACCCGGCCTGTTTTTCATTAAGTTCTTTTTAAAGGGTTGGCGCACCTCCTAGAGCACAGACACTTGGCACACTCCCACAGGCCAGGGACCCTAGTGGGGGAGAAGGCCCCAAATGAAGCAGGGAGCGCTCCAAGATGAGGACAAAGGGGAGTGGTCAGGATGTGGGGTGTCTGGCACAGAGTGGGTTAAACTGTGGGAAACAAGTCCTGTTTGTGGAGGAGAGGAAGGCTCTGAAGAAGGCTGGCCAGGGGAGGAGGCTGGTATGGGCAGCAGGGGCACACAGGCATCTACACGTGCAGGGCAGGCGGGCAGGGCAGGCGCTGTCCTCAGTGCGTAAGGTCAGGAACAGGTCCGCTGGCTTTGTGGCTGCTAGTGAGACAACCAGGCGTGCGTCCCGTTTGTCCTAAACCTGATGGTTGAGTTGGTTGTCATCCCTCTGGGTCTCCACCCTTCCTTTAAGTGCTAAGAGATATCCAGCTGGGCACTTTTGTGGAAAGGAAGGACAGGAGATGGTAGCGGTCTGCCCCAGTTCACTCAGTGTTCACCTCCAGGCTCCACAGTGGACAGGATCCGTGACAAAACCACTCTGGCTGTGGCGGGATGGGAGGAGGGGGTTGCAAAGCTGTGCAGATCATCATAAAAATGTCCTAAAGGAAAACCTTTGCCCCACTTACGTTCTATTTATGTGCAGTAAAGTCACCACTGTCTCTGCTCCACAGTGAGTTGTGGGGCCAAGTCCAGGACCCTGAAGGCAGAGTGAGTGGAGGGCTCCCCGAACCTGCTGTTGAGGCTCCGTTGCCCCAACCCCACTGAGACTCCCAGTATGGCCACACACTGGGGACAGGAGGGGGGAGGGGGCCTTCAAGGCCCTGTCTGGCCCTTGGCTGCCCACTGAGGTACCAGCAGGAGTCCAGGCCTTTGCTGCTCTGCAGTGGGTGTGTTTGGGCCACAGGTACGTCCGCATGGTACCATGCCTGCCCTCCAGTCCTTCAGGAGGGTGGGGGTGAGCAGGAGCCTCAAGGACCAGACCGCCATGGAGTTCTGCCTTTCCTTCCTTTCACCCCCTCTTCCCACACCCGTTGGGCACACCTCACCAACCCAAGAAGCAGTGCACTACACCCCTAGCCCTTTTTATTCTTGATTTTCAGACAGGGTCTCCCTAAGTTACCCAGGCTGGCCTTGAACTTGCACCCTTCTCAGTTCCCTGAGTATTTGGCATTACAGGCTTGTGTCAGCAGGTCCAGCTCCTTGGGGTACTCTTTGTTGGGTTTTGGTTTTGCTTTGGTTTGTTGAGACAGGGTCTCACCTTGTGCCTCAGTATCTAGAGAACTGGAATTATAGGCTTCACTGGGCCCTCAAGAATGAAATCCTTCCAATTTTACACCACGGTCTCTTTGTGTTACATCACCTCTAGAGAGGGACTTGACAGCACCCCTTGTGACCCTGAGTACTCTGGGTCCCTCTTCCCAGTCAGTTAAACCAAGTATTGCATGGTGGGCCAGCTGCTTGCTGTGCTCCTGGGGTGGGGACAGAAGCAAATCCTAAGTAGCTCAGACTTAGTGAAGAGCGGTGGCGCACACCTATAATCCCAGCACTTGGGAGGCTGAGGCAGGAGGATCGCTGTGAGTTCATGGCCAGCCTGGAGACCCTGTCTCAAAAAACCAAAAACAAAATAGCTCAGACCTGATGTGACTCTGTTCAAGAAGAAATAGAGCCACACAGAAGTGCTAGGTGGCCAGTGCTGTGAATAAGACTCAAGTGTCCATTCTGCTCAGTGGTCTCAGTCCCACGCTCCCAGGGCCATGTGATGGAGTCTTCCGTGATCCAAATGTAGCCATGGAATCCTCTCTCCCAAATGTGAAGAGTATCCCTGAGTACAGGCCCAGCAGATTCCAGGGCTCCCTGCCCAGGCAGAGGGATATCCTTAGCAAAACTTTTATTAAAAAGTAAAAGCCAGGACTGACAGTGTAGCTCAGTGATGAAGCGCTAGCCTAGCACACACAAAGCCCTGGGTTTGAGCTCCAGCCCTGGAAAGCAGAGGAAAAAAAAAAAAGAAAAGAAAAGAAAAAAGAAAAGAGAACACTGTAAAGAGAGACACATGTTTAATTTGTTCATTCTGCCCACTTCTTTATAATTAGCTTCTTTCAATGGGATGGTGATGGTAGATAGAATTTAAAAGTAGCCTTAACTAATAAAATGTCAGCATCATTACCTTGATCCCTTCTGTGTTTTTTTACTGCAATTATATTGACTTACTAAATCCCAGTACCTGGGACCCCCCACACCCCCTGGCAGCAGGCCTAGGCACCCTCCTTGAGCTCAGAATGCCCCCTGGAGATGCTCAGTGGGTAAGATAACTGATAGTTTTTGTTTTTGTTTTTTCCAGTATGGACTGGACCTAGAGCCTTCACAATGAACTGCATCTGCCGTCCTTTTTCTTTTGAGAGAGGATCTCACTAAGCTCAGGCTAGTCTTGAACTTGTGATCCTCCTGCTTCAGCCTTGAAGAGTGCTGGGATTACAAGCATGAGACATCATTAGGGTCTTTTTTTTTTAAATAAAGGGGCCAGAGAGATGGCTCAGTACAATAAGTGCTTGCCTGGCAAGTACAAGGGCCTGAGTTCAATCCCAAGTTCTGCCATAAAAAGAAAAAAAACTTTTTTAAAAAATCAAAATTCATTTTATTTTATTATTTTATTTTATTTTTGCGATACCAGAGATTGAACTCAGGACCTTGTGCTTGCCAGGCAAGTGCTTATTCTACTGAGCTATCTCCCTGGCCCCAAAAATTCATTTAAAAAAATGCATAATGACTAAAAATTCAGCACTAAGTAGTGGTGCACATCTACAGTTCCAGCATGCTGGCAGGTTGAAGCAGGACAGTAAGTTCGAGGTTGTGCTGAGAAAGCCTGGGAGCTCAGTGCAAGGCCCTGTGCTCAATCCTCCACTTACCCTATGTATAGGATCAGCTTTAGTGAGTCTGTCTCCAGTTCCAATATTCATGCAGGCCCTAGTGAAAGTAACCCTCTGAAGTCACCCATGATGGGAAAGGGCTGTGGGTCTGAGAACGCTCTGGGAGGGGAACTGCTTTGTGAAGACCTCTGCATCCTCCATGGGCATGATGTTTCCATTGGCCCCGAGGCCCTGTGTGAGTCTGATGTCAGACGGCTTTCTGCAGTGAGACCCCAGTTCCCAGGCTGCTGTCCTCTCTCCAGCACCAGCTTCCTCCTGAAGCTCCAGGGCAATTATGTGAGTGCTCCCTGGCTTGCCTTGTAGTCCTCCCTCTCCTCCTAAAGCAAGCTCTTCATGTTTGTTTTTTCTTTTCTGAATTCTCAGGACAGCAAGCAAGTGGCAACCCAAGCAGATGCCAAGAATGGAGAGGAAAAGGGCAGAGACGCCAGCAAAAAAGCCCTGGGCCCCAGACAAGATCCAGACCTGGCCAAGGAACACAAGAGGGGCAATTTAAAGAAAAGCTTCTCTAAAGACAGAGAGGAAGCCGATGGCAGACGCGGGGAGAAGCCCAAGGAAGAGAAGGTCATCAGAGGCATTGACAAGGGCCGGGTCAGGGCTGCGGTGGATAAGAAGGAGACAGGGAAGGATGGGAGAGGAGAGGAGAGGACAGCAGCCCCTAGGAAGGAAGAGGAGAAGAAAGGGAGTGACAGGAACCCAGGCCTGAGTAGGGACAAGGATAAGAACAGAGAGGAAGTGGTCAAGAAGGAAGATGTAGAGGTGAGAAGGGAGGGCAGGAGCATAGACACTGCCACCGCGAGAGAGGATGAGCACAAGAAAAAGGCAGGAGAAGACCCAGACAGGAAAAAGGAGGCTGAGGGGACAAAAAAAGCAACTGAGGACAGGGACACAAAAAAGCAGGAGGAAAAAGTCAAGAAAGAGGAGTCCCGGAGTGAAAAGGAAGCCAAAGAGGAGAGTAAGACCAAGACAGCAGAGAAGCAGGCTCCTGGGGCTTCAGGCCAGGCTGCAGAGGCGCCGGCCAAGGTGGAGGAGGAGGCGGCTCCCAGCATTTTTGATGAACCTCTTGAGAAGGTGAAGAACAATGATCCAGAGATGACCGAGGTGAATGTCAACAACTCAGACTGTATCACGAACGAGATCCTGGTCCGCTTCACCGAGGCCCTGGAGTTCAACACGGTGGTCAAGGTGTTCGCGTTGGCCAACACACGGGCTGATGATCATGTGGCCTTTGCTATTGCCATTATGCTCAAGGCCAACAAGACCATCACCAGCCTCAACCTGGACTCCAACCACATCACAGGCAAGGGCATCCTGGCCATCTTCCGGGCCCTCCTCCAGAACAACACACTGACTGAGCTGCGCTTCCACAACCAGCGGCACATCTGTGGGGGCAAGACTGAGATGGAGATCGCCAAGCTGCTCAAGGAGAACACCACGCTGCTCAAGCTGGGCTATCATTTTGAGCTGGCTGGGCCCCGGATGACAGTCACCAACTTGCTCAGCCGCAATATGGACAAGCAGCGACAGAAGCGGCTGCAGGAGCAAAGGCAGGCCCAGGAAGCCCGCGGGGAGAAGAAGGAGCTGCTGGATGTGCCCAAGGTCGGGGCCCTGGCCAAGGGCTCCCCCAAACCTTCACCCCAGCCATCTCCAAAGCCTGCTGCAAAGAACTCACCCAAGAAAGGGGGTGCTCCTGCTGCCCCACCCCCTCCACCCCCTCCATTGGCTCCTCCCCTTATCATGGAGAACCTGAAGAATTCACTCTCACCAGCCACCCAGAGGAAGATGGGGGACAAAGTCCTCCCTGCCCAGGAGAAGAACTCCCGTGACCAGCTCCTGGCAGCCATCCGCTCCAGCAACCTCAAGCAGCTGAAGAAGGCAAGTGGTGTGGGCACAACTACACGGTTAGGGGCCAGGGCTTGCAGGAGATGCAGCTGTGAGGACACACACGCGTGTGCATGAGCACACACACACATACTCTGCCAGGTGCACTCCCAGGGCCCTTCAGGTCATCTCAGCCAGGCCTTGTGTCCAGACAAGTCACAGCCAGTGTTAGAGGACAGATTCCTGCTTCCTTCATGGAGTGTCCTTCTTTGTCTCCCTCTGCACCTCACCCTTCTCTGCTGCAGTCAGAGCCACTTCTCCCACAGATGGCTGGTCCCTACAGGTCAGTCTATCCCTAAGGTGCCTCCACTACCCTGGAGAATCTGCCTTTGACTAACCAGTGCCATGAATGTGTGGGCCGTTCCCAGATATCCTACTTGTTACAGCTCTGCCTCCCCGGAAGTCCCCCCTGCTGACAAAGTCCATATTTATTTGCCCCTCTGACTGGATGCCCTGTTCCCTCAGCATCAGTTGCAACTAGATGCCATGAGATAAAGGACAGCCTCCAGTGGCCCTTGAGTGACAGCCAGCTTTTACAGAACAGGTGTCAACACCTCAAGCATTCATCACTTGGACACACACTGAGGTGTTTGAAGTATTGTCTTCTAGAAGGGAGGGAGGTAAGAGGAATTCCAGAGGCCTCTGGGCAACCCCTCCCACTCTCACCATCTCTACTTTGCCCTACAGGTGGAGGTGCCCAAGCTTCTTCAGTAGGACCAGGCTGCCAGGCTCTGGTGCCAAGGCCATGACTGCCCAGACTCTCGTCCCAGGGCTACACTGACCTCGCTCACCCAGCCCTGGCTGATCCGCTATGGCTGCCCTACTCAGCCATGGGAGCGTGCACACGAGGCCTGGGCCACGCTCGAGGCCGGATGCCTCATCTCTTCTCACTTTCCTTTTCTTGTCTCTGAGGCTCTCTAAGAATTGCTTTGATGCCTGGAGCTGAGGTTTCTGGACAAGAAGAGTCCTCCTAGCACATCACAGAGAAGATGGCACTGCGCAGGGTGCATGGAGCTGGCACACTGCAAAAGGCCTATGATCCAGGAAGGAAGTCATTCAGGGACCATGTATCCAACCCAGCCCCACTGTCCTCTGGGGCCAGGACTCAGGTCTCTGAGGAGCCCTTGGGGCAGAGCTGCTGGGCCAGTGTCACTCTGTGGGTAATGGCAGAGGGATGGAGGGCATGGGGGCCCATGGGGAGGCAGGTGGCCTGCACAGAGAGCGCCTGCTGGGGAGTGGGCTCCAGATGGGAGGACATGGACAGACAGCAGCTGGACCTGAAGGTTTGATGCCAAAGCAGATGTTTCCCTCACACCCACCTGCTGTTGTATAAATAGCTGTGTATCTGTTTTTCCATAAGATTTTGATAATATATACAACCTTTAGCTGCAATGACTTGCCTCTCCTCTTCATGGACTGAGGATACTGATGTATCCCTGGGCTCCCTGGAAGGTTCTAGAAGCTCACATTCTCTGCCACACCATTTGACTTGACCATGAAATCAATCCACCTCTGCAGAAAAGCAGTGTGGGGAAAGCCTGGGCCCTGAGCAGAGGGACCCGTGGCCTGGCTGGCTGTGTCTGCTTTTGAACCACTCAGCTGCCTGGAGCCAGTAGTTTGCAGGGGGGACAGGGCAGAGTGCAGCACAAGCCCTGGATGGCTATATTAGGCCTGTTCAGGGGAGGCTCATTCCATGACTCTTCCTAACTGTGGGCTCAGGGCCAGCTCCCCAGAGCAGTTACAGGCCAGGGAAGCCAGCTAGGGAAGAAGTGGGGTGACCGTGTGGAGCACCCCACATGCCCTTAGACCTGGAGGTGCTGCCCTTCTCACCTGTCAGTGCTGTCCCTGGGCATACATCAAAGACATCTTTCGAGTCAGCCATGGCTGCAGCACACAGGCTGAGGCCTGTGGAAGGCTGAAGCAAGAGGATTCCTTAGTGAATCAGAGAGACTCTTCATGTCTCAAAGTAAAAAATAAAAAAGGACGGGGGATGCATCCGCACAGCAGAGTGCCATGGGATCAATGCCCAATACCAAGGGGACCAAAATGGAAAGAGAAAGAGGAAGGAGGGAGGGAGGGATGAAGAAAGAACAAAAACTCCAGAACTTCCAGGCTAGGGGTATAGCTCAGTGATAGAACACGTGCTTAGGTCGTTGGAGGTCCTGACTTTGATCCCCAGCACCACCAACACAACAAAAACATCTTTTGCATTTTGGCTTGAATGTGCTGGCAACAGCTGGCACTGTGACTCTGCCACCTTGGGCCTAGGTCACTTTTAGGTGTTTGTTGTTTGTTTGCCTGAACAGCAAAAACCCTGGAAGACAGGGCGGGCGGCAGGCAAGCAGGGCAGCTGTGCTGGCCATGGCCGAAGCCAGAGGCAGGCTAGTGCTGTGTCCACCCTGCTCTCATATCCCTCCGCCCGCTTGTCTGTCACTGTGGGCAGTGTCTGAGCCCAGGGGAGGGGCGACAGACTCTTGCCAGCTGACAGCCCTGGAGAGTGTGAGCTGGAGCTAAGCCCAGCCAGAGTCCACTCACCCTGTGCCCGCTGGGCTCTTGCGGGGAGCCACATGCCATAGGGTGCTTCCAATCTGAGAGGGGGACAGCAATAATCTCTCCATTTGGCAGATAAAGTTGGAACCAGACAGGTTAACTAACCATCCACAATCGCACAGCCCATAAAAAGCAGAGCGCAAGTCTTCTGCCCCTAGGGCTGTTTATAAGATTCCCTATTCACCATCGAAATGGAAGAGTGAAGATAAGAAAAACAGCCTAACAGAACCAACTAACGTATCTCCAAATTTCAAGGCTCCAACAGAATCTGTCACCCTAGGACTCTTTCTCCCACATTTACAACACGATTTAGGAAAAACCCAAAGCCGTTGGGTCCCTCCCCACGCTCTTGGGGGTGCGTGTCCGCGCGCGGCGAGACCTAATCAGTCCTCCAGTTGAAGTGCGCGGAGCCCGGCGCGGGATCACAGCGCCACCTGGGGGCAGACCGCGTCCCAGAGTCTCCCTCTGCAGGACCCGGAGGAGAGCTGCGGGGCGCGGGAAGAAGACCGACGGCTGCCCCGGTGCAGTCTCTGCCCAAGGCACTACGGGGTAGGGGTGTTGGGCGCTGCCAGCGGCTTCTGGGGCCAGTGGAGAACGCTAGAGAAGCGGGGGCTCGCTGAACCGCTCAAGAGGGGCGCATTTCTGCCCGCGCAGGCACCACCACCAGCCTGCCCCCCTCGGTCACCTGTCTGTCCCCTTCCCTTCCTAAAACCCGGAAGCCTCCTATTCTATAGGGGAAGATATGTGATTCAAGGAGGCAAATGGCTTGACCTTCCACAAGATCAAGATCGCCTGTCACCTCATGCACATCCTCACCCAGGCGCTGCCTGTGAACTCCGAGGTCAGCCTGGAAGTCAGGGTCTGAGAGCCTCCTTGGGCCCACCTCACCTAGGCACTCTTTCCCACCTAGGATTGCTCCCCATTCCCCTGCACCCCACCAGGCTCTTCTGTCAGTTGCCAGAACTCTGCTTTCCCACGGACTTCCCTGCTTTCGAGAGGCCCCTGTTACAGTTCCACCAGTCCTTGCCCTATCGTCACTGATGGATCCAGTCTCATACGGTCCACAGACAACCGGTTCTTTCCATCCCATCACCCACCAACCGGGGAGAAGTGAGGTCCAGAATCCCCGGACAGCCCCCCCGCCCCCTCCCCCCGCGCGCCGTCACTATCGCTAGCAGGGTGGGGGGAGGTTAATCGTGAGTGTCTTCCCCGGCTCCTCTCCCGTTCCCTGCTGCCTCTCTTCACCCTCGCCTCTGCACTACCGGGGCACTGTTGAAGTTCTGCTCTGCTCTGAGCTCACCGAGCCAGTGGACCCTGGAGGGGCTGCAGGTGCAGGTGCCTTGTCCCGACCTCCCCACCCACGTGGTTCTTTTTAAGAAACAGGATCGCTGATGACATGATGGCGCATACCTGTAGTGCCAGCACTCAGGAGGCTGAGGCAGAGGAATTGTTGGGAGTCAGCCTGGTGAGTTCAAAGCCCTCCTGAACTACATTGTGAGACCTTGTCTCAAAGAAAAAAATAGGATTTGGACAAAGGTCAGCCATGAGTGACCTTCCACAAGATCAAGATCGCCTGTCACCTCATGCACATCCTCACCCAGGCGCTGCCTGTGAACTCCGAGGTCAGCCTGGAAGTCAGGGTCTGAGAGCCTCCTTGGGCCCACCTCACCTAGGCACTCTCTCCCACCTAGGATTGCTCCCCACTCCCCTGCACCCCACCAGGCTCTTCTGTCAGTTGCCAGAACTCTGCTTTCCCACGGACTTCCCTGCTTTCGAGAGGCCCCTGTTACAGTTCCACCAGTCCTTGCCCTAGCTCTATCCCTGCCCTGAGCCCCGGCTGTCTTCCTTGGAGTTAGCTCTGCCTCCCTCACCATCCTGAGTAGGACGTGGGTTCTGTTTTTATTGTTACCGCTGGCAGCACAGAAGACAGAACCCAAGACCTTAAGCCTCTGCTCAGCAGGAACTGTACAGGCCCATGTTTTTGAATAAAACTGCTCTTCTCCAGCCAGGTCTCCCAGACCTGCTCCCCACCCCAACTTCCCTCCAACCTATTTACACCAATCTTTCGAGGTTGCCTGATTGGTTTTCAGGGGTGAAGAACAAGGTGATGGAAAGGTGCAGCTACAGACTGGGGCTCCCTCTGCCCTTCTTTGATGGGCTCCAGGGTCTGGGACAGAGATCACAGTGCTTTATGAGAGATGTGGTGCTCCCTTCCTTTGAAGAGCCCTGGCATGTGTCAAGATGCTCTTCTGCTCAGAATATGCAAAAGTTCCAACGCTGGATGCCCACCCCCATCCTCTCACCCCTTCCTTAGAAATCATTTCCAGTGATTTGTAGTGTTAACTAGAAACCAGGGCAGCTCTGGCTGTGGTAAACCTGCCTCCTACCCTAGACTACAAAGCAACTCAACATTGGCTACAGCTTGTTGATTCGAAGCTAATTCTGACTGCCAGGGCCTTCTTGACACATCGTTTCTCAGGGAAGCTCAGAAGCCTTACTCTGCATATCTTGTCTCTGCCAACTTCAGGAGGAGGCTGGGCTCCAGGGCTCAAGGACCCAGTGATTCTCCTCCTAAAGTGTGAAGAAGAACCACACAGCAGCCCCAGATCCCATCCTTGCCCTCACATTCAAAGAGAAGGAGATTCCCAACTGTGGTCTCAGCCCCCATCCCAGCACCAGTTGCCCCTTCCTACCTGGGTCAGGTTCAGGGGCCAATTAGGAAGGGGGAAGGGATGAATCTGGGGGCAGATCCCCACCCAAGGAAGCCTCTGGCCCTGGGCCCAAAGTGCCAGCCCTGGAGCTCTTGTTTCTGGGTGGTGTAACAAGAGGTAAAACCCCAGAGAATGTGGGTGCAGGCTTCCATGAGGTGGGGACATGATCAGCACAGTGGCCCTCTCCAGAACCCAGCTGGGCTACAGGGACCCAGATGCCCAAGGAAGAAGTCTGAGGGACTGGGCAGGTGCACAGGGAAACCCAATGGCAGGGAGAAGGGTGGGCCAAGAGCCAGAGGAAGGGGAATGCTGGGCAGCAATGGCTCTGCCAAGCGAGGCTGACACTTCCTCCACTTCTTCTCTGGTCTGTCCTGAGGCAAGTCTGTAAAGCACAGGAACTTAACCTCAAGGGGTCTGGGCAGGGAAGATGGCCAGACAGCTCTAGATGCTTACCCACTCCCCAGATGGTTCTCCTCAGGCTGCAGGTCGGAAGGGGAGGTGAGCTAATTTTCTCCACTGCCTGGTTCAGTCGGGGGGCCCTAATAATCTGGGGAACCTGCTATCACAGTCCCCTGACAACCAAGCAGCTGACAGAAGTAGCTTGCACCCACTTCTTGGTTGGCTCTGTTCTTCTATTTGACCCCTAGTCCTAGGATGTGTGATGCGGGGGGAGGACAGGCTTACAATTTCATCACATCTTATCTCACCCTCATGATAGCTATGAGGTTATTATCTCCATCCTAAAGGTGTGGACACTATAGCTTGGAGACCTTCAGAAACATAATCAAAGTCCAAGGACAAGGAGGCCAGCCAGGTCTGAATCTAAGTGGACCTGAAGGGGGAGGTGCCTCAGATGTCCAAGAGGCCTGATCCTAAGCAGGGGGCTCCACAGCTTCAGTGAGCAGCTTTTGCCAACTGCCACAAGATCTACCTCATTAGCCCTGAGAGCCAGCTCAAGGTCCCCTCCCTCTGTGTTAGGAACAAGGGTGCTGGTGTGCTCAACACTGAGCTGGCCCTTCCTGCCATGGGGACTTGCCTGAGTGGGCAGCAGTTTGGGCTCAGTAGAAGGCAGTGCTGCCGGAAGATGTGAACGGGTCCAGTGATGCTGCTGACATAAGTCACATCTGTACAGCTTTAATCCAGCAGGCCAGGGCCCTGGCCAGCGGACAGCCAGAGGAGGAAGGCTATTGCCAGTTGTTGATGGAGTGTCCCACTGCTCCTACCCCAACACAAAATGGGCAAATAGGAGGAGACACAGCTTTTCCAGTTGGGATCCTGGGAACAGAGGGACTACTTCAAAGCTGGAGGTGTGACCCAAGCTTTCTCTTTCGTCCCAAATGAAAATAGCCCATCAATCCCAAGCCCTCCCCACCACCCCTCATTCATAGCCTAGTTCCAGTTCAGTTCCTATTCCACTTCTCTGGGGCACTGTCCCCAGTAGGCACCAGGACTTGGCTTGGTCTAGAGCGTGGTGACTAGAAGACCCATGCCCACCCCAGGGCAGGATGCAGGACAGTATGGGGAATCTTCCAAAGCTGGTATCACTGAAGGGGCAGCAGAGATGTGGCTGATCTTCAGGCCCCTGGATAAGAGGGCTGTGGTGGCATATAGGGTGGAGGAGCTGAAAGACAAAGAGTTGTATGAGGGTCAGTGGAAACACAGGAGGACTGGAAGTAAACCACTGTGCCCAGGGTATGTGGGATCCATGGGGAAAGAGCTGGTCTAGAGGTTTCCAGCTAGGGGTGGAGGACAACTGGGAGAAGAAGGGGAAGAATTGGAGCAAGGGGTAGGGGACAAGCTGGAACAGAGGCTCCAGACTGCTTACTCACCTGCGGGGTTGTAGATTGGGGGCCTAGCTGGGTAGAGTGGATACTGGGGAGCAGGACCACTAGCTGGGTACATGAAGCCAGGCTGTGGGGGTGCAGGGCCAGCTTTGGGGTCCGCAGGGTATGGGTATACTGGCTGTACTGGGATGCCTGTCATCGGAATCTCCTGACCTAGGTGGGGGACAAGGGTTAGCACTCAGAGCCCCATCCTCTATACGAAGCCTCCTGCCTAGGAAGCCAAGGTCCCCAGGCTGGCTCCAGGGTGGCTCCCTGTGGCCTTTGCCTCTCAAACCGTGCATGGCAGAGTTGGGCAGGCAGCTGTGCATGCAGTCCTGGCTGGTCAAGCTGTGTTTAGAAAGTTTGCTTCCCTTAGCAGGTTTCCAAGATCTCATGCACCAGAGGGCATGGCCTGGGGATGCCCCACATGGGCAAGGAGTAGGCAGCTCCAGAGGCTGCTAGCTTGCAATCCTGCACAGCTGCCACCAAGAGGGACCTCCCCCAGCTCTTCCCTCCCACACTGATCTCCCATATGGTACTGCCATCCCCATGCATTTCAGGTTTGGGCACAAGTGCAGTGACTGCAACACTCAGATGCACACAGTCCACTGGAGTACCGTCAATTAATGTGCACCAATACAGCCCTCACCCCGTGGACCTATTGAGTCACGCACATGCATGTGCCCAGTGTCCACCTGCCATTGCTGACTGCATGCCCATGCATGACTGAGCATTCATGTGCATACACATACGTGGACACATGGTGCCATATACCCTGGGCACATTCTAATTCATGATGGCAGATGCATGCATACAGAAATACATACCGCCAGAAAATTCGCCAACGCTTGATCTCTCTGGTGCCCACTACAGAATGTGGCCCAGCCCATCTCACCCAACTGTGCATACCTTCAAATGGGCTCTGGAGCTGCTGGCGCCGCCGGTACAGATAGCAACAGAAGCAGAGGAAGCAGCAGATGGTGGTGGCAACCACAGCAACAAAGAGGATCACAGCAGAGGCGATGCTTGCTATGGTCTTGGGACTTTAGAAAAAGAACAGGTCCTCTCACCTTCCAGCACTCATAGAAAGGAGTCCTCATTATGCTAGCTGCAATTTTTGTCTAGTCAGGGGCTACAGCATGCCAAGATTTGGGATTCCTTATGGAGCTTTGCCTGGTCCCTATGGAGATGATCCTGGGACCTCACTTCCCAGAAGGCTATGCTGCCTGGCTGGCTAGTGGGAGGCATGCTGGGATTTGTAGTGTTCCCCCTTCACCTCTGCTTTCACACCTACAACGGAAGTGATCAGACTTAAGAACAGTTAGCCCAAAAAGGAGCCTTAGAAATAGTCCAGGGCCATTTTTTCTAAACATCACTTCATACAGTCTCCTTATATTTGTTTTATGTAGTGACAAAAGGAAGTTCAAAAAGCACTACTTCGGGAGCTGGGGATATAATAGTGGTAGAGCCTGAGATGCTTGAGGCCCTGGGTTTCATTCCTAATACCAGGGAAAAACAATTTTGGCAGCAACTCCTTCATTTCATGAAGGGGAACAATGACCCACAGAAGGTAAGCGTCTTCCCTAGACTCACACAGAGGACAGGGAGTGGAGTCAAATCCAGGGTCCTGCCTTCTTGCCAGAGCTGCTTCCACAAAGCCACCCTGTGGTCTGGATGTGAAGCATTCCATTTTCCCTCCGCAGGACCTAGCAGGACCAGGAGGAGGGCTCTGGAAAGAACCTGAAAACATTCAGCCCAGCCCAAGCCTGGGATGGTAACTGACGCCTTCCCTGGAGCTCCCACGCTAGCACTACCCAACTAGCTCTGTCACCAAGCTGGAGCCCTGGTGACTGCAATCACTAAGGATGTGGAGGTGGACGAAGGCGAGGAGACAGGAGGCTTCTTGAGAGGATGTAGGGGTTCGAGGGAGGAGGCAGGAGCCCACCTGAAAGCCAGGCAGTGCTTCTGCTGCCTCTCTGTGATGAGCAAGGTCAGGTCCCTGCAGCAGTAGCGCTGGTAGCAGGTCCCGCAGCAGAAGGTGAAGAACTCGCAGTTAAACCCCGGATTCCAGGAGCCATTCCGGTCCAGATACCACAGGCAGTCCTCGCCAGCCAGAGCTGCGGGGAGGGTGGGGGTGCCCAGTGGCCACCAGGCGAGTTCAACTCCGGCCGCCCTTGGCCCAACACTCCCTCCCCTCCCCCGTCGTGGTCCCCAGTCCACTGGCTCCCGGAAGCTAAGGGTGACTCCTGTCTCCACCCTAAGGGTCATAGCCTCCAAGCCCAGAGGCCTCTGCCCCGGGGCTGCCCCCTACCCAGGTTCCGCTTCCCGCGGCTCAGCCTTCCCGTGCTCCTTTCCTGTTCCCTGCCCACCCCGCAGCACCCAGAGCGCGTGCACAGCTCGAGGGGCCCTAGAGAACCCAGCCGAGGCCCTCAGGTCGACCCCTCCTCTCCCCCGTCCTATCCCACCCCCACCCCTGCCTCACTTCCCAGCCCTTACCCAGGGGAGCCCCGAGCACCAAGAGGACCATCAGGGCGAGCGGCGCAGCCTCGCGGGGCCCCGCAGGCGGCATGGTCGGGGCTGGGCGCGGCCAGGGCTGGGCCGCCGGCAGAAGGGACCACGGGACGGGACGCAGCCGGCTGGTGAGAGCTGCCGCGGGCCCAGCAGGCTGCCGGGCTCGGACTCCTCTCCCGCCTGCTCGGGGGGCTGCACCGAGCGCCCCGCCCGCCGTGGCCCCGCCCAGGGCCGGCCCACCAGCGTGCCCACCCCGCCCTGCTCGGGAGCTGGGTGCCCCTCACCCAGCTGGGCACTGCCCTGCTCTTCTTGTCCCTGGCACCACGGTGGCTCCTCCCGTCAGAGCCGTCACGGACACAGCGGGTAGCTGCACACTGCCGCCTGGAAGGCCAGGCGGTGCCCTGGGCTCGCTTGGGCCCAATCATGATCCCAGGCTCCAGGAGCCCTGATCCTGATGCCACCTCTGAAAGTCCTGCGTAGGGGCCAACCCCTCGGGGGGAGGGGACAGGGCCGTACCTTCCCTTGTGCTGGACCTCTCCTGCCCTGGTGTCCAGCCCCGAACATCCTGCAGGGGGAGGGGAGAGGAGAGGAGGGAAAGAGACTGTGATTGCCCTGCCCCCATTCCGAAACACAGGCACCCTTTGAGAACAGTTCAGAGCGGCTTTGTCCCCAGCCCTGTACACAGGCCGGGGCTCTGGCAGCTGCACCGGCTCCCTGGGGTGGCCCCTTCCCCGGCAGACAGCCGTGGCCTCGCCTGCAGGGATGGTGAGCTGCTCAGGCCATTTGGGGACCAGCAGGGGAAAAACTCTTCATACTGAAATTCTTTTCCTTCAGGGAGCAAGGCTGTAAAATCGCTGCCTTAGCCACAAGAGCCCAGGGAGGCCACAGTTAAGTACAACTGGGGACAGTGTGTCAGGGCAGGGGGTGGGGTGCATCCCCTTATATGAACAGGTGCAGTACCAGTGACTCTGCCCGGGCGGCAGGGGTACCCCAGCAGGAACTGCAGCCCAAGCCAAGGGAAACAACAAAGCTTGCCTTCACCTCTTTCCCTTCACAGGGCACATTTGCACTTAGGCAACTAATCTACCCCCTTGGTGGGTGGTGAGGTAGCATCTGCCTAGAATCGCAGCCTGGGCAATTTATTGAGGCCCTAATAAAAAATAAAGGGCAGGGAATGTAGCTCAGCATGAAGGCCCTGGGTCCAAATTCCAGTCCTAACCTCATCAACAAACCTATCTCAAAAAAACAAAGACAAAAACAAAACACACACACACACACACACACACACACACACACACACACAAAACCCGATCTCATTAGAATCTTTCCAAAACTCCACGAGCTAACCCAGGTTGCTAGATGTTACTAACAATATCATTTATTTTTTTGATACAGGGCCTCAGTGTGTAGTTGAGCTGGCCTTGACCTCACCATGCATACCAGGCTGACCACCTACTAATGGTGATCCTGCTGCCTCAGCCTCCCTAGTGCTAGATTACAGATGTGTGCCATCTTCACTGGCACACCCTGTTTCAATTTTATTTTAGAAGTGGAAAAGCTAAGACTCAAGTGAAGTAAAGGACTTGATCTAGGTAATCCAGCCAGTAAATGGGAGAGGCAACAGTGAAGCCCCAAGTCTAGATCTGGGTGTGAGAGAAGTAAGGACTCTCTCACTCTAGGAAAAGAAAAAGAACTGGTGTTTTAGCTCAGTGGGAGGCCCTGAGTTCAATCTCCAGTACTTCTGTGTTGTTTTTTTGTTTTTGTTTTTCTATATAGATCTAATGGACAGGATCTACAGGGTCTACAGGTCTCACTATGTAGATTGGACTCATAGCAGTTCTCTTGTTTTCGGCCTCCCAAGCACTGACTCCCCAGTACTTCTTACCTCCAAACTGTAACTTTTGCCTAAGTTATTTCTAAGGGACCTGAAGGCTGCTTTTGCTAAATCTATAGAGTCTTCTTTGGGTCTGCAGTTTGTCTGTCAGGTGACTAGAACAGATGAAAGGGTTTGGCATCTGTCTTCATGCTGTGTTGGTCCCCTAACTTGAGTTAAATTGCTCTTTTTTGTGTTGCTTTTTTGGATTTTTTAAAAAATTGGTATTAGGGATCAAACCCACAGTTTTGTATAACCTAAAGTGAGTGTTAAGATATATCCCCAGATCTTTTTATTTGGTGATTGCTAATGGTTTCAATTTTGAGACAAGGTTTTTCTAATTGCAAGGGTTGGCATTGAACTTCAGATCCTCCTGCCTCAACCTCTCAAATAAATAAGACTATAGCCCTTGCCACCATGTCCAGCTGCTTTGCGTGTACATGTAGACATACCGTCTGTTGAAACTGGTATTTTCTTTTTCTTTCCATTTTCTCTCTTTTTTCCCATGATGTTATGGCTCATGTCTAGATGTTCCCCAAAGCCTCATGTGGTTGTAGGTGGGGCTTTTTCAGAGGTGGCTGGATCTAGAGTGTGTGAAGCTGGGACTGATTCACAGTGCATGCTAGGATCAAGGGTGTGAGAGCTGCCTGCCCTGAGTAACCTGGATAAGATACCAGCTGCAGAAAGAGCTGTGGTTGTCCCTGTTCTTTGTTCCTTTCTGTCTGCCATGAACTATTTCTCCTCTGACAGGCCACCCTGCCTTGGAGCCAGCCAGTGATGGACTGAAACCTCTACAGACTGTGAGCTAAACAAACTTTCTTTCCTTAACTTTGGGTGTTGGGTACTTTGTCTCAGCAACGAGAAAAGTAACTAAGACACCATAGCCTCATTCTCCTTCAGCAGCTACAACAACCCCAACACCTAAGTCCTTCAACCCTGTCCTAACGCCCCAATCCACAAGACCAAGGTATTTGCACAGGATGATGATGCCAGCTGCAGGAGGAACTCAGCTCCTCCTACAGTCAGTTCACTGTGATTGCCCAGTGACTCTCAGCGATCCTCCTGCCTCAGCCTTCCAAGTGCTGGTATTACAGGTGTGTACCACCACATCTGGCTGGCCCAAGTCTTTTTTTTTTTTTTTTTTCGTGGGACCAGGGATTGAACTCAGGCCCTTGCACTTGCCAGGAAAGTGCTTATTCCACTGAGCCATCTCCCCTGGCACCTCAAGTCTTGTACAAGAAGGAAAACATCTTTTTTGAAATCACACTCATGGCCAGTGATAAATTATCAAATTTTATTTATTCCAACAAATCAATACAAATATTCCTCTCCCTCCCTTGGGAGAATAGCCAGGTCTTTCTGTTGATCAGTTCTGGCTCTCTTCAGCTCCAGCCAAGGGTGGCCAGCTCAAGCTGGAGTCTCCAAAGAGCCTGGCCTGTATGTGCATCACCTTGGGCTCAGTCTCTTTGTATGGTTCCTATTCCAAAAGATCCCAGCTCCAGCGATTGTAGATTCTTACTCCCGACAGGAGCTGGAGCGGACAGTGGGCATTTGGGGGGCTCTAGTGTGAGGGCATCAGTAGAATAGAATCTACACAGGTTGGGGAAGCATAGCCGGGAGATGAGCAACCCCATTCTGAGCCTGTGCATTCCAGCGCATCACCATGAGGGGATCAGCTCCTGCCCAGGAAGCGCTTGTGTGCTGATGGGCTGTGAGGGTACCACTCATACAGGACAGTCATGAATGATAGCCAGGGACAGAGATGCAGCTCTCAGTTACTGCTACCCACTCACTGTGCCCACTGCCACTCACTGTGCCCGATGTTTCTTCTTTTGTATACCATGAGCTCCACAAAGGCAGGGACTAGAGACTCCCTTGATCATGTCACCTAATCCCAGCCACAGGTGATCAGTTGTCCATTAAGTGATCCTCAGATGAAGTGTCACTTCTCTTGTTGCAGACTGACTCTTCCCGGTATGCACTTGGTCCCATCTGATCTTTCTCTACATGATCTCCTCTTTGGTGTTTCTCCCTAGCTACCAGCTTTTATTCCCCAGAAAAATGAGCTCTGCATCTGGGCATGGCGGTTCACACCTGTGATCCCAGTTATTGGGGTGGGGTGGGGGTGGACAGGCCCAAGACAGGCAGAGTGTGATTTGGACGCCAGCCTGGTCAACTAAGCAAGACTGCCTCAAAGTAAAACAGGGGCTGGAGCTGGAGCTCAGTGGTAGAGCACTGGCCTAGCATGTGTGAGGCCCAACATTTGTAGCTCACAATGCCACCTAACTCTCACCAACATCTGCAATTTTCCTATAGCTGATAAATTTTAGGTCATATTTTCAGTCCATGGCATGAGAAGTGATTGGCAAGACTGGGACAGGGCAAGAACGGGCATTTCTGAGCAGGTGCACTGGAGCCCAGGGATGAAGAGTGGGCAACCAATGTCAGAAGTCACCCACGGACATTATTCTGGACAGAGGCCAAGGTGCAGGGAAGGAGTAAGGAAAGGGTTTGGTGAGAGGACTGAGGTTTGCCTGGGTGTCCCTGTCCTCAGGTCTGGAGGGTTTCTGCTAACTCTCCAAGCCAGGGTGGGCAGGAAACCCCTTATCCCCATGCAGAGTGTTGCCTCCAGCAATCAGGAAGGAGGAAGGCAAGTGCTCTGTGAGCAAATGGACACACTCCAGGTTTGGCCAGTAGGAGGCTCTTTCCCAGGCTGCCTGAATATGATCACCACGAAACACCAGCTGCTCATAGGGCAATGAGCACTTCCCATTTTACAGATGAGAACACTGAGCTGGAAGAAGTTAATTCTAACCAGATCACATTGCTGAGATCTGAAGTGGGGCTTTTGTGACTTCATAACCCAGACCCCAAACTGGGAGCCATGGTACACTCCTATAATCCTACCACTCGGGAGGCTGAACAGAAAGATCACAGATGGGTGAGATCCTGATTAAAAAACAAAACAAAACAAAACAAACGCCCAGGCCCTTGGGATCCACATTTCTCCTTACACATGTCTGCAGTGTTCAGGGCTATGCTTGTCTATGCACAGCTTGTACTTAGGGAAACTTTGATGTCAGCCTTAAACTCTACCAGGGGGGCCAGGGAGATAGCTCAGTAGAATAAGCACTTGCCTGGCAAGCACAAGGACCTGAGTTCAAACCCCGGTTCCACCAAAAAAAAAAAAAAAATAATAATAATAATAATAATAAAAAAATAAACTCTGCCAGAATCGGCACTGGCTAGAAACATAGCTGTAGTATCTGGAGTGGGGGAAAAGAGGAAGAGGGGTAGGGCTGGGTCCATGTCTGTGACCCAGTTGGGACTATAGTTGGAGTATGCTACTGACGTATGTCCCTCCTGGGGTGGATAACTGTTCTGGGGTCAGCCCCCCTCCCCCACTCATCTCAGAGCCTAAGGGCTGTTCTGGACATGGCCGATGCTCTCCTTACCTTCCTGGCCCTGGGGCTTTCATCCCGAGGATCCTGCTGACTGGCCAGCAAGCTCCTGCCCCACTTCTCTGGCTGTGGTGGTGAGATCAGGAAAAACCCTTCCTCTCTACTTCCTGCCCCTGGTCAGTCAGTGGTCTCTCCAGAAGGGCACTCTAGGATACTTATCCTCCTCCTCACTGGTCCCTGGCAGCCTACACTGCAAACAGGCAATTGTACATCCCTTCCCACCATAGGACACCGTGTTCTCTCCTATTTGGTTTAAGTTGTCCTTCCCTAGAGGTTTGGACACAGATTACCCTTCAGTCCACAGCTGGGAAAGCACCAGGAGGTTGGCTACAGTCTCATGGCTGAGTTGGGGACCAAAGGAGCCTGGTTCCTAGCTCCCACTGCTGAATAAACAAGTATCTCTCCTCAACCAGAGCATTTGTTTTTTTTCCCTGATGTTTAACTTTAATCTTTCAATCTACGTTTTCTGTACCTGTCTTCTTGGGCCCTGAGGGGTGAAGGGTAGATAAAGAATAGTAGGGACCAGCTTCCTGGCCACCCAGCTACTGCTGAGAAAGGGTGCTTTTGTCAAAGGTGTTTGCCAATGCCTGTGCAGCAGGCTCCTCAGAATGCCAGGTCCCTGCTCATCTGCAGTGTGCCTAGCAGTCAGGTGAAGCTTTGGCAGCCTGGGAATTGCTGAGACCCTCCTCACCTTCCCGGACCTCTGAACAGGAGATGAGCAGGCTGGAGTGGGTGGCATGTATGAGAAGCCCCCTTCTGGGCATGCCCCAGTGGCTACAGGGAGAGCAACAGTGCCAGGTGACCAGGGCCAGGTTATCTTTAAATGGTCCCTTACTCAGCCTGCAGCTCTGCCAGCTGGGCAGGCTGGGGGCAGACAAATGTTATTTTGGGACCGAGGCTAAGAGGTGGAAGGCTCTGTTTACAGCTCTTCCCTGTCTATCCCCATCCCCTCTCCTGGGGGGACCTCAGGCAGCAGTACTGGGCCTGCCCTTTCCCCCTGGGGTCTCTGTTTCCAGCCAGGCACTCGAACCATCAGCATAGATGGGAAAGGCTGAGTCTACAGAGGCATAGGGTCCATCTCTCTTTACTATCCCTAGCCTTCCTCTCCTCTCCTCCCTCTTTTTTTTTTTTTTTTTAAGCAGTAGCAAAGTTTATTTTTTATTTGTACTTTTTCAGAACTGGGGATTGAACTCAGGTCCTTGTGCTTGCCAGGTAAGCGCTTATTCTACTGAGCTATCCCACCAGCCCCACAAAGTTTATTTGAAAAAAGTAAAAGTGAAGTGAGCTCAGGTTGAATAATAATAATAAAAAAAAGACAAAAGTACATCCTGGAGGATGCAGGGCAGGGTAGTTGAGGAAAGCCAGGATGGTCCTATGCCTTCTAATACTAGGCATTCAATGCTGGGCCTCAGGTAGGCCAGGCAGGTGCTTCAACACTAAGGTATGTCACTAGACCTTTTTGAGACAGGATCTAAATTCCCCAGGTTGGTCTCCAACTTGTTGAGGTTAGCCTTGAACTTGTGGAGACCCTGCTGCCTCAGGATCCCAGGTGCTGGGGTTACAGGTGTGCACCACCATGCCCACTTGGCCTCAAACTTTTGATCCTATCTCCTCTAGCTGGGATTACAACCATGTGCCCCTGCACCCAGATGGCGCAGGGTCTTTCTTGGCAAGAGCAGCTATGTAAAGCAGGTTTAGGTGCTCACAATTCAACATTAGGCAACAGCTAAAATTAATACTATGGGGGCACATTATAAAGTGCTTTCATTGTTTTCATTTTATTTAACTTGGAGACAGGCCTTGCTATGTAGTCTGGGGTGATCTTGAACTCAGCAATTCTCCTGCGTTAGTTTCCTAAGTGCTGGGATCACAGGCACATGCCACCACACCCAGCCTGCATTCACTTTAATCCTGTCACTCCGTGGAGCAGAAATTAACATACTGGTTCTGTGGATTAAGTGGAAACAAAACAAAAAACCAAGTGCAGGCATAATTTAAGGAGCCTGTCCAAAATCACTGAGCCAGTAAATGGCAGAGCAGGATTCAAGCCTAAGCAGTCTGGCTCCAGAGCCCGTGCTCTGAACCATTACTTTGAGTCCAGTTTTGCACTTACTGGCTCTGCAAGCTGGGCGAAACACCCTGCCCCTCTGCCTGTGGCTTCATGTGGAAATGGACTGGCGGTGTCAGATCTGCTGGAATCCCTAAGCCAGAGGGAGCAGAACTCATCCATCCTGCTGCTCTGCTCAGTGGGCAGCGGACCTCTTCAAGGTGACACATGGTACTGCTACTGGCCTGGTTTCTGGGCTCCTGGCAGCAAACATGTGCTGTGATGAGGGAGCTGGTAAGGGACATGAGGTCAGGTGTGGATTTGCAACCAGTCAGGCTTGGAAGTGTTTTAACTGAACTAGATGAACTGAGTCTCCATCTGACTCTATGATAGGGAATCTGGTGTTATTATGGTTTGTTCCCACTTCCAGGATCATGAATGTGCCCTGGGGTCTCACACAATGCAGTAACATTGGAGCGGTTTTTTTTTTCCTACTAGAGTGACCTCAGGGCTGAGGCACAGTTCTTTTTCATTTCAAAACAAAGTCTCACTAGGTTGCCCAGGCAAGGCTCCAACTTTCCATCCTCTTGCCTCAGCCTTCCAGTGCTGGGATTACAAGCCTGTGTCACCATGCCCAGCCTTGGCCCAAACTGGCTTTCTGCAACACCAGCAGTGTCCCACCTGACTCCCACGGAGGGTGCCAATTACCAGGTGCTCTGGAAAGGCCCTGAAGCCCCCTCTGCCCCACATCTTCATCCCCCGTTTCTGGACTCTGGGCTCAATCTCAGTTCATGTGAGCTCTTACCAACAGGTCTGGAATCATGGCCCTAACAGTATGTGCTGCTTGCCACCCTGGAAATACAGCTAAGGGGACAACTTGCGGTTGTGTCATAGGGCTACATCCCCTAAGGAGAGAACTTTAAGGAATCCACTTATGTTCTTGGAGAGGGAAAAATGTAGTGAAAGCAAATTAATATGCGGATGATTTATCATGTCACATAGACAACCAACCACAGGAAAAGTGCTTAGCAGGTGGAAAGCAGCAGCTGCACCACCGCCTGTTCTGTCCCCCTACTCCAAGCAGGGCCACAGGGCTGGTCCTTTCCTCAGAAAGTTGTCCTCCTGAAAGCTCATCCAGGTCCTGATTTAGCAGCAACAGCATCTGTGAAACTCAAATGAGTCATATTCAAATCCAGTCAGGGAGACTGAGCCAAATGTAGCTGCCATCTCTGGGGGTGGCAGGTAGGAGGGGGCACTTCTTTCCATTTGAGTGCTTACATTTTTAAAAAAATGTATTTAGTACAGGGTCTCACTACACAGATCAGACTCATAGTGATCCTCCCATTTTCAGCCTCCCAAGTGCTGGGATTACAGGTGCCTTCTCAGTTGCTGGCTCAGTATGCCCCTGGGGGTGGGGCCAGCATGCATGCCAGGGATTGAACCCTGGTCCCTGCGTCTGCCTAACCAGGTGCTTTAATCTGCTGAGCTATCTGGCCAGCCCATCATCAAGTTAGCTTTAATTCTAACTACAATCCACTGAGGTAGGCATCAGTCCATTTTAAGGATGAAGAAACAGAGGCTTAGATGGCACATCACTTGCACCAGGTCTTCCCTTTCCAGTAATCACGGCAGGTCAGAACAAACCAGGACTCAAAGGGACTCCCACTGGACTGGGCCTTCTGGTCAGTCCAGTGGTCCCTGGAGCACTTTTCTTCCCAAAGCACAGCTGCTACAAAATCACGTATTCCACACAGGAATGAGAGCTTAGTGATCTGTGACTTGCAGACACCAGCAGTAATGCTACCCTTTCTCACCCTCTCAAGAGTAAACACTGGAATGTGAGGGTACGTGTTAGATGGTTGATGTTAACTTATACCATCTGCCAGGGAAAGGTAAACAATTCAGAAAATTTGGAATTTTATTAGCAATTACTTTTGCATACTTTGTGACTGGAATCCTGGTGAGGTTATTTTGAATCTCACAAGAACTGGGGCTTTTTTTCACAATATATATGATTGCTAAGTGCAAGCCCAGCCTCAGGATGAAGACTTGCATTGATAGTGAGGAGCCTGCAATGTTGCAATACATCTCATGCCACAGCTGTCACTTCTGGAAGAACACTGCCTCGCTGGTATTTCACTAACACATCTGGGGGCCGGGGAGATGGCTCAGTAGAATAAGCACTTCCCTGGCAAACACAAGGGCCTGAGTTTAATCCCCAGTTCCGGAAAATTAAAAAAACAAACAAACAAAAAAACAAAACACAAAAAACCCACAAACAACCCTCCAAAAACCTAACGTATCTCTTCCACCCTACACCTTTACAGCCCCCGTCTAGGCTCTGGGTTCTCTCACCTGGACTGCCCCACACTTCATCCCTCCTCTTCAAACCAGGTTCCAAGTTGCCCTTACAGCCATGTCGGGATTGGCATCAAAACACTCAAGTCATTGCTGCTTAAAATTCCTAAGCAGTGCTCCAGAAGGCCTCGTAGGTCCCTTTATCTGCCCCTCACTTGTTGTTCCAGCTTTATGTTTGCTGAAGACCGTATAAAGCCTATTCTATTTTCTTTTCCCCCAGTGCTGGGAATTGCTAGTCAAGTGTTCTACCACTGAGCTACAGTCCCTAGCCAACTCAACACTTGAAACGTACTTGTAAGTTCTGAAAATGCAGTTGTTTCTTGATTTTTTTTCCTTTTTCTTTTTTTAAAAAGGCCAGCTCCATTCTCATCTGCCTGGCAAGTGCAGAGAACTGGCAGTGAGTACAGGCTGCTTGGACTGTGCATCACTCTGGCAGGTAACAATGATAGCTGTCTGTTTTCATCAATCTGTAAAATGGAGGAAGCAAAATGACCTATTTTGTGAGGTAATTCCAGTGGTATTTAGCAGTCACTGGCAACCAAGCACTACTGAAGCCCTGTGGTACCATCAGCTCTTGTAAAGTGCTCAGTTCAAGGGTCGCCTTCCCCACAGAACTTGGATTTCTATCCCACTTAGCCAGTGCCCTTTAGGGGGACATAGAACTTGTCTCACAGCACATACCTGGCCTCCCCCAATGACTGCATATGACTTCTCTGACTAGACAAGCTCCTGGAGGAGGGACCAAGTGTCTCTAGCATCTATCATTAGCTTCACTTATCCAACAGAGGTTTAACTTTTGCTGAAACTGATGGGAAACACAATAGCTAGAAACTCAGCTTTCCTGAAGTACTTACTCCTAACAGATCTGCCTAGCAGAGATGAGAGTGTGGTACCTCTCTCACAGGACAATCCTTTAAATTTCCAAAGCCAAGCCTGAGCATGAAGACTGTAAGGGATGTTCAGCACTGTCCCAGACAATCTGCCTTTACTGTCCCAACTGAAGACCACACCGGGGTCTTAAGGACACATGACCAGCTTCTGGCACAATAAACATACTGCTGGCACAATGCACTCTAAGTGAGAGGACAGTAATCAGTGATCCTCATTCATTGAAATCACATATTTTTCTTCCTAGCACTGAGGAAGGAACCCAGAACCTTGCGCATGCTAGGCAACTGTTCTATTCTTGGCTCATTTCTACAGTTGTTTGGATCCTAAATTTGAATTCAAAATGTTACCCTGGGCTGAGGAGATAGCTCAGTGGCATAAGCACCTGACTGGCAAGCACAAGGTCCAGAGTTTGATCCCCACTACCAATCCCCCCGAACATCCTTCCCTTTCCAGGGGTTGCCTGTTTTCTATACTTGATTAGCGTCTCTCCCTTATCTTTTATAAATGGCTTCAAATTGGCTCTTTGCAATGATAGGTTCTTTGCACCTATCCTAACAAAAGAATGGACAGGGACACAGCCCCAGGTCACATCATCTAAAGTCATTTCACTTTAATAAAAAAAATTCTTTTTTTGTAGATACTAGAGATTGAACCCAGGGTCTTTGCATTAAGCTGTATCCCCTACCCTTTTAAACTTTGAGATAGGGTCTCATTAAATTGCTAAACTGTCCAGGCTGGGTTCAAACTTTGACCCTCCTGCCTCAGTCTACTGTGGATTTGCAGTTTGGTTAGTTGGCAGTCAGTTGCCAACTTCACCATCTTCCTAAGTTAAGAAAACTTTTCTTAACTTCACCTCCAAGTTAAGAAAACTAAGGCTAGAAGGCTGGTTTGCTATCACTTATTTTTGGCCCATAATGAACACCTGAGACTCCAATGATTACTTTTAACATCATTCTTACTATTTTATGAGTCATTTGTTGTAGGTCATACGTCCCAATGACTTGTAATTAACAACTCCTTTTATCTGCTTTTCAGTCTTCTAGTGTTTCTTCCATTTCCCCTTCAGTCTTTCCAAGAAGAGCTCAACCAACTCCTGGGAACCTATTGGTGTTTAGCTGCTGTTAACCAGCTAGAAACTTGGAGGATCTTATTACCTCACAGGTCTTCATCTTGAGCTCTACCCAGTTAGTCTGTCCTTTTCAGACTGAAACTAGTTCTCCCTGGCAAGACAGCAGACAAAAGAACAAGATTCAACTTTCTGCCACACCACTGGCCTCCAAAATCTTTCCTTCTGATGACACTGGACATCTCTCTGAACTCTTCTTTCATAGGATGGGAATGTCCACTCTTGTGTGCCTACTGTAAAAGTTAAATGCTCTGGAAACGTTAAGTACCTGCAAGCCAAGGGGTTTAAGACTCTCCATTCTCAACCACAGCTGTGCCTATTGGCCAGGGGTGGTCCTTCAAGGGACATAGGAACTTTTTCTCAGAATTTAAGTTTACTTAAGCAAGAGGCTTAGCCCTTCTTCAAAAATCATCATACAGACAGCAGGGTGAGAAGCCTCTTGCCAAGGACTGTAGGACCATTTTTGGCACTAAGCACAGACTAGGTTTTCTAATTGTCAGGCTCAGAAGGGGCCTACATCATTCTCAGCCAGTGTTGGGTCCCAGGTCACCTCAAACCTGGCATCCCAAGGCTGCTGGCATGAGACCACTCTTTTGCTAAAATCAATGGCTAACTTAGCTTTGTGGAATGACCTACTGCCTTGAGCAACAAACTGAGTGACACTGTTCCCTTGAAATCAACTATGAAGTCTCTAAGACATACTGTAGTTTTCTGGGCATCACTTGGCTAGAACTACCATCATTTTCCTTGTATTAACTCTCCCAACTAAGCGCAGAAGCAGTATTAGCCTCAGAATCTGGCTGGCAGTGAGCAACTATGACTTAGTTCCTAACTCATTCTAGGGACTGATCGCTAGGGACACCTAGTGGCAAGAAATCATTACTGATTACAATAACCTCAGGCTTCTATTAGTCCTAGAGTAAGCACCCTCATTTTATTACCAATTCCTTTCATGAGAATATCACTCTAAAGAAATGTTTTATAGCTGTTAGAGATGGGGCACCATATATGGGCACTATTAAAGGGGATCAGTGGGTATTACTTCTCCCTGCTTGATTTTTCAATCCTCATCTACTCTAGAATACAAAAAGACTAAAATCCAATTAAAGGACTGTCCTTAAAAACTCTCTTTTTTCTCCAGTGATGGGGACTGAACCCAGAACTTTGATGCTTGGCAAGCACTCCACCATTATGCTATACTTGCAACTCCTTCAATATATTTGATTGAATAGTGCCAGCTCTCTTTAAGAATTATTTTAAACTGCCAAAACACATTATAATGAAAATAGGCTCTAGCTAATCTTTTTTTTTTATAAATAGTCTCACTATATAGCTCAGGCTGGCCTTGTGCTCACTTTGTAGCCCAAGCTGGTCTCAAACTTGCAACAATCCTCCTGCCTCAGCCTCCTGAGTGCTGGGATTACAGGTGTCCACCACACCTGGCTCCAGCTAATCTTTTTCTATTTTTACTTTCCTTCAAAAGGGACTGGAAGGCAGAGGTGCTGAGACACCTTAAACCATGCAGACTAAATTCATTCGTAAATTATTTTACTGTCCTAGAAAAATATGCATTGCAAATGTGAAGGCTATAACTTAACCAATTTAGAGGATGCCTGAGGGATAGGAGACAACCTTTGAGTAACAGATTCTTGTAATGTGTGGGAGAGGCAATTAAATATAGTTGGGTCAGGTGGAATTTTTAAAAAATCCTTTTTTTCTAAAAAAGGAAAAACAATTGTTATCTGGCTTATTTTGTGTGCAAGTGTATACAGGAACAGTCCAGGGGAGGGGCTGTGTCATGCAATAAAGCAAAAACAAGATGACACCCTTGCACAGAGCCTTAGTGTTGCAGGAGGAAGAGGGAGGGGAAGTCCATGGGAAGGGCTAGAACTAGCTGTTCGCACTGTCTCTGCGGGGAACCTGAAGCATTGGTGGTGAGGGCGCAAAGCATGATGGTCTGTTAAGGGGATTCCTATCTGTTCCTATCTGAACACTTCAGATGTCCTATGAAAGTAGACAGGTCTGCTTCAGAACATAAATGATTATGACTTCTTGTGGTCCTGAGGTGGGGCAAAATAATCCATGAACATAGTCCTTCTGGGCATGAAAGTTTCTGAACTGGCCAGCAGAGGGCTCTGGGAACAGAGATGGGACAGAACTGCAGAAAATAAAGGTTCCAGAGATGGGGTGTCTTCATGGAGATTTTGAGAAATGTTCCTTGTTCCAGCATTCCTAGTTAACACCACAGGTGAGCTTGGTCTGAACCGTTGTCATGTCACCCTGCAGAGGCCAAGGGCTGAGGGGCAGGAAGTCACCCTAGGTTGAGAAGAAAGTGCATCTCAAGGCCACTGAGGGCTGCAAAATGGTTTGTGGTCAGGCCAAGAGGAGGAGCAAGTGTGGAAAGGCTCCTCTGTTTAGATGCCAATGGTCTGTAGAACCCGCCTCTCGCTGTCATTAAGGTGGCCTGAGAACATGATGTAACAAGGCTGCTGAGCAAACTGGCAGAGGAAGTCTGTGAGATATGCCTAGAGGAAAGAATGAGAGTGGCATTACTGAGGGTCCCCAGAGCCACCCATCTGTAGTAGGGTAAGAACCACCAGTGGTAGAGGGAATGCCAGCTTCCTGAGGGATGGTTTTTGAATTCTTGGATCTACTGTAGATATAACTCAGGGACACACTCTATAAGGAACTGAAGAATTTACCAGCCTCTATCTCATCTTTCACCCTGAGGAGCTTCATAACATAGCTTCATGAAGCTGGGCTATAACACTGGTATAAAACACAATGTGAAAAGTCCCAGTCCCCCCAAAACCCTCAGCCACTCAGCATGGGACCCCTGAGGCTGCCATGAAGAACCATGAATGGATGTAAACCCATATTCCTGTTTCCATGGCTTAGGATGCTCTCACTTCCAAGATTTCTTCTCTGGACACCCTCACCTGCAGATCAATCTGATAGAGAGGATCCTTCAGGGCATCAGGGTCATCTTCCTCATCATCCTCGTAGTAATCCTCCTCTGTTAGACATAGCCAACACAGGGCAGGTCAGGACAGAGGCCCTTGATCAGCCCTAGGTGGTAATGTACCACCGCATGGCCG
Source organism: Octodon degus (assembly GCF_000260255.1). Classification (NCBI taxonomy): domain Eukaryota; kingdom Metazoa; phylum Chordata; class Mammalia; order Rodentia; family Octodontidae; genus Octodon; species Octodon degus. Next base: position 11,199,890 of record NW_004524585.1, on the reverse strand, counting down.
AGGCAAAAGGGGCCAAAGTCCAAGAAACGTCCTTGTAGGCCCACCTCTCCCCTTCATTGGGCACCCCATTCCTGGCATCACTGTGCAGAGAAAATGTATTTACCACAGCTGTTCTCTTTTCAAACTGCTTACCATATTTACTTGTAGCCAGAATGTCAGATAAAAGCTGGCCAGCTAAACCATCCTCCTCTTCCTCCTCTTCGTCTTCTTGGTCCTCCCACATATCATTGGAGTCATCTACTTGGAAAAGAGAAGCAGCTAAAGCATATGCATGCATTTTCCCTTCCCACACCCAAGCAGCTAGAACAGATAGGCCCAGGGTATTCTGCCATGCAGGCTGCAGTCCCCAGTAGGAGAAAAACGGGAATGGCCAAACCCTCCTAGTGGGTCTGAATGGAAGAACCCAGATCTTTCAGAAAGGAAAACCAAAGCACTTGCCTTCTCCCTGCCCACCAACCCCAGCCTCTGATTTTATGGTAGACCTAGTCTATCTAGTCACTAGGCTTTTTTTCTATTTTTAAGTCAGTGACAATAAACCAAATTGATACTCTGTAACTTCATCTGCTAAATTAAAAATCTCCTGAGTAAGGGCCTGGTGCACCTTGACTCCACTCTGCAGGGGTGGCCTGGCGAGCAGCATTGGCCTCCATGACGTTGGAAAGCTCATTGATAATCAGCTTGAGGATCTTGACCAGCAGAGGAATGTTTGTCCAGCGCTCTGGATCTGGGAAGGAAAGAAGAAAGGGCCTCAGGTCTGACTTACTGGACTCCTGTCCCTCCTGCATGCTACTAACCAGAATTCACCATTTCTCAGGTGCTTTCTGCCATCTTTGACTATATCTGGCCACCAAGGAATTACTTACTAAAGTAACCTTATTCTGCCTGGTGTTATGACAGTTCAAAAGAACAAAACTGAAATCAAATATAGAACTGAGTTCTCCAGCTCCCATGGCCTGCAGTTTGAGAAATATCATTGTTGAATATTGAACTACAGCTAAAGACAAAAGCTTTGCTACAAATCACTATAGCCATAGGCCAAAGACTATCTGATAGTACCACTGTCGGTATGGGTGTCAAGACCCCAAAATCAAGTCGGAAGCTGGAGATCTTTGGAGCTAGAAACTACTTTTGATAATTTCCAACAGGATGATATATATCCTGATCCATTGTTTACTTACAGTTTTCTGCTGTTTATCAACTCCACCCCTCCCCTTTTTTTGTGATGATACAGGGGACAGCTATATCCCTAGCCCCTTTTATAATTCTTTTGAGATGGGTTAAGCCATTAAGTTGAGCAGGTAGGGCTGGAACTTGTGATTGTCCTGCATCAGCTTCCCAGAAAGCTTGTATTTTAAGCATGCACCACCATGCTCAGCACTGTTTTAAAAAATAAGAGCTCAGGCCCAGGGAGATAGCTCAGTAGAATAAGTGCTTGCCTAGCAAGTGCAAGGTCCTGAGTTCAACCCCCGGTACCGGAAACAAAACAAAACAACCAAGAGGTCACATTACATCCCTGCCCTTCACCATAGGTACCTTACACCCTACAAAGATCAGAGCAATGGCAGCATCACCTACTTTTGGCTGATTTAGAGCGGGTACGGATGCCCTCATCCATGTTGTAGATCTCTTCTCCTTTCACACGGATATCCTGCAGGCGTTTGTCATCTGCATTGATGCCATGCTGGAGTAGTTTACACAGTGCCACAGAGCTGGCAAGGAAGAGCCAGAAAAGGTCAACTGGCCACCCATCCAGCTTCACTCCAAGAAAATCAGTCATTATTCCCTAAGATGTTTTGAGTATAAAAGTCCCATTTATTTTATTTTAATTAATTAATTGATTGATTTTTGGCAGAACCAGGGATTGAACTCAGGCCCTTGTACTTGCCAGGCAAGCTCTTATTTTACTGAACCATCTCCCTGGCCCAAAAGTCACATTTATAATTAAGAGAGATAAGTGAGTTCAGCTGAAAATAAAATTTAGGATTCATGAGATGGCCTAAATGAGGTTGTGTTACAGTTCAGACCTAGAATGCCCCTGCACATTAGTTCAGTGCTGAGTGTGTGTGTTGGAGGGTGGGGCCTGGAAGAGGCAGGTCACTAGGGGTGACTGGAAGGGTTTATCTCCCTCCCAGCTCCTCTCTTTTCTCCTTGTTTCTTGGTCAACATGATGAGAACAGCTTTCCTCTGCCCAGGCATTTTCACCATGTCATTTCTGCCTGGTGACTACTGACTGAAATCTCTAAAAACTGGGAGCCAAAATAAACCTTTCTTCTTTTAAGCTGCAGGTGTCAGGTATCATGCCTCAGCACTGGGAAAGTGACCAAGACAGATCCTGCTCTTGTTAAAACAAAGCTAGAGTGGGCAAGCATTACAATGGGTGGCCACACCATAGAGTGCAAAAGGTGATGAGTCTAGGCCATAAAGTTAGAAAGCCAAGATTCAAAGGGTTGGCTTTATAAAGGAGAATGAGCTACTAGCAGTACTTAGCTAGATGGGATCTGTGGCAGAAAGACTCAGCCAGTAGACATCAGAAATACATGGGCTACTATCTTGATTATCTTTTGAGAATTTCAAGATGGTAGCCATTCAAGATGAGTGTGGTGACACACAGCTGTGATCGCACTCTTGGGAGGCATTTAAGTACACAGGTCAGCAAGAAAGAGAAAAGAAACTACAAGGGGTAGTTTGATAAACAAAAATTATCAGTCCAAGTCAGGGATGGAAAAAAATGTGAGCAGAGACAGAATGCTCAGAGAAAAATGGGGCCCTACCTGACTTTGCCTTCATATTGTCCATAAAATAGATGCTGTCGGCTTGTCCACTCAGCCATCACAAACTCCAGAGCAGGTTTGCCAGTAGGTCCAGGAAGGCTACAAAGGAACTCCAAGAGAGGTTCCAGCTGAGTGTGTACCAGATGAGCAAACACCATGATGAGAGACTAGGAGAGAACAAGTAGGATATCTGCTTCAGGGAAATTAATTTCACAGACACAGAAGATGAAAGGGAAAAAGGGCTCATCAGTCAAGAAATAGTCTATGCACTGCAGGGACAGGATAAGAGAACATGGAGATTTCTTTGCCCATGTTTCTTGGGCCAGGACAGGTCCAGTTCTACTTAACTATTCACTAAAGACAGTGAGAGGAAAAATCAATTCAAAGCACACATACTAATTCGCAACCCTATAATCCAGGGGGTGGGAAAGTCCAACTCCCTACCTTCCTTACCTGCATGACACTAAGAGTCTCTGCCTGTTGCATCTTACTGAGGATGGCACGAAGAATCTGATCCAGGTTCTCCCCAAGCTCCCGCCCTGCCTTGGAGATAAGGGTGGAGACGAGGCGGCCCACGAAGGCTGCAGTGAATTCCGAGGTGCGGGGGTCCAGGAGCTGGCTCACCACTTGCATCACATACCACAGTCCATTGTGACCTTGCTCATCATGCCACTGGGCTACCTGCTCCAGTGTCACTGATACATAGGCTCGCAAGCATTCTCCACCATTCTGGGGAGACAGAGGAGGCAAGCAAAATTAGCAACCAGGAGACACATGCGATGAGGCTCTCAACTTATATGGCAAAGACTATTCAGAGGCCTAATGGCTCACAAGAGCCTCTGGGGTTTGCAGTGGGTTCATTCCACTTAGTCCAGTATTTACTGCTATAGATATAGACATGTATCACACAACTCCCCTTCTGCCCAGTTATTTAAAAAATTTTATTTCTGACCACAGGGGATGACTGCCAATCAAACTGAGGTTTAACTACAAAAATTAACCTCTGGCACTGAAATATTTCTCAAATAGAGCAGCAGTAATTGAGGGTACTACAGGTTTTTATAGGAATAAAACAGATCTTACACACCACAGTTTGCTTAGGGACTTCCAAGCTGCCAATATCCACTGGCAAGTTCCTACAATCCTTTTAATTAGTGTAATAAAGTCCTGAAAAAGTAACCAACTCACCCAAGGAAGAGAAAAATACTTAGGCATCCTTCACCTCTCGAGGCCTATCACTTGGCTTACTTTATCAATAGGAGAAATATTCAGAAACTCTTTATGACCCCAAGTTTAGATGTTTGTAATCTCTTCTGCATTACCAATACTCGGATACAGATGACCAGAATGCCTGGTATCTGTACTCCTTAATGTTATGAAGGACCAAAGTATAGAATGTTTGGCTTTTGTAACCTCAACTCTTCCAGGGTCTTCTGGGTTAATATGGAACTGAGAAAAAAGCAGGAAAGCACGTCAGATTCCTCAGCTTACTCTAAGCCTTTGTTTCCATGTCTTAGATACCTGCATAGTGGCATTATCATCTGTGTGAAGGGTGCACTGTGCTACAGCAGGGAAAGCTTGACAGATGAGGAGCTGGGAAAGGGGAGGCTTGGTATTCCGTACCACTGTGGTCAGGATATCAATAGCTGTCTGTAGGAGAGAAGAAAGAACAATCAGGACTGCCTCTGGGTTAGGAGATGCCCAACAACCATGATGCTTACTAGGTAGACAGACACACATAGTAGTGCGAAGAAGGCTCATCAATGAAAGGCCAGTTTCCATAGAAAAGGAACCAACAGTAGTTTACTACTTTATTAGCCCATGGAGGATGAAGAGTACAGGGCAGTGGATTGCACTCCCAGGTGACATATTTAGTGTTGCTGTGTAATGTTGCAACTACGATCAATTCCTGAGTGTACTTCTAGAATCAGAAGAGCCATTTTTCTTAAAGCCTTAGACAAGTACCCACTGTTTTCATGGACAAAGTATCCCAGCAAAATTGCTCTACTCCATCAATTTCCAATGCTATTACTAGTTTTTCCTGTCAGCTAGGTGAGACCCACAGGTGGCACTCACAGGTCTATGTCTACTCACCGCACACAGCCCTGCAGGGATCTTGTCTGCAGGGGCCTGCATTATGCTGACCAGAGTAGGAATCAATCTCATCTGCATTGGGCCCTGACAGGCTTCAATCTGAGACAGCTCCTTGAAAATATCCTGAGCCAGTGAAGCAACGACAGGATCTGAAGTGGAGAAGGCAACACTGAATCCCCATTTGAGAATGTCTAATTCTTTTTTTTTTTTTGGTGGAACTGGGATTGAAACAGGCCCTTGTGCTTGCCAAGCAAGTGCTTATTCTAGTAAGCTATCTCCCCAGCCCCAAGAGTGTGTCTAATTCTGGCATACAGTGCTTGTTGTTTGGCCCTAATGTAAGTTAGCTTTTGCTCTGATTATGTATCATATATTTGGGACCTAACTGGGAGGGGTGCTACATGAATAACCTGAGAGAACAAGAGAGATGCTAAGAAGCATATGTTACAGGCTTCTTTTCAACAGGATCTTTGTTCTGCATTCCAGGCTGGCCCATATCTTCCTGTCTCAGCCTCCTGAGTGCTGGGATTAGAGGGAACCACCATGGCTAGTGCACAGTGTACATGTTTTCATTAAGGGAAGGACTAGTCATTAATAGCTATCTGTAAAACCAAAATTTGCATCTTCTGAGGTAGTCCTGGGAACTGAGCCTTCGCATTGAGCTACAACCTCACCCCATTTTAAAATATGATTTTACTAAGTCACTAAGTTGTCCAGGCTGAGCTCCAACTTTTGGTTTTTTTACTGAAGTCTCTGAGGTTGCTGGGATTATAGATGAGTACCACCATGTCTGGCTAAATATTTTTTTCCCTCATTGAGGAAAATCTTTAAGGACTTTGTTGTTGTGAAACCAGGACTGAGGGTCAGAGAGAAAGCTCAGTGAAATAAGTGAAGTGCTTGCCTGGCAAGTGCAAGGTCATGAGTTTGATCCTCAGTTAAACAAAAAAAAGAACAAACAAACAAACAAACAAAAAAGAAAAAAGAAAAGCAAGCAAAGCAAAGCA
>NW_004524585.1:11183648-11193924 GCF_000260255.1 Octodon degus | reverse complement strand
AAAAAAAAGAAAAAAGAAAAAAGAAAAGCAAGCAAAGCAAAGCAAAGCAAAAGAATGAAAAAAGAAAACAAAACAAAAAAACTAGGGTTGATTGTGAAACCAACTGTATGTGTGTGTGTGTGTGTGTGTATTATGTGGTATTAGAGATTAAACCCAGGGCCTTGCTCATGTTAGGGAAGCCTCTACCTATTAAGCTATATCCCTATCCCCTGATATAAGTGTTTCAAAAACTGCCAAAACGTAGTTTCTCCCTAAAAGTGTATCGAATAAAAATACATATTTCTTAGGTGGCAGTTCACCAGACAGAACTCCTAAAGCTATCTTTAGAGCAGAACTTTCTCTAAAAAGCAGACCCTTATGTCAGCCAGGTGTGGCAGTATGCGCCTGTAATCCCAGTACTCTGGAAGCTGAGGCAGGAGGACCACCTTGAGTTAGACACCAGCTTGGGTTGCATAGTGAGCTCAGGGCCAGCCTGAACTACACAGCAAGACCCTGTCTTAAAAAAAAAAAAAAAATGCAGATCCTTATGAAGAAATAAAACTTTAGCTTGATCTTCTTTACCTAGATCAGTGGTGGGGGACCTATAGCATGTGTGTTGCAGTAGGCTGTTTTTATCACTGAAAGCTCTAAAAGGCTCACCTTCACTGACCAGATAATAAAAATATCCTCTATTTTAGTATGAAAAATGTATAATATATAATATATATATATACATAAATATCAATGTAGTATTTTTTTTTAATGAAGCATTATTTGTAACAGAAAAAAAAAAAGAGACTACACCATGCCCACTAGGAGAATGGGTAAATGATGATGAAGACATTTTGTAGAATATGTGATGGGTGGAAAGAATATATCCAAGCATGCAATATGGAAGATCTCAAGACAGGATTTTTTTTTTTTTTTTTTTTTTTTGTCTTTTTGAGACAGGATTTCGCTACTCAGTTCAGACTGGCCTTGAACTCACTGTGAAGCCCAGGCTTCATACTTACAGTGATCCCCCTGTCTCAGCTTCCTGAGTACTCGGATTATAGGCATGCATTTTACCATGCCTGGCAGCAGCTCTATTCTTTGCTAACTGAAAGCCACATATTGTGTTTGTGATACTTAAGACCTTTAGACCTTTGGGAAACTTTCGTCTAGTTTACCATCCACCATGCTTTTCTAGTGTTCTCTCATCAGCACACCCTCCCTAATGGCATACCATTACTGTACTTTAGGAAAATGGCAATGGTGAAGGGGCAGATTTTGCTTTCCATGCTTGCTGTGAACTCTGGGTCCACTGTACAGACGATGCACAGGGTCTCCATCACCAGGTTGAGGACTTCCGAGCTGAACTGGGCTGCGAGGTGAATCAAGCCATCCAGGATGCTGGGGAGGAAGGGCTGGAGCACGTGGGTGCTCTCAGAGGCTTTCAGTTGGTCACAGTAACTGGAGAGACAGATAAGCAAGAATTACTCATAAGCAGACTCTCAATTCCTGACTTTTCCAGTCTTACCTATTACAGTATTTATAGACACAGCTTTCTAAAGCTACTTTCTAGACTCAGATATGTTTTTCCATCTTTATGTAGAATGTTACATAAATTTCAACAGCATTTATTTTTAAATTCTTGTTTTTGCCTTTTCTTTCTATACAAGGCACTGGAGCCAAGTCCTTGCACAGGCTAAGTATATACTCTCAGACTGAGCTACATCCCAAGTACATTTGCTACTTTCTTTAAAATTTTCTCCCCATTTTTAAGCATATCCAGCCATGTTACTACACCCAAATATAAGATCAGCCAAATGCTTTCTGATTCCTCAGACTATTGCTTTAGTCACATTCCTAAGTTTTGGACATATAGTTCCATAATTTACTAAACAGTCACAGTGTTTAAACATCCTTTTCAACACAACTGTTATTTAATGAGACTACTTTTTTTGTGTGTAACAGGGTCTTGCTACATTGTTCAGGCTGGCCTTGAACTCACTATGTAGCCTAGGCTGGCCAGAAACTTGTGATCTTTTTGCCTTAGCCTCCCAAGTGCTGGGATTACAGGAATGGATCACCACATTCAACTTTGAGAATACTTTGTAACTTCAATATTACAAAAATTTGAAGGGCTGGCCAGATAGCTCAGTGGACTAAAGTGCCTGCTTAGGCAGATGCAGCGACCAGGGTTTGGTCCCTGGCTTGCAATGCTGGCCCCACCCTAGGGCACACTGAACCCAGGAATGAGACTGGGTATGGTGGCATGCACCTGTAATCATAGCACTTGGGGGGCTGAAAACAGAAGGATCACTATGAGTCTGATCTGTGTAGTGAGACCCTGTAGATCCTGTACTAAATACATTAAAAAAAAAAAAAAAAAACCAAAAAAAAAAAAAACGTGCCTTGTTTCTTCAAGTGCTGGGTTTACAGGTGTGTACCACCACACCCAGCACAAATATATTATCTATGTATTTGGAGGGGCTGGGGATTTGGCTCAGCGGTAGAATGCTTGCCTAGCAAGCTGGAAGCCCTGGGTTTGGTCCTTGGCACCAAAAACAAAAAATAAAGCTCCTCTAAAAAATAATTCAACCAAAAAAATACAGTAATATCTATGTATTTGGTACAGGGTTTCACTATGTAGCACAGAGGGACTTGTAGTGATCTACCTGTTTTTAGCCTCTCCAGCACTGGGATTACAGGCATGCACTACCATGCCTGGTCTCGGTGGCTGGCTCAGTGAGCCAGGGGGCTGATGTAGCATGTGGTGCTGGGGGTTGAACCTAGTCTCTAGGCTTCCCTAAGCAGGTGCTTAGTCCACTGAGCTATCTCGCTGACCCTACAAATATTTTATCTAAATCCTCACGTTTATTTTTAGAACAGCAATATTGTTTCCATATTTAAAAGATTTTAGCACAGAAATATGACTCTGCTTTTTAAGTTAAAGATTTAACTTTTTTTTTTTTTTTTTGTACAGGGTCTCACTATGCAGCTTGGACGCGTAGTGATCCTCCTGTCTCAGCTTTTTCAGTGCTGGGATTACAGGTGTGTATCACCATGCCCAGTTTCAGTAGTCGGGTGAGGTGCTGGGGCTGGTATGACATGCATAACCAGATCAAACCCAGGACTTGTGTTTACCAGGCAGGCACTTTAGACCACTGAGCTATCTTCCTAGCTCAATTTTAAATGTTTTATGGTTATTTTATAGTTCATAAAGACCAAAGAATCTGTGGGCTTTGATTTTAAATCTGGCATAGACTTTTTGATTATTGGTACTTTACACCTTTTTTGTTGAAGTAGGGTCTTGCTATGTAGTTCTGGCCTCAACTTGCTACCCTTCCAATGCAACCTAAGAGTATTAGGACTTATAGGTGCACATCTTTATGCTTGACTTTTGATTTTCAATAACACATTGCTCAGACCTAACTTCTCCTGAAAACTGAGGCAGCATCTGGCTTTGGTCAGCTCTCAACTCTGGATAGTTTTCAGTCCACTTCTCTTCTAGTATAGTACTCAGCTGTGCTATAACCATCCCTTATCTCTAAATCTAAAGTTATAGTTATTTGCTCCTCTAATGAATTTAAACTTTATACTATAATAGATCTGTCTAGGTGATCTGTCCAGATAATACTAGATCTTGTATGTCATGCTACCATTAGGCGTTATCTTGGAAGTTCATGTTTCTGAAAGGTTGTTTTTTGTTTTTTAATCTCTTATGTATTTGGTGCAGGGTCTCACTATGCAGCTCAGACTCATAGTGAGCCTCCTGTTTTCAGCCTTCCCAGCACTGGGATTATAGGTGTGCGCCACCACACCTGGACTTGGTAGTCACAGCTGGCTCAGTATGCCCAGGGGGTGGGGGCCAGAGCAACATGTGGTGTGGGGGATCGAACCCCAGTCCCTGTGCTTGTCTAAGTAGGTGCTTAGTTCACTGAGCTATCTTGTCAGCCCTTCTCAAAGCTTTTGTTTATTTATTTTTTATTTTTTCATAATTTTATTGAGAAACAAATAGCAATGAGACAGTTTCAAATCAAACTGGTAAGACAGTTTCAATAATTAACGCATTGCATACATTTTTCCTAGTGGTTAATTGCTGTACAAGATGCGGACATGATATCCTATTTACAAACACTATTAGAACAAATCCCTCTATTCATTAAGAGAATGTAACTATATATCTATCCTAACCACTTTGAATACACAGATACAAAATGAACATTCATGTTCATGAATATTCCCCTTTTTTTGTTAAGTTCCATTATTTGAATATTATAGGTATATAAACTCAGCAAAATATTCTAAAAGAGTCCATCTCAAGGCTTTTAAATCAATTATTTCTAATTTTTCAGTTGCTCCTTATCTTATCTTGAAGTCTTCAAGGAAGATGGACACACCAGGAAGACTATATTTTTCTTGTGGCTTCTTAAACTACCTGGCATAGTATGACTTTCTTTTGAGGTACCTGCATCTCAGTTTAAACAGAACTGGGAGCCACAAAGGATTTTTACTGTAAGTACAACAAGATCAGGTTTCCATTTTATTTCATTTTTTGTATTTAGTGCAGGGTCTACAGGGTCTCACTACACAGACTGGACTTCTAGCGATTCTGTTTTTCAGCTTCCCAAGAACTGGGATTACAGGAATGTACCACCATGCCCAGTCTCAGTCACCAGCTCAGTGTGCCCTGGGGGCAGGGCTGGCACAGCAGGCCCAGGGTCAAACCTCCGACCCCTGCATCTGCTTAAGCAGGTGCTTTAATCTGCTGAGCTATCTGGCTGGCCCTTCAGGTTTCCACTTTAGACAAAGCACCCCTTGTTTTTGAGACAGGATAGCACTATGCAGTACTTGGGGTAGGCTTGTGCTTACTTTTGTAGCCCCAGGCTGGTCTCGAACTCACAGAGATCCTCCTGGCTCAACCTCCCAAGTGCTGGCATTACAGGTGTGTGCCACCCAGGTTGCACAGTGGGCGCCCTCATCCGGGGCCGAGACAGTGCACCCAGGAATCCGGGGCTGAGACTGCATGGCATGTGGGGCCTGGGATCAAACTCGGGTTCTTATGCTTGCCAGGTAGGTGCCTATACTTGCTTATGCCTCTGAGTCATCTTTCCGGCACCATAAAAAGTACCTTGACAACTCAAAAATATAAGTTGTCATTGTGAGACTGGAGGTAGAGATTAGGAAGCTGCTGAAATAATCCAGACAAGAAAGCTGAGGATGTAGTCTAGTACAGTAGCAGTGAAAAGGATAAACAGCTAAGGAAACAAAATCTAAAAGGCCAAGAACAGGATCTCTATTAATAAACAGGGAATATAAGACTCAAGATACAAGGGTACAAGATTTCTACCCTTACTGAAGCAAGTAGGCAAGATAAGCTAGGAGACAGTAAATAGTACATGTAGTACATGTATTGATGTTTAGGTACTTATAAGCAGTCTATTCTAATATGTACAATAAACAATGGACACAGTAATTTGGACCTCAAGGAAAAAAGTCTAGCATAAAAATAACTGGAAAAATATGAACAAATATAACTGTCAATATCTTTTTTCTAAATTTCTTTAAGGCAGTTTACAATGATATAAACTATGATATGGAAGAATAAGCTGGAGCAAAAAAAAAAAAAAAAAAAAGCGAGAGTGATGTGATGACCATTAAAAGATCTCTAGCAACATTAGAAAGACATTTCAGTAATATGACAAAGACATAAGCCAGACTGCAATTGGCTGAAAAACTAAATCGGAAATGACCAAATAGAGAATCACGGCTATGAAGAAAAGCCAGCATCTCTTCATAGATTAGTTCTTAGCTTGGGACCCACAGACAGGCTTCACTAGCACTGTATGCAAAATTCTGTAAACATGTCTGAGTATGTATTTATTTGGCATCCACATCCACAGCTTTTGTCACTTTTCAGAGAGATCTTACACTTCTAGGAGAACCAGTAAACCACCATCCATGTGGTCAATGAAAGATATGTATCAATGATTAAAAATAAAAAAGCTTTCTTCATATATGTTTTTCTGATTATAAAAGTAATACAGGGCCAGGGAGATGGCTCAGGATTTAAGTCACTGCCTGGCAAGTGCAAGGTCAATCCCCGGTAAAAAAAAAAAAAAAAAAAAAAAAAAAGTAATGTAAACTTATCAACACCTTAAATGTGTAAGTATATAAAGAATAAAATTTCCTTGTATTCTAATCGCTGGCAAGAATCAATGTAAACAAGAATGCTTGAAAGGTATTGTTGATTATCTAAAACATTGGAATGTGATGGGCTCTTTTTACCCTGAGTACTTTCATATTCATACCAAACTTCTCTTTCAGCTTGCAACTTTGAAAATTTCTAAAAAATTCACAAAACACAATAGAAAAATCTCTATTATTCATTCATATTTGCTTTTTAATTAGTTACTCTGGCTCTACCCTTGGCCCATTAATGTGCAGTTTCAAGTGAGATACACACAGATTTAAATGGTTTGGTTCTTATTTAGTTTGAAAATGCTTTTAAGGGATGGCCAAATTGCTCAGCAGATTAAAGGGGGTTTGATTCCTGGGCCTGCTGTGCCAGCCCCGCTCCCGGATCGTGCTGAGATGGCAATTAAGACTAGGTGTTGTGGCATGCACCTGTAATCCCAGTTCTCGGGAGGCTGTAAACAGGAGGATCACTATGAGTCCGATCTAGTAGTGAGATCCTGAACACCCTGTAGACCCTTCCCTAAAATACAAAAATAAATAAATAAATAAAATTTTAAAGAAAAAGAAAATGCTTTTAATCATATATTGACAATCACAAGGGATATTACATTTCTCTTTTTTTCATATAGTGGTACCTTGGTTCATGAACTTAAATTCATTCTACGATTTTGGAAAAGATGGCAATGTTTGTGTTAAAGTGAGAAGGCTGAAGATGATGGTTGTGTTTGTCACCTATGCCAAGGGTGTGAACAAAAACAAGATTTTGCCAAGTGCTTCTGTTTGTGAACTGAATTGTTTGCAAACAAAAGCATCCACAAACAGGTACCAGTGTACCTTTTTTTTTTTTTTTCAAAGTTTTATTGATAAACAGCAATGAGACAGTTTCAAATCAAATCGGAAGTACAGTTTCAACAAATAATACACTGCATATATTCTTCTTAGTGGTTAACTGCTGTACAACCAGTGTACCTTAAGAAATAATTAGGGGCTGGGAATTTTGGTCAGTGGTAGAAGGCTTGCCTACCAAGTGGGAGGCCCTAGACTCAGTCCTCAGCACCAAAAAAAAAATCCAAGAGCTTAAAAGAAAAGGAATATAGGGCCAGGGATATAGCTCAGCTGTACAGCAGCTGCCTGGCAAGAATGAGGTCCTGGGTTTGACTCTTGGTACCCCCTCCCAAAAAGGGAAAGAAATTAATGCATATAAATGAAATCAAGTAGGTCAAAAGCAACAGAGGCAGTAACCACTGGCCTAGAAAAATCCTTACCATTCATGTTTTCACTAGGGTAGGCATCTCAGATGTTGTAGAGTGGCATCAGAATACTTTGTCTTTTTTTTGTGGTTCCGGGGTTTGAACTCAGGACCTCAAGCGCTTATTCTACTGAGCTATCTCCCCGGCCCAATACTTTGTCTCTTAACAGTAATATTTTGAATTATTTTAGAGTCAAAGATCTACTTTATTTAGATTGTACAGAAAAAGATGGGCTTCTGTTCACAGCTATAACATTTAAGCATTTAATTAACAAAATAGACGGAACAGCCCATACCAATATGTGGCATCTCTGCCTCCACCTCAAAAGGTAAGAGAGCACAGGCAAATGAAAGGTGAATTTTGTGTTGACACTGTTGAGGATTCAACTGAGATACTTAAATTTGGAACTGAAAATATTCTTTAAACCAACAATGTTTTCCACTGGAATATAAATAAATGACTACTGAGCCTCTAAAGTATAAGTTGTAATAAGAGACAAGTAGGAAAAAAGAAAAAAAGCAGTGTTTCTAGGCCACATTCTCCCAAATTCAGTTTCTCATGCAGAGGCAATCCATCAACACAATGCTGAGGCTTGGACCGACCCTACTTCTACCAATTGTTAATTTTGTAAACAGATGACTTATTTCTATCACCTGTTTACACCTCTGAAATATAAGAAACTGGCCTGCATGGTTCCAGAAGTGAAATGGAGTTAAAGACAACAAGGAGCAAGAGAATAGGGCATCTTCTGGACTCAAAAAAACCACATTTTCAATCCACCTTTTCCCTCATCTTTCCAACGTTCATCTTAAAGGAGATCTCAGAAATTTCCAAACAATACAATACAGTGCATAACCATGGTATGGAATGTCTATTCTGGGTAATCTCCTCTCACAGTAATTATTTTTGATACAGGATTACCAAGGTGAATATTTTAACAGAGTCTATATTGTGACACAGGGGGTCAGTACACAGGAAGAAGCCCTTCTAGACCAGAACCTGAGAAGTGACTGGGGAATGCTGTTAAATAGCAGCTGCAAGCCTGTCAGTGAAAGGCAGGTCAGAAAGGAGGGAATCTTAGCCAAGCCAGGGTGCTCCCTCAAAAAGGCAACAGAAGTGTCTGAAGTGTCAGAAGTAGGGGCGCACTATGCTGGCTGATTACACTCATGTAGGAGAGGAGTGGCAGCTGGACTGCCAGGAAGCACACCAAAGCAAGCTGACCCATCTAGCGGGAGATGCTGAGAGGAAACAAAGGGAGGTGATTGGCAAAGGGTGCAACCAGCCAAGCCATGTCTCCTCCCAGCCAGCACAGGAAAAAATGAGAAAGTCAGGCACTTCTCTCACTTTCCCCATGCAAAATTTCACCCTTCTTAATCTTAAGAGGAGCTGAGGGACAAAGATCCATTTTCTGTAACTGCTTCAAGGCTCTCATAAATTCTTATCACCCTAGAGGAGTATACTCACCCCCAGATGGCTCTCACCGCAGAAATTCGAACTGATGGGGGTTGTGTCTCATGAAGACCACTAACTGTTGCCTGTAGGAACTGCTGGATCAGTTCAGGGGACATAGCAACAGTGAACCGACTGGCAGCCCAAAGGGCCCGACCCAAGAGGAAAGGAGACACTGGGAGAAAGACAGAAGAATTATAGGTTGGATGATGAAAGCTCCATTACATACTCTTTCTGCCTCCTACCTCTACTTCTCAAAGGTTCACAAGTAACTGGATGCTACATAATATATACAAGTCATTTGAGAGAAAAACATATTGTACAAGGCAAAAGCAAATGTGTGATATATGGCACAGAATCATTTTCCCAGTTTCACTTGTGCCTATTGGCAAAACACATCTTGACTGTTTGGAAACTAGAGATTTTACCATCGCAGTTCCCAACCCCAGCTCTCATTATTCCTTTCTTGCACAACTAGGTTAGTCTTGGACATACATATCTTTACCATTGTTATTTTCTTCCTGTTCTTGGATCACTGCTAGAACATTATAAACTAGAGTTCTCACTGAGTTCATTCTTCTATTTATAACCTGCCAATGAATTTTACAGTCCACCAAATAAAACGACCCTGGTCAGCACAGCACTCAAGGTTCCCTAAAATCAGTGACTCTGCTATTACTTCCTTTGTGCATTCTTTCTTTCTTCCTTTTTTTTTTTTTGAGACAGGGTCTGTATAATTCATGCTGGCCTAAATTTACTATGTAGCCCAGGCTGGCCTCCAATGCACATTCTTCCTCCCTTGGCCTCCTAAGTGCTGGGATTACAGGTGTGAACAACTATGCCCCACCTTTTATGCATTCTTAACTGAAGTACATATCCCTCCCAAGCAACTTGTATTTTACTTTGTCAGCTTGTGCTTTGTGTATACTACAAGTCAACATGTGCCCTTGTTTATCACCTAACTGATCTCTCATGGCAAAGTAATCCTATCTCTCAGCCACTATAATTCTGTGTTTAGCACCTTACATGCTGTGTGTTTTGTCTGGCAGTCCAGCCATGGTAAAAGGATTACTATTTCCTGCCTATGATAAACTGTTTGAGGAGACTAAACTTAATCAGCCTGCCACAGGGCTTAACTTAGTTACACAGATAAAAACATCTAATTAGCAGAAATTATTGAAGAGCCCTTAACAAACCAGCCAAATATTACATAATACTTTACATAACATTAAACAACAATTCTCAAACTATGACTCAGGAGCTCCTTGAAGTTTCTAAAGTTAAAAAAAATAATAATGCTAAGACCTCTTTAGTCCTCTGCACTCTCTTTTATAAATGAACAGTGGAGTTTTCCAGAGATTATACATGATATCATGGCCCTGAACACTAATGGAATATATATATTTACAACAAAT
>NW_004524585.1:11166807-11183388 GCF_000260255.1 Octodon degus | reverse complement strand
CTGGGGGATTGAACCGCGGTCCCTGTGCTTCGCTAAGCTTGTTCTAAGTAGGTGCTTTAGACCACTGAGCCATCTCACCAGCCCCTACAACAAATATATTTTAAAGAACTTTTTTCTGTTTTAATTTTTAGTATGTTAAATGTTGATAAATGAAAAGCACATAAAAATATTTTTGAGATTGCTGATAATATTTAAGAAAATAAAGGGATTTTAAGACCAAGAAGTGTTGGGGTCAGGGAGATGGCTCACTAGAATAAGCGCATCCCTGGCAAGCACAAAGGCCTGAGTTCAATCCCCAGTTCCGGAAAAAAAAAAAGACCATGAAGTATGAGAATGACTAATAAAGAAAAACTTTTAGCTGTGGATTAACAAATGTTACATATTGAGTCTTTTTTTTTTTTTTCTTCAAATATTGGTATTTGAAGATTCTGTGTGCCAGGTAAACTCTATAAAGAAACATGATGGGAGAAATCCTGATATTTTCATTTAACAGGGAATTACAGGATGCCTACTGCATGACAAGGCATTGTAGAATACAATGTGATATACAGACATTATTTCTACTAAGACCTTATATTCTAGGAGAAAGAAAACACATTCAGCAACTGCAATCTGACGTACTATGACAAGTACAGAGTGAAACAAGGTATTCCCAATGAATCTGGGCTCTAGATGTACAACAATTTTAATTTTGTAATTCACAGAGTGGAAGTGGTGGGGTAAGAAATCTCAGAAGAGATTATCTATTTTGAGTCACAGAGAAAATGTTATTAAATGATGTAAGCTGCTCCTAGGGTTATCTTATGAAAGAAAGGTAAGTAAATGGACTAAGAATGGCCTAAATGTCCCAGAATTTAAGTACAGAGTGGGGAAGTAAAGACTATGTGCCTCTAAGTATGAGAACAGGCATGGTAGCAGAAGAGTCAATATAATAGACAACCAATGACTTTTAGCTCTTACTCTGGAGAAATCAGTCTAACAGTAAAGACTTCTGTTTCTTCTTTGAGGCAAGCAGCTAACTCAGACATGAATATTGCCAAGAACATAGTATGAAAAATGACAGAAAGCAAACAGGAAGAATGAGTCTGACCAAAAAAAAAAAAAAAAAGGCTGATTGGTCTTCTGGACATATTAATCCAAGCCAGAGATGTTAGGTATAGCATTCCATTCAAATACTAATGACAGCCACAAATGAGAGTGGTAATTTGGGAAGAAACATGAACAGCATGGAAGAATTATGAACTACACAAAATCGGTCTCATAATAGGTGAAACTTGACCAGAGGTCTCTGGACTATTTTAGGCATTCATATGAGCTCACGTCCTAGGGTACAAAGAGTCTCCACCCAAAGAAAAGAAGAACACTTCTACCTGTCTAGAAGAAAAATTTAACTGAGTTAAAGGCAGCTCTAAAGATCTTCCAGAATCCTAGCCATGCAGAAACATACCTGAGAGGTTGAGATCCGCAAGGATGACGCTGGTCAGGAACCCGTGCATGTCGAAATGAATCCTGCCATTTTTCACACTGTCAGTGATAATGGACTTCACTGAGCCAAGGGCAAGCATGCAAGCCTCGTGGATCTTCCACCTGTGAAAAGGTCACCACAGCTGGTGAAACAAACTGTACAATCAAAAACAGAGAAATATTTGCGGAAGAAGATTCAGAAAAGGACATTCCAGTATAATCTGATGCAAAGGGCCACTTATCTGTCCTTCCCCTCTAAAGTTATTAAACTGCACCAAAAAAAAAAAAAAAAGAGTATATTTAGTAACAAATTTTTGTAATTAACACAAAATAAAAATTCTTCCTTACAAGATAAAAGACATTTTGAGCAATTAATGTAAGGTTATGTATAGACCTTCTTTAGTAATTTGTATTTATTTATTTAGTACCAGGGACTAAACTTAGGACCTTGCACTTACCAAGCAAGTGCTTATGCCACTGTGCTATATCCCCAGCCCCTAGACCTTCTTTTTTTTTGTTTTTTGTTTTGGCGGAACTGGTGATTGAACTCAGGCCCTTGCGCTTGTCAGGAAAGTGCTTATTCCACTGAGCCATCTCCCCCCACCCCCCCAGACCTTCTTTAGAACAAATGATTCAAAGTAAGGCTTTGTTTGGCTCAGGTCTGATGCCTAAAACAAATCACAGGTCAGGCATCCTAACTACTTGCTCTTACCAGTGCTCAGTGCCGCTGTTTTTGGTTTGCTCAGCTTCTTGTAAATGCCGAGTGGCTGCAGCAGCCAGGGCTGCTGCACTCTCATTCTGGAAATCTGTGGCCACTGCCTAGGGAGAAAGAAGGGCTAGAAAGTGTTATGTAAATGCTTTTTAACTCAAACTGCTTTAGTCTGGACTATTAAAAGTAAATGGTACAAACTCTTTCACATATACATGCCAATTAGATGTATTAAAAATGATTTAAAATTTGAGACCATTAGTTCAGGGTCTACAATGAAACAAAGTAACATTTGTATCTGCAGAGCTTAGGCTCTGTGCAGTTAACTAGCTGCTTCCATTGGCTGTATTCAATAAGTGAAAGTGGCAGATTCAGCTACTCTACTAGCTTTTAAAACTGCCAGCCAGGTGTGGTGGGCCACACCTGTAACCTTGGCAATCAGGAGGCTGAGGCAGGAGGATCACTGTGAGTTCAAGGACAGCCTGGGCTACATAGCCAGTTTAAAGCTAGCCTTTTAAACTACATAGCAAGACTGTCTCAAAAACAACAAAAAATAAAAACCTAAAAAACCATAATCTTTCACAGATGCTTTTAAAATACTAAATGATAATAAGAAGTGATTCACTAACAAGCCTTCTGCCCAAAAGGAAACAAGTGGCAGCTTCTTCATAGCATTCCAGCCTAGGGACAATGCTATACTACTTTAGGAGACAAAGAAAACATGAGCAGAAGTTGGAATGTTCATCTATCAGTAATCTTTTTAAAAAAATTTGTCAGACTCTGGTTTGTGCTGGTGCTGTTGAAGAGTAGATAAAACAGAACGTTCTTGATTCAATTACTGTAAAACTTCATTTTCTAGGTAATTTTTTCTTTTCTTTTTTTGTGGTACTGGGGATCAAACTTGGCACCTTGCACATGCCAGGCAGGCACTTATGCTGCTGAGCTGCCTCCCTGGCCCAATTTTTTCTTTTTTAAAAAAGAGGGTTTATTTTTTGGTTTTGGTGCCAATGACCGAACCCAGAGCTTCCACATCCTTAGGCAAGTGTTCTACCGCAGAGCCAAATCCCCAGCCTCAATGTTTTCTATTTTTAAAGGCAGCATCTCATTATGTAGTTCAGACTGCCCTTGAACTTATTATGTAGACTAGGCTGGCTTCTAATTCACAGCAATGCTCTTGCCTCAGTCTCCCAAATTCTGAGATTACTGGCTCTCTGGGCAATTTTTTTTTTTTTTTTTTTTTTTTTGTATTTAGTACAGGATCTACAGTCTCACTACACAGATCAGACTTGTAATGATTCTCCTGTTTTCAGCCTCCCAAGTGCGGCACACTACCCGCCCAGTCTTCATTGCTGTCTCAGTGTGCCTTGGGGGCAGGACCAGCACAGCATGCTGGGGATTGAAGCCTGGCTGGCAGCTGTGCTCTGCCTAAGCAGGTGCTTTAGTCCATTGAGCTATAAAAAAACCCTAAAAATCTATAATTCTTATATCTAATATTTAACCTATAAATCAGAACTAGTAGCAACAACTTTGGAATCTGAGCCTCAAAATTCATCTCAGAAACTCTCTTGTATCCTCCAGAAGTCTGTGATAAAGCCACTCAGCAGTATTGTTTACTGTGGGTTCCATGTCTACCAAGAAGAGGACCCCTCAAGTGTTACTCTGTCGAATCATCAAAGTGACTCACCAGCAATAGGTCTTGAGCTGCAATTCTAACAGTATAGGAGAAAGTATCATCATCTTCATCTTCTACAAACTGTTGGGGATTGGCTGTCCATACTTTAATCTGAAAAGATGATGAAGTAAGATCTTTGTGAGACTACCAATCTGGTTCACATACTCCTTTTCATCAGACATGGGAAGACTTCATCACTTTTCATTTTAAGAAGTCTGGCCTTAAAAGTCCTTTTTTTTTGTATTTTAGGGAAGGGTCTACAGGGTGTTCAGGGTCTCACTATTAGATCCAACTTGTATGTTATCCACCTGTTTACAGCCTCCCAAGAGCTGGGATTACAGGCATGTGCGACCATGCCCAGTCTCAATTGCTGTTTCAGCGTGCCCAGGGGATGGGGACAGCACACCAGGCCCAGGGATTGAACCC
This sequence comes from Octodon degus, assembly GCF_000260255.1. Taxonomy (NCBI): domain Eukaryota; kingdom Metazoa; phylum Chordata; class Mammalia; order Rodentia; family Octodontidae; genus Octodon; species Octodon degus. Next base: position 11,179,117 of record NW_004524585.1, on the reverse strand, counting down.
CAGGCCCCTGCGCCTGCTTGTAGGTGCTTTAATCCACTGAGCTATTTGGCCATCCCAAAGTCTTTTCTTTTTGTTGTACAGAAATAAATCCCTTACCAAGGTGCAATGGTTACTATTTTCTAGAATTTGGAAGAACATTTGTTCTCTGTTACTGTCAATCAGCTATTACTCTGGGAAAATCTGATTTTCTGATTATATTAGGCCTTATGGGATATTTACTATAAAATTATGTCAGTTTTTGTGTCATTATATAGAGAAGCAACATCTTATTTTTAGATGACCAGGCTAGTGATGTAGTCACCATTTATAGGGAAGTAGTAGGTTCTGCTAAATATCAGGATCTTTGTTTGGCTAGTGGCTTTACAGAGATTTTTTTTTTTTTTAAAACAGAGATCGTCTTTATGGAGAAAGTGTTCTCCAAATCCACATTGCTAGTACAGGACCAGGAATTAAAAGAAAAAGATGTGAAAGCTTTTCTAGAACTTCATATCAAGTTATTCTCTTAGTGCCCATTTTTCAGAAATAAAATGTTTACTTCAGTGAGGCCTCACATTCATCAAGTTGCCTTCCCAAATACAAGCTGAAAACCGTCAAACATTATTTACCTGTTCCTCAGTGATTTGCATGTACAGGATAATATAGTAAATCAATTCAGGTAAGGCTTTTTTAACAGTGCTTTTGAATTTGCTATTTTCTAGTAGGGCATGGACAAACTCAAAAATGCTAAAGACGAGATTTTCAAAACCCAGGACTTCACCTATAGGAAATACACAAGAGAAGAAATTAATGTTAACAAAAGGAAAGCATGTATGCTGGAAATAAACTGTTATATTTGTGAATTAATGAATAGTCAATTTTACTTGCTAATTACCATTTCAAACTACTGGCATAGGGGTTGAAGAGTCAAAAAAGGAACTGTGAGGATAGTAAATCATTTTTTGGTTTTTCTTTTTCTTTTTATGACACAAGGTCTCACTGTATGTTAGTTCATGCTGGTCTTTAATTCACTACATAGCCCAGACTGACCTCAAACATGCAGTGCTCCTTCTGCCTCAGCTTTCCTGGTACTGGGATTATAGGTGTGCGTCATCACACCCAGTTTTTTTCTTTTTAATTATTCTTTTATATTTTGCAGTTGTGGGGATCAAATTCAGGGCCTTCAGTATACTAGGCAAGCATTCTACCACTGTATAACCCTAGCCCTCTTTTTCTATATAAGAAAATCAGAAACACTGAATTGATTTTCCAGTTTGTCTACTTTTAATTTGAAGTACTTAAAATAGAAGTGAAACTATCATCATCTGGGACTTCAAAAATCAGCAAGACACAACTCCAAACGTATGTGGATGAGATGGCCTTTAAGGAATCTGCTCCAACTCAGAAATTTTATGAGTACATGTTTTTTGCAAATACCTATCAGGATAGATTAAAGATGAGCAATTCTCAATTCTGAAAGGAAACCCAATTAGAGAGAATGAAGGCTCTAAGTTACTGGGTTTTTGTTTTTGCTTGTGTTTTGGTTTTGTTCTGTTCTTCCTCTCTGACTTCTTTTTCGAGATCCTTTTTCCCAATAACTGGTATTTTTGTCAAGATCACATAAACTACATACCATCAGAATCCACAGGATCTTCTACTTCCTCTGTGTAATTCACTTCTGTCCTCACATAAGTATGAAGAAGAGTAAAGAAACAAAACTTGCAGTTTGCTTTACACACACATTGTAAGAGAATGTTACGTACTTCAACACGAGTAGACACTTAAGAATGAACCCCAAGAATGTGAGACCCAAGGCTAGTTTCCCAACTATGGGTGGTAAGAGGGCCCTTTCCAAAAAGGATATAAAGCTGCACTCTCTGTTAGGGTGTTCCAAACAATAGGCAGAATCTGCTGCATGGAGGACACCATGTGCTTTGGGAAGTTTTTCACCAAGGCTGTCACTGCCTGAGGAGAAAAATACCCAGAATGACAATCAGTGGATTCAGACTATGCTTCTAAATGCCCAATTTCACTTACATTTACAATTTACTGTTGTAAATGTTCACCTTGAGGACCTCCATCTTAAACCCACTGTCGGACGTGGGACCATCTGGTATCTGGAGGGCCTGAACAAAGGCTTCTGTGAACTGCTGCACCACAGGAAAGATGAGGACTTTGGCTGCACCCTGACAATGGAAATCGAAGTTAATACTGGACAGACTTTTATTCTGTGGCTTCAATACACATATCACACACTGTTTTGCATACTTGGAGTTGGAACCAGGGGCCCTGCCCATGCTAGTTAAATGGTGTTCGGTGGAAGACCACTGAGACCGCTCCCCTTGAGAGAAGACAATTTGCCTCCATTTTGGTTCACCTTTGCTGTACTCCCATGTACTGATATGCAGAGATGGCTAGGGAGATGTTCAATCCCCTCCACTGGCTATAAGCAATGCAAATAGGTCTAGCACCTGATGTGTAGCTTTTGTAGCAAAACACAGGTCTGTGAACCTTGCCTAAGGCTTCCTCCTATTAAGCATGAGTTAAGCCAAGAGACACTGCTGTTGGCTGGGATAGAGCTTCAAGAAAGAGGAATGATGTCCAAAAACGACTAAGGCCAGACACCAGAACTAAAGCAGCCAATCTAAAACACCAGATACTAGAGCCGGGGGAGATAGCTCAGTGGCTTAAGCGCCTGCCTGGCAAGGCAAGTGCAAGGTACTGAGTTTAATCCCCAGCACATCCCCCAAACCTCAATATGTCTTCAAACTGTGTTATACAGATTGCTTCAAACTTAAGAGGCTAATTGTCCATGCTCTTTCTACACACCTCTCTCTGTACATTGCAGAGGTGCCCGTGTTCTTACTACCTGGCCCAGCTCACAGAACTTACATAGTTCTTGCCAACCATGGTCACTCAACTCTGAGCTACTGTCCTCTTCAAAAATTAATAAAAGAGCCGAGGAGATGGCTTAATGGAATAAGCGCTTCCCTGGCAAGCTCAAGGGCCTGAGTTCAATCCCCAGTTCCGCAAAAAAAAAAAAAAAAAAAAAAAAAAAGAATTAATAAAACCCAGCTTTGGCCCTGGTTCCCAATGGTCTCTGAATCCCTTTGGCTCGCCATAACTGCAGAGATAAAGACATATCTATGGTTACGGGGACCTGATTCTTCACCACAGTTCACTTAAAAGTTATTATATTAGGCCACTTTTCTATAACTGTTTCTGAATCCCAGGAATCAGTATTTTTCAGGTAGCTCTGTTTCATATGAGATTCATAAAACAAATGTTCTAGGGAAGCTAATCTGAAAAGGATATAGGATAAGGTGTTTTAAGAAATACACTATATGTAAATTTAAAAATTTAATCAAAATGTTAAGTCTATCTACAATGTTGGTTATGACAATGAGGCACTGCTTTGCTGTCATGGAAGGCATTAATAATTTTTTTTTTTTTTTTTGAGACAGAGTTTCATTATGTAGCTCAGGTTGGGCTTGAACTCACAGCAATCTTTCTGCCTCAGCCTTCCCAGTGCTGGGAATACAGGCATGTGCCACCACACCCAGCTGGAAGGTATTAATAAAAGACTGTTAAGCATGAAGTCTATAAATTTCTCAAAGGCTAACTTACCTTTTCTAGCTCCTCCATGTTACAGATCATATGGGCACAAGTGGTAAAAATTTCCACAGCTCGGGAACGGGTTCGAATACCATATACCTAGGAAAAAGGTTACAGAACATCCATGAAACTGGTGTGTGTGTGTGTGTGTGTGTGTGTGCACGTGCGTGTGTATGTGTGTGTGTAACTACACGTAAGACTATGACTGATCAATCCTTACATGAGATTAGATTTCCTACAGAGATGGAAAACATTTATTCATGTTTGAAAGAAACTTGCAATTCAGAAAATATAAGGAAGGAAAATACAATGTCATAACTTTTTGGAATTTGCCTTCTTTAAAGGCTTTTGTAGATTGACTTAGTTAAAATGGCCAATGAGGAGTGGTGAGACAGCTCAGCAGACTAATCACCTGCTTGGGCAAACACAAGAACTAGGGTTCTTGGGCTGGGGAGATAGCTCAGTAGAATAGGCACTTGCCTGACAAGCACAGGGACCTGAGTTCAATCCCCAGTACCACAAAAAAAAAAAAAAAAACAAAAAAAAAACCCAAAACTAGGTTTCTATCATGAAGCGCCTGCTTAACCAAGCACAGGGATTGAGGTTTGATCCCTGGCACCACATATAGTACTGGCCCTGGCCCTGCCCCCGGGGAACACAGAGCCCCCCAGAGACTGGGCATGGTGGTACATGCCTGTAATCCCAGTGACGGGGAGGCTGAAAACAGGAGGCTCACTATGAGTCCAGCTACATAGTAATACCCTGTACAGAATACATAAAAATAAAATAAAATGGCCAATGAATGTCTTTTTTTTTTCTTCTTTCAAGGTGCTGGGAAATAAATCAAGGGCTTCACAAATGCCAAGCATGTACTTTCCCACTGAGCTATAGTCCCAGCTCTAAATGTACTTCTTTTAAAATGCACACTATTGATTTGGGGCAGAAGAACAGGGAAATTAAAACATTACCCATCATACATATACCTTATTGTGAATGAGTTACCATTCATATACAGATTGATATTCAAATACATATCTGGCATATTAAGGGTCTATGAGTGTGGTGGTAGACACCTATACTCTCAGCACTCTGGAGGCTGAGGCAGGAGGATTGCAAATTACATCCCATGCCAGGAAACTTAGCAGGACCCTGTGTCAAAATATAAAATAAAAAAGGGTTGGGAAGGTTCTTCAGTGTAAAAGCCCTGGGTTCAATCTCCAATACCACACACTTAACCAAAATGGTCTACTTGTGCAACGAAGTGACAGACTACCTCTAAATCCTTAACAGGAGGCTAGAGGCAGCAATGAAGGCTCTAGACACTTTGAGATTAGAGGAAGCCATGAGGTATGAGGTACATGAAGATGTATTTTAGCTGTGTTACTCTTTCATCAAAGGCTGCCTATAGCTGTGAGTGAAAATGCCTATGTTTAATTCAGATTCTGATCTAGATTTTCTTTTCTTTTTCTTTCTTTTTTTTTTTTTTTGTGTGGAACTGGGGGATGAACTCAGGCCCTTGTGCTTGCCAGACAAGTGCTTATTTTACTGAGCCATCTCCCTGGCCCCATGATCTAGATTTTTATCAGTTTGAGTCTTCAGGTATAGGGATTAATGACGAACAAATGTACTTCTTTTAAAATGCACACAATTGATTTGGGGCAGAAGAACAGGGAAATTAAAACGTTACCCATCATACATATACCTTATTATGAATGAGTTACCATTCATATACAGGTTGATATTCAAATATTTGTATATTAACAATCTTGTACCTGTAAGGTGAAAGCTAACCAGAGCCTGAACACCCCTTTTTGTTGAAATCAGGGAGCTGAGATTCCCTACCTCTGCCATGGTGAAGATCTTATACATCTCTGGGAGAATGACAGGGGCAACAAGAGGCATCTGTGTGTCTGTCACTTCTCGAGTGAACTCTACAAAGAAAAGAGTCGTATCATCAAAATGTAAGACATTATGTGAAGTTTCAAAATATTTCTAGGTAGTATTTCATATCAGCATACAAAGACACTGACCTAGTGGCCTTCATCTTGAGCCAGGAAAAGCAACTAATACAACACTCAACTATCTTGGGTAACATCAATCTCTATGAGTCAAATGAATCAAATATTCAAGGTTGTATCTTCTTTACTAGCTGTGACTTCTCCATGAAGAATAAACCATGACCTTTGAAGAGCAAGTGCTATTTTATTAGACAGCCTAGGACTTAGACCAAGTAAGTATGATGGATACTTATTAATGATGATAAGTTCTGCATGCAGCTTTATTTATTTTTTGCAGAACCAGTTATTTATTTGGTATAGTGAATTGAACTCAGGGCCTCGCACTTACCAGGCAGGTGCTGTGCCACTGAGCTATATCCCTGGCTCATACAATTTAATCCTACTGATAAAGTAAATGCCTTTTTTACTTTTCTGTGATCATTCCTAGTAGTCTCAATTTATTCACACTTTATAGGAGTTATTTTTTTGGAAACAAGGTCTTACTATGTTGCTTTAACTGAACTTAATCACTAGATCTTTCTGTTTTAGCCTTCTGAGTAGTTGTAATTACAGGCGTGTATTACTGTGCCTGGCCACATTTTATAGGTTTAAAGTTCAATATAAGTTTTTTGAGGTCATTCAGCAAGGCAAAAAAGGTTAGAATGCCAACATTACAATCTTTAGAATTCTTTGATATTTAGGGAAAGACATACCTCTGGAATCAAGAATTTTAATTCTTATATGTTATGCTTGCATTTCCTCCACACCATGAGACTTAAGTTTTCTTTTATAAATAATACAAGTAATTGAGAAACTTCAATAAAAGACAGGAATATATCTATATATCTATATCTCCCTCTAAGAGGATGGGTACAATAGTGCATAGTGTGACCCCACCCACTCAGAAGGCTGAGATAGAGTGATTATTTAAGCACAGGAGTTCAGGGCAAGCCTGGGCAATACAGAAAGATCCTACCTCAAAAGCAAAACCCAAAAACAAACAAACAAAAAAGCCCAAAAACATACTGAAGAGAATCAGTCTTATTATCCTAGTGGCTCTGATGTACACATTAATGTTCTATCTTTTTAATTTTTAAAAATCATTCATTCATTCATTCATTCATTCATTCACTTAATACAGGGTTCACTACGCAGCTCAGATTGGTAGTGATCCTCCTGTCTCAGCCTCCCTAGCCCTGGGATTACAGGTGTGCACCACCACATCAGGTCTCTGTGGCTGGCTTGGCAGGCCTGGGGGTGGGACTGGCAAGGAATGTGTGGCTGGGGATCAAATCTCAGTACCTGCACCTGGCTAAAGCAGGCACTTAGTCTGCTGAGCTATCTCCCTGGCCCCTCTTCTGCTATCTTTATACACACCTGAGTTGCTATTTTCAGAGTTCACATAATTTGCCCTCCTCTGAAAATGTGTGAAGCAGTTATTTAGGAATGGAAGTTGGCTGCAGTCCACTGTGTCTGATGACTCCATTACAAAAGGATACAAATTTCCCTACCAGTTCTTTCCCTTGGCTAACAGACAAATGACCTCACTGAATAGTAATTTCCTTGGTCAACTACAGTGAGGACTTTTCAGAATTCCAACCAAGATAAATGTACAATCTTCCTTTTTCTCCAGGTTTATCAAAAAGAAGCCATTGTGTTAGTAGATTAGCAAAGAGTAGGCTTCCTTTCATTGATAGAAAATGTATCTGTTGCCATCCTGGCACTATGATGCTAAAAATAAAGAACCTGAAAGTCCAATTCCATGAATATGTATAATCATTGAATAAGGAATCATAAAGGAGAAGCAGGGGAAAGGAGAAGGAAGTGAAAACTCTGAACAAGAAACATTTGATTTTTTTTTGTAAGCCTGTATTGTATCTGAGCTGAAAACTGAAGTTTTGTCAAGAGTAATCAATGAGAATTTAAGCGGGCAGCTTAAAAAGGCAGCTGGGGAATGTAAAGAGGATGTTCTAAAGCAGACAGAGCACTTGCTTTTTTTCTGAGACAAGGTCTCAATACTTAGTCTAGGCTAGCCTTAAACTCGCTATGTAGCTCATGCTGGCCTCTAACTCACAGCAGTCCTTCTGCTTCAGTCTCCTGAGTGCTGGGATTACAAGCATGAGCTATCACACCTAGTTTGAGGATTTTTTTTTTTTTTTTTTTTAACATATTTGGTTGTTGCAGGGTCTCATTACACAGCTTAGACTCATGGTGATCCTCCTGCTTTCAGCCTCTCCAGCACTGGGATTACAGGTGTGCACCACCACACCCGGACTCTGGCTAGTTCAGCCTGCCCTGGCAACGGGGCCGGAGTGGCATGTGGTGCTGGGGATAGAACTGCAGTCCCTGTGCTTGCCTAAGCAAGTGCTTTAGTCTGCTGAGCTATCTCATTGGCCCTCAAGGATTTGCTTTTGACACAATTATCATCAACTACCATTAGTATTACTTGAGCTAGTTAAGAGTCAGCTTATATGCTAACCTCAGTAAACTTAAGATTTGAAGAGTAAACCTGGCATTCAGAATAGCTCATACAGTTCAAGGTATGCTAGCAGGTCACACAGATACAGATAAAATACAGGCGGGATGTTTCCTATAATAGGGGGGATGAGTGATTTCTAAAATGTACAGATTTCTTTTCCTTTTTTTTTCTTTTCAAGCCCTGGCTGACCTTGAACCTTGAACTCACAATCCTCCTGCCTCAGTCTCCTGACTGATATGATTAAAAGCCTGTGCCACTATGTCCAGTTCAGATAAGGATCTCTTGGAGGATTTCCTACTGTCTTCATCTTAAGAGGACTGGAAGCAGAGCAGAACTCACAAAGCACTGGGAAATTCAGGCGATATGTAAGGACAGAGGAAAGCAGGTTCTGGCCGGAATGACAGATCAGTCAGCCTTACAACAGGTACTCACCAAATCTCCCTGCACTCAAAGTCAGAAGTACTTTCATCAGTCTCAGAGAAAAGACACCAAAGACTAGTCTCTCAATTTGCTAAATACTGGTCAGGATAATATAGGTATATGGTTTTATATCTTTTTTTTCTTAGACTCCTCCCTCCCCCCTTCTCTCCCTTCCCTCCCTGCCTCCTCCCTCCTCTCCCTCTCCCTTCCCTCCTTGCCTCCTCCCTCCTCTCCCTCTCCCTTCCCTCTTTGCCTCCCCTCTCCTCTCCCTTTCCCTTTCTCTGTTTCTCCCTCCCTCCCCCCTTCCCCCTCTTTCCTTCTTGGCAGGGTTTCACTACCCAAGTCATGCTGGTCTTGAACTTACTATGCTGTGTACACTGGCCTTGAATTCATAGCAACCCTCCTGCCTCAGCTTTCTGAGTGCTGGGATTATAGGCATGTGTCACTATTCCCAGCTTTTTCATATATTTCTGTAAAAATTCTGTTTGACTTCTTTTTTCATTTGACTTTTTTTCCCCAGCACTAGTGCTAGGGCTGGAATTCAGGGCCTCATGCACGCTAGGCATGATTCTACCACTGAGCTATGTCCCCAGTCTCTTCCACCCATAAGTAATAAGGTTTCATGGTAAAAGCAGTACTATGCCACTTAACTTCTTAAAAAGAGCCAAGGAAAATGGAAGGCAGATGTGGAGGTAAAAACTAGGAGAATAGTACTTGTAAAAATCTAGAGAAGAAGAATAGCATTTGTAGCAAGTCTGTTTGGGCCACTCTATCACACAGCTTCTTGTAAGGCCTCCTGTCATTTGGGATCCAAATACCAATACCAGGAAAAAGGCTTCAGGTACCTGTCAGCACACGCATGGCTCCATGAACTGCATTTAAGTCTCCGCTCACCAACATCTCCATAAGTAGGTTGAAGAGCTGAGGCCAGGCTTCAGGCCAATCCCAGTGGGCAATGGCTGACACTGCATAGGCAACACTAGAGCGCACTTTGCTTATTGATTCTCTCAACCCATTGGGTAGTAGCTCCCGAATAACAATTTTTGCCTGAGGAAAAAAGGCTTGCAATTAGAGAAGGTTGTACACAACTAGTACAGCCCAGTCCAGTTTGGAACTATGTTAGATTAAAAAACAAAATACCCATGAGAAAACTGCATATCTGTAGAAAATTTCTACATGAAAAGTTGACAATTCATTCAGAGTTTATCTGTGATCTCTAAACTTATACTGCCCAATATAGTAGCCACTAGCTCCAAGTGGTTAATTAAATAAAATTAAAATTCAGTTCCTCAGTTGCAAGACCCAGATTTTAAGTGCTCAAAAAGGCACTGCAGGTTTCATATTGGACATCCCAGATCCAAAACACTTCCATATCTGCAGAAGGCTCTGAAGAACAGTGTTATCTTAGAACCTGTATCTTAATAATTTGTGGGGGCCCAAGATGGTGGGCAACATTTTAACTAGGTAAAAACACGGTTCCACTTAACACTCAAGCCTTTTGAAGTTGGCAGTTTAAGTCAAATTTTAGAGATTTAGGAAACTGAGGCTTAGCAGTTAATTATGCTTCCAATGATCTCACAGCCTATAGAGAGTAGAAATGGAGTTTGAACACAGGCCAGCATAAGGCTTAAGCTCTCTTACTTTATTGCACAATGCCCAAAAGGTCAGCTACCAATCTCCTTTTCTGCCAGATCCACTCTCCCCCATTGCGCCAGAAATTGAATCCAGGGTCTTGCACCTGTTAGGGAAGCCCTCCACCACTGATCTATATCCCTAACCCTTTTGTCTTGTCAAAGAATTCTAATAGCCTAATCTCTTAAGATAGTCTCTCAAATCTTTTTTTTAAATTATGTATTTGGTACAAGGTCTACAGGGTCTCACTATGTTGATCATCAGACTTGTAGTGATTTTCCTGTTTTTAGCCTCCCAAGTACTGGGATTACAGGCACATACCACCATGCCTAGTCTCAATCACCATCTTAAGTGCACCCCGGGGGCGGGGCCAGGACGGCACACTGGGGATTGAACCCTGGCTGCTGTGCTCTACCTAAGCTGGTGCTTTAGTCCACTGAGCTATCTCATCGGCCCTAGTCCCTCAAATCTTGGAAGGCAGATTAACCAAGCAATTGTCCTTACCCTTTCTGTAGTCTCAGGAGGCCTAAACTTCTCTGACTGGGCACACCAGTGAGTCTCCACATACTGTTTCAAGATAACTGATGCCAGCTGTGAAGAGAGTAAGCCAAGAAGTACAGCAGAAAGACTTCTTACACATAACCACATAAATGGCTTGATGCATTTGAATCATACTTAAATCTAGTAAAAAATCGTACTATTTATAAATTGGCCTTACCTATAAGCAAATTTTATCACCACGTAAAAGGAAATTACTTATAAATTGGGCCAGTCTGGACTTACCTGACGGATTGCCAGTGCCCCCTGGGGATCGACAGTCAGTTCTGCCAAGTGAACACCAAATTCTGAAAGAGAAAAACTTTACCGTAAGTTTAACAGCATCTAGAAAGCCCTAGCAATTTACCAAGCTCCAAACCCTGATACCATAGAAAGGATTTCATAATGAGAGTTGACCCATTGCTTCCAGAAGTCCTTATAACAGTCAAAACTGATTTCTTCTAGATAAAAGAAAAAAGGTGGCCTGCAGGGAATGGTTCCTCACAATATACAGCTCCAAATCCCTCTTATTTTCTCTTATCATTGCATAGCATCTTCCAGCTACCCTCCCTTCTGAGATAGTAACACCTTCCTCTCAGACCAATGAATATAGTAACTAACAAAACTGGGACTATGTAACCCCAAGGAAAACTTAAAAGGTAAGATTCAGGAGTTGCCCAGAAAACTATTTTGTCATAAAGAAGAATAAACTTGAGCCATCTGTAGAAAAATGGATGCACCTTGAGACCAAAACGTTAAGTAAAATAAGTCAGACACACAAGCTTAAGTTTCACATGGTTTCTCTTACATGAAAACCCCAAAACTTAAATAAAGAGCAAAATAAAAAATACATAATAGGAAATAGGGAGATAGATCTTTTACTAAAAGGTGACGTGGGAGTGGGAGAGATAAAAACATAATTAAAATGTTATATACATGAACCTACTCCTTCTGAGGAATGTAACCATTATATACTTCAAATATGTACCAATAACAATTTTTAAAAAGGAATTCCCCAGTACATACTACCATTTACAAGATAATGAAGTCTAAGAAAACCTGGCTCCAACAGTCTTATTTCAAAAATATGTTGAATAGTTTTCATTAATTAATGCATAGTAATTTTGAGATGCATGTTAAGAGGGTATAAGGAACCTTCATCCCAAATGAAAGTATAGGTTGGATTTAGACCTGCAAAGAAATTAATTATTGGGGCTGGTGAGATGGCTCAGTGGTCTAAAGCACCTACTTAAAACAAGCTTAGCAGAGCACAGGGACCTCAGTTCAATCCCCCAGCACCACATGCCAGCCAGCCCCGCCCCCTGGTGGGCTGAGCTGGCCACACACACACATAAATAAATAAAAAAAAATTAAAAAAAATACTATCAGCATATTGGTTACTATTGCATTCTCCCAAAAATACAAATTATTCCTTGCTAGAAAGACATTAATTTTTTCTTTTTTTAAAAGAATATGAAATATAAAAGGGAGCATTAGAGATGATACAAATTTTCATGAAACAAAGGAATAGGAATTCAACAATTGTTGTGTTGAATGATGCTATCTTCAAATTAGTTGTCAAGGTTACCAGATATAAACCTGTAAAGATAAGTTAAAAAAAAGAGAACAAAACACCATAAAAGAAGAAAGTCAC
>NW_004524585.1:11126512-11166707 GCF_000260255.1 Octodon degus | reverse complement strand
AATTATTAAATATTTGTGAAAAGAGAAAGAATGCAAGACCAAGGGTGCCATATAATTTTATTTATTTATTTATTACTTATTTTTTGCAGAACCGGGGATTGAACTCAGGCCCTTGCCCCTGCCAGGGAAGCGCTTACTCCCCTGAGCCATCTCCCTGGCCCATATAATTTTTAACTGTTATAATCTGGGACTAGTACATCACAAAGGTGAAGTACTTGAAATGCGGCTCATGAGAACAGAGATGGATGTAAACGTGAAAAACAACAAAACCCACCAAATACATCAGATTGTAAACTTAGTATGAAAACAAAGATAAAATATCTCCATAGTCTTTATATTGATATGTTGAAATATAGTTTGCACAAACCAGGTCAAATAATATAGTATTAAAATGTTTTATTTGGTTCTAGCTTTACAGGTACTAGAAAATTTAAAATCTTTATTTTATGGGGGGAGGGGATACCAGGAATCAAACTCATAGAGCCTCACATTTGTCAGGGAGGGAAATTTAAACTCTTACATTATTCATAGCCTATTTCTACTGGACAGCACTGTCCAATAGAAACAACTGCTAGAGAACAAACAGCTAGATGTAATCTACAGCTGTATTCAAGTAGGAATGATCAGTCTGTTTTACCCTCCACTAGGCAGCTATGATTAGTTGCTCTAGATTTGGGCTAGTTTAGGTTCAAATCCCGAAAATACCACATCAGTTCATAGGCAAGTTACTTTCCTTTCTCAATATCAGTTTCTTGGCAGGGTGTGGTGGCAGACACTTGTAATCCCAGCACTTGGGAGGCAGAGGCAGGAGGATCACCGTGAGTTCAAAGCCAGCCTACATAGTGAGTTTGAGGCCAGCCTGAACAACTTGGCAAGACCCTGTCTCAAAAAAACTAATCTCTCCCTCACTGGCTCACAAAATAATGGTATCTAGCTCAGCAGCACAGCACCAGCTTAGCAAGTGCACGATCCTGAGTTTGATCTCTGGTACCAACCACCCACACCAAAGCTATCTATATATTAAGCCATCCTATGAGAACTGCGTGATAAAATACAAGAAAGCTGCTTAGCATAATTACTGCTACATACTGAAAAAAACTGAAGAAAAAGTCATCTGTATCTCTGATTATAGTCAGAACACTTTTTTTTTTTTTTTTTTTTTGGCGGCACTGGTGATTGAACTCAGGCCTTTGCGCTTGCCAGGGAAGTGCTTATTCCACTGAGCCATCTCCCTGGCCCATAAAACACTTTTGTAAGTATGGATCAATTATTTTATAGAATGTGTTTCATTCTATAAAATAACTGATTCGTACTTACGAAGCAAGTATGAAGTTTTCTCATTTAGATTTAGACTGAGAATTAGATTTTGATTGGAGTTAAGCATTTTTAGCAAGAACATCAGCGAGTGACACTGTTCTTTTCAGAGTATCTTATCAGGGGGTACATAAGGTTAATAAACTGTGTAACTGCTATTTCTAACCTTCATTACTTCACAACATGAGATCTGCTGTTTTTCTACCACAAAGATACTGTCTTTTATGTTGATAAAAATTCTGGGATAGATATTTTGAAATGATGCTACTATCCTACTTCTTTTCAAATGTTTTTTGGTTTATTATTATTTTAGTTGTAGTACCATTGTGCAGTGCCTAATGTTTACATTCCTAATGTGTGGAATTGGTACATGTATGCCACAGATATTCATTCCTTTTTCATCCCCTTTCCTCTCGCCTCCCTCCATCCATTCCTTAATTCCCTCCCTCCCTTCCTTTCTTTTTTGGAGGGATACATGTTTGCACTAATAATGTTTACACCCTTTGTGTGGAGCACTACATGGAATGGTACGCATGTGTATCATTCACTGATTTTAGGATCTACATGTGAATGCTGTGTACAATTACTACAGTGTTGTCTAATGATGATGTTATTTTATTTTATTTTATTTTTTTTTGCGGAACTGGGGATTGAGCTCAGGTCCTTGCACTTGCCAGGCAAGTGCTTATTCCACTGAGCCATCTCTCCGGCCCCTCAGTGATGCTATTCTTTATCTTCACTTACTAACTGGAATTCTGTAAGACTTGTTCCTTTTCCTTTACCCAATTATTTATTTATATGAACTCCTGAGTACCTGAGTACCTATTTTATCCTATGTGTTTTAATAAAATTCAGTAGTACCATTATTTATTTTGTTCCCCACACTGTTCTAGATTTGGCCATCAGAATTCCTTCCAGTTGGCTCCTGGGTATTTACATCCACATGCTCCATCCCTTTTCTACGATCTTTCTTATATTACAAGATATACTAGGGGCCAGGTAGATGGCTCAGTGGAATAAGCACTTCCCTGGCAAGCAAAAGGGCCTGAGTTCAATCCCTAGTTCAGAAAAAAAAAAAAAAAAAAAAAAAAAAAAGATATTCTAGGTTCCTGCTCTATCTGCTCTACACAGGCCCTGGAGGCAACTTCTCTCCAAGAAGTACTGAAGTGTTTTTAGTGCAGAGTAACATTTAGAAACTACATTTGTATTTTGCTACTGGGATGTCATTATTCCAAGCCCTTTCCTCTGAAGCTAGGACACACAGGATCCCTATACACCTGTCTAGCTACCATACTGATATCTCAGGTGCTAAGCCAATACCTCAAAAGTTTATATAAAATTAAAAAAAATAGTTTATCCTATTTTCTCTTTCCTTACTTGTAATTTCCTTCTCTGATAGCAACAAACTTGGTTCTCATGATTTACAATATATTTTTGTGGTACTACAGGTTGAACCTGGAGCCTTTGTACTGAGTTACATCTTAGCTCTTTTGTTTTGCTTTGAACAGGTCTTGCTATGTATTCAGGCTTGTTCTGCACTATGTAGCCCAAGCTGACCTCAAGTTTACAGTGACCCTCCTGCCTCTGCCTCCCGAGTGCTGGGATTACAGGTGTGAACCATCATGCACAGCCTCAATCTACTTATTTTGTTTAATCCTAGAAAATGCAGTTGTTAGGGAACTATAACACAAATCTTTGTGGAAAAGAAATCTATTATGAGAAATACAATTTTTGCGCAGCTTTAGCCAATAAGCAAATACTATTTTTGAAAGTTGCTTAGATTGTTCCTTCCTTAACACCTAATTTTACATTATTAACTTGCAATGAAGTTAATTCACTCATTATTACTTGTATCCCATTTTGCTCTCTATAAATTCTTGAATTCTAATTACTTAATTGGGGGAAATGAAACAACACTACAATTCTTAGAGTGAAAGCTATATAAAAAAGTGAGGTGTGATGGTGCCTGTAATCTCAGCACTCAGGAGACTGAAGCAGGATTGTTGCGATTTTGAGACCAGCATGGGCTACAAAGTGAGCTCAAGGCCTGCCTGAACTACATAGCAAGACCCTGTCTCAAAAAAGCGGGGGGGGGGGGGGGGCGAGTGGGGCTTACACAAAAAGGCCCATTCCCAGAAAGTGTTGCTCTTCTTCATCCCTATTACCTTGCTCTCACTATTTCCTTCTTTCCAGCCTACTCCTTTCCACTGGCTTAATGGAGGTAGGTAATCAAAAAGTTTCTGACAATAATTTTTTCTTTTTTCAGTACTGGGGATTGAACTTAGGACCTTGTACTTGCCAGGCAGATGCTTATTCTACAGAGCTATCTCCCCAGCCCTTCAATCAGTTTTTGTTTTATCCTTCCTATGTTCCTTTCATACAAGCAAACAAATTATATATATGGAGGGAGGTGCTGCTTTTTTTTTTTGGCCACTCAGGATGCCTTCAGGGCAGGTCTGATTTGGCTTGAGGATGAGGGGATCAAACCACAGCATCCCGAGCCCAACTGCTTTGCTTCAGCAGGCACTTAAACACCTGAGCTAATGGGCAGGCCACCATGCTGTTTTGTTTTGGGACTGGGTTTTGCAAGACTGGTCTTGAACTACTGCACAAGTGATGCTCTTCTATCAGCCTCCCAAGTAGCTGGGACTCCAAGCATGTGTTGCCATGGTCTGGCTCATATGTTTTTTCTTATATCCCCTTCTTACTTACATGTAAAGTTGTATATTATAGACACTTTTTAGCACTTTTTTTTCTAGTTAGCATTATATCATGGAAATTACCCAAAGTCAATTCATACAGTTCTTATTCTTTTATTACAGCTACATAATATACCATTATAGAAATGTACCACAGTTTGGGCCGGGAATATAGTTCAGTGGCACAACATCTGCCTGGTAAGTGTGAAGTCCTGAGTTTGATTGCCAGTACCAGTTCGTATTTTCTTATGGTTGAAAGTGATGTCTTTAGATCATATTCTCAGAAGCAGAGTTGTAGTTTAAAGGGTACATAAACTGTGTAAGTTTGGGTGTGGTTGAATCTTCCTCCAGAACAACTACAATTATTTGCACTCCCACTAGCAATGTCTAAGAGTACTTCTCAAACGTGTGGCTATAGCTGAGTGACAGAATGACTGCCTAACAGGACAGAGGCTCTAGGTTTGATCCACAGCATCATATACACAAAAGTCTTTCTCTAGTTTTGCCAACAGAATTTACCATATTTTAAATTTTTATCAGTCTGATAGGTAAGAAATGACACTTCAATACTGTTTTAATTTGTACTTCTCCAATCACAAGTATGAAAAACAAACAAACAAGTGTGTTTACATTTTTTTTTTTTTTTTAGGGTCGGTGAGATAGCCCAGTTGTCTAAAGCACCTGCTTAGGCAAGCTTAGGTAGGCACAGGGGACCAAGGTTCAATCCCCCGCACCATATGCTGCGCCAGCCCCACCCTTAGGGCAGGCTGAACCGGCCTTAAAAAAAAAAAATAATAATGTTTGACTATAATGAGAAAATATTTTCTGGAGGGGAAGAGTAATTGTCTATTCTTGTCTTCCCCAAGCCCTGCAACGGTAGTCTGTGAGGGTTTCTGTCCTCTGTTCCCTGATCTTTAAGAATTCCTGTTAGGGCAGTAGTGAACACTTGTATCCCAAGTTGCTGGAGATGGAATGAAGCAGGAGGATTGCAAGTTCAAGGCCAGCCCAGGCAATTTAGCAAAACTCTTTCTCAAAATAAAATTTAAAAAGGCTGGAGATACAGCTCAGTGCAACATTTGTCAACTATGCTGAGTTTGATCCCTAATACTGGAGGAAAAAAAAATTATCATTGCCCTTTTGTCTGTGGTACTTTTTGGTTCTATTGTGAGGAAAAAAATCTCTCATATAGGTTCTTTTGCCAATCAAGTTATAAAAAAATTTTTTAGTCAAATTTACGTCTTGAAAAAAAATTTTATCAGTCTTGGGTGGGGGCGATAGCTCAGCAGCTTAAGCATCTGCCTGGGAAACACAAGTGCCTAAGTTAAATTCCTGGTACAGAAAGAAAATCAGTCTTTTATTTATTGCACCTGGTTTTGGAGGCTTAGGTTAGATTTTCTTTATGTTTAAAGTTAACATGTTTTCTTCTAGTACTTGAATAGTTTCTCACATTCAGATTTCTAAACACTTAACTTTTTTTTTGTTTTGTTTTGGATATGGGATATATACATAATTGTAAATGGGAATAGTCATACCAGCATCTTATTGAAAACTCCATCATTAAGCCAGGTGTGGTGGTGCGCACCTGTTATCTCCCAGCATTCTAGGATGTTGAGGACAGCACATTCGAGCTCAGCTTAGCAACTTAGGGAGACCATCTCAAAAATCAAAAAGCAAGCCTATGTGAAGGCCCTGGGTTCAACCCCAATACTAAATGGGGAGAATCCATCTCTGATGATCTGAGATATCTCCTGTATCTATACAGGCTGAGTATATTTTATCCAAAATGCTTGGGATCCAGAGGTGTTTCAGATTTGTTTTGGATTTTAGAATATTTAAAAATATGATAAGATATGCTGGCCATAAGACCCAAGCTTAAACACAACATTTATTTATATCTCATACAAGCCTTACTCGTGTAGCCTTAAGATAATTTTATATAGTATTTTCAGTGTGCCTGCATTAAAAACATTTTTTGAGGCAGAGTCTTTCTGTGTCACCAGATTGGCCTTACACTCCTAACAGTCTCCCAACACACACGCTCCCATAGCTGGCATGTACTACCATACCTAGCAATGTGTGACATTTGGACTGTGACCCATCATGTAGAATTATTTTGGCATTCATTAAGATTTGGATTTGGGGTATTTCAGATTTTCAGATTTAGGGATACTCAAACTGTATTCGATTTCTATGGATACTTGTTTTGTATTTCTGGACTTTCTATTCTACATTTATTGTTTATAGAATGTGTCACTAGCTGTAGATGTGCCACTGTTACATCAATAGAAAAATCAATTTTAATTAGAGGCTTTACATAATATGTCAATGTGTATAGAAATAGCCCCTTCTTAGTTTTCCCCTTTAGTGTTTTTGGAGTTATTCTTCCAACCCTGTTTTTTTCCAATATGAATTTTAGAATCACTTGTGTAATTCATCTATAATGCTGAATTGTCCTACCCAGTGACAGAGTATATCTTTACATTTCTTCACATCTGATTTTGAGTCTTTCGGGAATGTTTAAAAGGATATTTTAATAGATTCTTGCAAATTTCCTGTTACAAAGTATTTATTTTTTTTGTTACTGTAGTATGTAGTTTGGCATTTAAAAAAACTTTTAAGACCTTTAACCTTCTATTGTTTGTATTTATGAAATCTATTGATTTTTGTATAAGTCCTGCTATTTTACTGAATTCTTAGATTGCCACCCCTTCCCTCCCTCCCTCCCTCCTCCCCCTCCCCTCCCCCTCTTCTTCTTTGTTTTTAAGGATTGGGGATTGAACCCAGGGGTGTTCTACCATGAACTAAATCCTCAGGCCTATTTATTCAAATTTTATGACAGGGCTTTACTAAATTGCTCAGGTTAGTCTCAAACATGAAACCTCTTGTCTCAGTCTCCCATGTAGATGAGATTTCACATGTGCACTGCTGCACCTGGCTTAATTTATTCCTAACCTATTTATGCATAGTGTTTCATTTTTGGAATGCCACAAACAAGGGAATATTATATATAAATTTTTTTTTCTAATTCTTGTTCCTTAAATTTTCCCAGGTAAATATTCCCATATATGAATTTTATCTGAAAAATCAAAAACTTACAGCAAGCATAAATGGGGTTATGCGCCTCTATTTTAAGCTGAAGTTTCTGATACATTCCTATGGCATCTATCATTTTTCTCAGGAAAGCAAGGGAATATTTTTGGTTTGGTTTGCAAAACCAACACAAAATAAGTCACATTCTTTCTAAAACTTTTATTCTATTGTATTTATTTTTTATTTTTGGTACTGGCACTTTAACTCATAATCTTACGCTTGCCAGGCAGGTGTTGTGCCACTGAGCTATATCCCTGGCCCCAAAACACTTATTGAATGATTAAATCACAATACTTAAAACCTGTAAAATTAAAGTACTGTTACTATTGATACTGAAAACTATCCTAATTTCTACAATTAGCTTGGCCAGTTTAAACTCTAGTTAAATCTATAGGCCCATTTACAGCAGCAGAACAAATATGTGTGTATAATCCAAAAATGTAAGTCAACTTTCAAATAAACACAAATGAGTCACACATCATTTAAGAAGACCTCTTAGTTACCACTTTCCAAGTTTAATGAAAAGGTACATTAAAGAGACATGTAAAACCCATTTTAAAAAGGAGAGAAGGAGGAGCCAGGGAGATGGCTCAGTAGAATAAGTGCTTCCCTGGCAAGTGCAAGGGCCTGAGTTCAATCTCCAGTTCTGAAAAAAAAAAAAAAAAGAGAGAAGAGAAATACTAGTAAGGGGATAAGGGGATCCATGCTTTCTTTGAATTCAGATACCCATCAACACATAGGAGCAGGTCCAGGGGACCTATTTCTCTTTTCTACTGTAAATTTGTACAGCAGCATTACAATAGCTGGCTGTGAGTCTCAGTACCTTTCCCTGAGGGCTACAGGAAGCAACCTATGTGTTTACCCCTTTGTATGATGAACAGCAGGAGTGTGCACACGTGTGAAAGTGGGATTTGGACCCATTCTTATGCTCCATGCAACAGCTTTTGAGTATACCCAAGTATCACAGAGGGTCCAATAACCTATATTCTAGGATCTGTTTTTAAAAAGTTTTCTTTTGATTTTTCTGGTAGAAAGAACTAGCTCAATTCAGTACAATGGCACATGAAAAACCAGATATGCAAGTTTTGGAAGTCAAAAGTAAATCAGATTACTCATGCATGGATGATAAAGATGACCCATTGTGGTGAAATGCAGTCTTCCACTATGAGTGATGACTTTGGCATTGGCCATGTGAGCCAAAGTTACTGGGACAGTGAAAGGGAGGAAGAATCAGCTGATACAGACACAGGGGATACAGACCTCTTTGATTCTGATGATGAAGAAAACAGCAGTGTAAGTATAAAAGTGAAGGTCCTGGCAGGGGTGAAACATTGGACAGAATGCCTGCACTGCCATTCAAAGTTAGAAATTAAGAGATGAAATGCTACAAGATGCCGTGAAATACACAAAGGCTGAAATGCAAGCAAAATGTTCTGTATGCACCAGTAACCATATTAAAAAATGTATTTTTATGACACCTCACTAGGTGAGCTGAAAGCATTCATATGCCTGCTATATTCAGTATAGATTTTTCATGCTGATCAAAGGAATATAACACTTATGCAAAAGCAATGGGCCAAAATATGGCTTAAAAATTTATTCCCTTGGAGATGCAAAGCCTTACCACACTTTCAGTTTAGACATTTATTCTGGAACTCAGTCATCACGTCCTTATTCATGTAATAATATGAATTCAGACATCCCTCAAGACATAGGTGCAGGTCCAGGGACCCATTTCTCCAAAGGACATTGTGAACAGACTTGTTGCTCCTATCTCCCAAACTAACTGGAATATGACAATTGGTTTACTAGTTTCCAACTGGTGTTACATTTGCTAACAGAGCACAAGGTGACCAGTGTAGGAACTGTACACAGGAACAAGGCAGAAATTGCAAATGAAATGTTGCAATTTCAAAACAGAACTGTATGGTTCAGTATTTCAGAAACTGTTCTCATAAGTGGCAAAGAAAAATAAACTGATATTGCTAATGTTAACATTTCACTGTGATGGAAACATTGATAGGCAAACCTTGATAAAACAGAAGCCTGAGATGGTAACTTTCAACAACAAAACAAACGTGGAGTAGATGCTGTTGATGAGTTGTGCAGCAACTATGATGTCACTTGAAACACAAAGCATTTGCCACTGGTTGTGTTTTACTCAATTCTAAACATGTGTGGGGTAGTTTGATAGCTTACAAAGAAAATAAGTAAAAAATATGCAGAAATTTTCTTAAAGAGGACTGGGACTAGAGTTCATAGGCAACTGTTCACAGCAGAGGAAAAATAAAATGTTTCTGTCCAGAAGAGTATGCCAGAAAATTGTGGAGCATTCTGGCCAGCTGACAGGTGGACAGGCAGATGCAGCATCCCAAAGATCTATTATGACAACAGGAAAATAAACAAAAAATGTCAATTGTACCCTACAAGAAAGTATAAGGAAACAAAACACATGTCCTATCATTTAAAGTGATTATTCTGTATGGAATATGCAGTTGTCATGTGAGAAAACTGCCTCAGGGTGTGACAGTCAAAGCAAAGCTTATTGTTATTTTTGGAGACAGGGTCTTATTGTGTAGTGCAGGCTGGCCCTTAACTCACAGTGATCCTCCTGACTTAGCCTCCTGAGTGCTGGGATTACAGGTATGCACCACCATGCCCAGCAAATCAAAGCTTATTTCTGTAGTAGGGTTCTATTGGTATTTTCATTGTAGTTCATATAGTAATTTATTTCTGCTGTTATCTTTTAGGGTCTGTATAGAAGTACATAGCTACTGTGAAAATGTTGATGTTGGGGCTGGGGAGACAGCTCAGTGGCTTAAATGCCTACCTGGCAAGTGCAAGGTCCTGAGTTTGATCCCTCATACCACAAAACAACAACAACAAAACAAACAAAAACAAAAAATTTTGATGTCTATCCTAAATGCACAATACATACCAAGAATAATTTATTTTATTGATACAAGAACATCCTAGGGCTAGATGTAGGGACTGGGGTTCAATCCCTGGCATGCTGTGCAGCCCACCCCTGGGGCACACTGAGACGGTGATTGAGACCGGGCATGGTGGTGCGCACCTGTAATCCCAGCACTTGGGAGGCTGAAAATAGGATCATACGAGTCTGATCTGTATAGTGAGACCCTGTACTAAACACATTAAAAAAAAAAAAAAAAAGAATCTCCTGACAAAACAGTGCTGAGATACTAAGTATGTCCTACAAAAAGGCCAGGAAAGCAAAAGTCATGTAGAACTATGTGCTGTTGGTGCAAGTGATGCTGCATCTACAGAACATGCTGCTATTATGTGTGCAGACTGCCTTAGGTATGATTTTATTGAAGAGTACTATTTTTTTTTTGTAGAGTGCTATTCATATTTTCACTGTAGTTCCTATGGGAATTTATTTCTGATGTTCTTTTTTTTTTTATGTATTTAGTACAGGATCTACAGGGTCTCACTATACAGATCAGACTCGTAGTAATCTTCCTGTCTTCAGCCTCCTAAGCTGAGATCCCTCCTGGGATTACAGGAGCATGACACCATGCCGAGTCTTCTGATGTTCTTTTTTAGACTTTGTATGCCAAAAACCAGTCGATATTGAAAATTTCAATGCTTTTTAAATAAACATAATAAATATTAAGAACTCAGTACTTCTGTGATTTTGTTCCTGTTAAGTACTCATTGTTAAATATAACAAAACTCTTAAGGGCTGGGGAGGTGGCTCAGTGGAATAAGCACTTCCCTGGCAAGCACAAGGGCCTGAGTTCAATTCCCGGTTCTGCAAAAACAAAACAAAACAAAACAAAAAAACCTCATAAATTAAAACACATCAATAAACATAATTTATGCACCATGAAGACAAAATTAGTCCTCAAGCCTTCTTAGAATGTCCCTGTTTCCCAGGCCTGGCCTCTTTGAACACTGTGAACCAATTCTAATGTGACTTACCGAACTGCCTTTAGAATTATATACAAGCACATTCATAGACTATTCGGCACACGTATAGTGTTTTTAAACATTTTTTAGAGAGATTATTTAAATAATATTTGCATGAGCCACTATAATGTGGGTTTTCATGTTTCTGGCAAAGAGCAGTTGTTGGATCAACACTACTGAGACAAAATAAGCAAAACTTCCAGTCATACAGTGTGAAAAAGGAACCAAGAAATTAGACTCCTTGAGAAGGGATTAAACCTTGAATTTGGGCTATTAAGCTTAAGCAAATGTGAATAGCTATCCCTCCAATGAAAGCACAGATAGACTCTTAGTGGAATAGAGGCTCACAAAAGAGAAAAGGAATCATATATTTTCCAACAGTACACAATGGCACCAATCAAGAGACATACAAGCATGAAGACTAGGCCAACTTTACATGTAGATCCTGTCAGTTTGGGGTTCTTTTTCATCAACTAGAGAATGTCAGATCTACTCTTTTCCAAGAAAAGTTTAGGGTGAATATATTTTTCTCTATCTGTGCCAGGGGAGGGTAGCCCTCTGGTGATGATCACAAGAGGCATGAACTCTTCTCTCTTAAACTATCAAAGATCACACACCCCCAATTCCACTACCACCTGGCTTCCAGTAGCACCAAGATTGGTGAAGTATGCTAAGAGACCATCAGAAGGTTAGCGCCAATGTGGGGCCAGAAGCCTAAGTTAACCAGGGATCTGTACCTACAAGCACTTTAAGATGGTTTTTCTCTAGAAGTTTGAAAGTTCAACTAAGATGAATGTCTGCTCAAACGTCTTACTAGGAAAAACAAAATCTTTGAAATAAGCCACCATTTTTGTTCTCTTCACTATCAACTAACTACAGACAATTTTTAAAAAAGTAGAACAGGATAAAATTTCTTCTCTACAGGCATCCAGTTTCAAAAATGGCAATCTTAAAAATTCAAAGACAAAGAACCCGTTTGGATTAAGCCACAGGAAGATAAGAGGGGAACATGAATAACACTTCTATTTAATTCAATCTATTCTGCCTAGACCATATGTCCACTAAAAATAATCATCATAAAAAGTATTCTATTCATAAAACTTTAATTTATATAGAAGTCAATGAAGAATTTTTTCCAAGGGGTGAAAATAGCGGTAGTGGTATGGTGTTGATGAATTCTGCTATAAAAGCAACACAAAGACAAGCCAAAAGCAACACAAAGACAAACCAAACCAAACCAAACCAAACCAAACCAAAAGTAAAGCTCTTTGCCTATGTTAAATGTGATGCACACAGTCCTACCTAATTCATTGCTGACCTCAAATATTAAGTAGTAAAATCTCTAAATTTTCACTTAAATATATACAATATGCTGGGTGTGGTGGTGCATGTCTATAATTCTAGCACTTAGGAGTCTGAGGCAGGAGGCTTGACCCCAGCCTGGGCTACACAGTGAATTCAAAGGCCAGCCTAGACTATATAGCAAGACCCTGCCTAAAAAAGAAACACAAAAAAACTAACTAACCAGCCAATCAAACAAAAAACTAAAATCCAAATCAAAACCAAGAAACTATACAATATTTTTTGAAGAAATATAACTAAGTACATAAAAATGAACTTAAAAAAAAATCTTTTATGGGGCTGGGGAGATAGCTCAGTAGAATAAGCATTTGCCTGGCAAGCACAAGATCCTGAGTTCAATCCCCGATACCGCCAAAAAAAAAAAAAGAGAGAGAGAAAAAAAATCAATTATTTATTTATTTGTTTATTTATTTGGTACAGGGTCTTGCCATGCAGCTCAGACTCATAGTGATCCTCCTGTCTCAGCCTTCCCAGTGCTGGATTACAGGTGTGCACCTGGTTTCAGTGGCTGGCCTGGCATGGGGCTGGCACAACATGCAGTACCAGGGACTGAATCTGGGTTCTTGCACTTGCCAGGCAGGTGCTTAGACCACCGAGCTATCTCCCCAGCCCCCCAAAATGAACTTTTATGTGTGCTAATGTCTATGTGTTGGGAAGATTGTTAGTCTTCACTGGCTAGTCTCTTTAACGTAACTTCTTTGAAAGACATACAAAATAGTTGAATAATTTACTTTGACATACTTAAGGGATGGAAAACATAAAATGCTGACATAGGTAGCCGTTTTGTTTTGTTTGCTTGAAAAGAATCAAGTAAGATTCAATCTGTGGGGCCGGCCAGACAGCTCAGCCCAGTAAAGCGCCTGCTTAGGCATATACAGGGACTGGGGTATGATCTCCCATATACAGTGACTGAGATTGGGCATGGTGGCGTGAGTCTGTAATCCCAGTGCTTGGGAAGCTGAAAACAGGAGAATCACTATAAGTCTGATCTGTGTAGTGAGACCCTGTAGACCCTGTACTAAATTAAAAAAAAATTTTTTTTTTCAATCTGTGAAGTTAGCTTTCTAAAGACATTTTTGTTAGAAAATTTAATTTGTTCATTTCTTTTTTCTAGATGAAATAAGGACAGACCTATTCTTTTAATCTGGACTTTTACCCTTGCTCTAGTTTCTTGATTACACCTTTACTCCAATCCAAAATAGCCTCTGACTTTCTAAGAATCCTTTGCCTGAAAGAAATGAAAAAATTTTCTAGTCTTTCTCTTTTAAAAATAACTATTTCAATTTTTATTATTTTTATTTTTTCTCTAGTCTTGCTTTAAACTAAATTCATTTCTCAGTCTTTTAGTCTTTTGTATCATTCTTGTTATCCTATTCTCCCTCTTCCCTTTTATCCCAGTTGGGAAAAATATTGTCTGCTGAAACTTTGGCATAGAAGGAAATTTCAGAGGAAAGCATGGAAGATTAAAGATCAGTTAAGAAATTAAGCTACTGGTCTTAAGGGTCTCTTACAGAGACACAAGACTTGGCAGGGCTTTGACAGTCAACTACTCAGAAGAATTGTGGACAGATGTTATTTGGAGAAGGACAGAATTTCAATTCGACCTCTGGAGGAGCCCCTTATTTCTCATGGGGGTTTATAAGCAACACAAAACCATAGCTGAAAGGAGAAAGAAAACTCCACACTGGCCTTTTTCTGAGTGTGGCCGCCTTCCGCTCGGCTCAGTGCCCGCCACATGCCCAGGAGTGCATCTGGATCCTTGAAGGGCTCCCTTCGCAGGTGGACAGTGTTTACGCTATACTGCAAGAGAGCCAGAAAAGTGCCCATGAGAACCAGAAAGCAAACTTGCAGCCAGCAGGATCATCTCTATGTATAGAAGATGGTAAAGTCAACACAGACATGTGGGGCAGCATCTAAAAGCCAGGAAAAGTGGAGGAGAGACAATTCCCCCCCAACCACTGGCTCAACCTAACAGTGGGAGAAGAAAAAAAAAAAAAAAACCTTTTTTTTTTTTTTTTTTTTGGTCACCTACCCTAAGAACAAGACAGAAAAGACTGGAAAGATAGCTCAGTGGTAGTATCTGCCTAGTATGTGCAAGTAGGTGGAACTGATTCCCAACACAAAAACACTAAATCAAGGTCAACTGATGGGGAAAATATCTTCATTTATAATCAACAACAAGAAATAAAGGAAGAAAATGAACTAGGGTACATATCTAGTTAGATTAGGAATGCTGTGCTAGTGCTATTGGTGACTTTTTTAAAGCTTACAATGAAAGCAACTCATCCCGACACTTAGACAATATTCTTGAAGTAGAAGAAAAAGAAATGAACTTTATTCTGAGATTTAAAAATAAGAACAAATAAATCAGAAACAAGGAGATGACGTTCTCAAAAATCATGATCTTACCATAAGTTAAACAAACAAAAATAAATCTTAAAAAAGCCAATGAAGCCAAGTAAAGTAAATTAAGACTGAGAGAAAAGGTAAAAGGCCTTAGGCAGTTGACAACCTGTGCAGTCCTTAATTACTACTATTATAAGATGCTTGATATGATGCTGCTAATTAATAAAACAACACACTAGCAAATCACAGTTTAAATTTTTATCCTATTTAGGATAAAATTAAGTATCTGCAACTGTGCTGATCAAATTCAAGATCTCAACTCTCCTATAAAAAGTGAAAGGTAACAATTATCTGCTGAATATTTCAGCACAGGAACTTACAAATTTTCAAGTGCTGGTCGTTTCAATTCAGGATGGGACTGCTGTCTGCACAAGGTGGTAAGTGATATCATCTCATCTAATTAACCTTGATATAGGCTTTAACATTCACAGAAGTTCATTGGGTTTCCTGAGCTCCAACTGACTATGGCAAGCACAGGAGTTTAAGAAAACCATTCCAGGAGAACAGGGTCATGAAACTATCTCAATTCTTTGTAGACTAAAACACTATATGAGTCAGGTGAATTTTTCACATATATACACTCCAGAGGCTTGAAAGAATAGGTACTCATTCTGTAAAATGCAGTAATTACGAGCAAATTATTTCTCAGAAAATATCAGAAAGTACACTAAATGATCAGGATATATTTTGGGCTCTAGCAACTCCATTTTCCAAGCTAAGTTCTTAAAATTCCATTTATGGTACAGTTTGACCAAAGTATGTCAGCTTCTGTTCTTTTAAATAGGAACTAACAATTATACTGTACCCTTTTCCTACAAATTAAGAGATTCTTCCACTTAATCTTCAAGACTAGACTAGGGTCATCATGACAGCCAAGGAAAGCAGCACAATTTTTTGGCAAAGGAATCTGACCAGAATATATGTATATATGTATGTGTGTGTGTGTGTGTGTGTGTATATATATATATATATATATATATATAAATTTTTTTAAGGCATTCTCACTATATAGTTTAGGCTGGCCTTGAATTTTCGATGATCCTACAGCTCCAGCCTCCAAAGTGCTGGGATTACAGGCATGCACCACCAACACCAAATACCTCCAACCCCACTCCCAGACTGGTTGAGCTTATGGACTAGGTAGGGCCAGTCTCCTATATGAGGCAATAATAAATGGTTCACAAAGTGTGGTTATTTAAGAGGATCCAGGAACAAGATCTGTCATCTGATCCTGTGCCCTACAGAAACAAAAAGGATTTTAAAAAACTACCAAAACACTGGTAACAGGTAACTCCCAGATTTCTCATTAACTTCAAGGTTTTTTTTTGGAACTGGGATTGAACTCAGGTACTTGTGCTTGCCAGGCAAATGCTTACTCTACTGAGCCATCTCCCCAGACCCTAACTTCAAGTTTTAAGAAAGAATGTTTCATAAGACTAGAAAGCAGGATTTGTTCTAGGGAAACAAAACTAAAATGTAAAGCAATTTCAAGAGTGGAAAATAACTTACTCATTTATCTACAAGAAAGGCTCACCTCGGCCTTCAAGGTCTTCCTCTAATAGCGGAACCAATATCCCACCAGTTTTCTCAGGCCAAAGAGTTTGCTAACTTGTAGTGTGACGTGGTGTTATCTTTTCATGTAAAGAAGAGCTATGGCTGGTGAGGCCCAATCTATTAGACCATGTTCAGGAAACATCTGAGTCAGACAGAATACTGAAGAGAGATACTCTGGACCCAAAAGAAAAGGATACTGTATCTAATAATGAACCACTATCCTCCACTAAAAACAGGTACAAAAGGAGGTGAATCTTTAGTTTTTGATAAACTTAAGAAACCCGCCTATTTTAGACATAGACAGCCTCTAAAAAAAACCCAATGCAGGGGGACTGGGGAGATGGCTCAGTAGAATAAGTGCTTGCCTGGCAAGCGCAGGGTCCTGAGTTCAATACTCAACGCACTACACTCAACTCCAGAGACTTAATCCAATCCTGTAACCACATCTTTATCCTGAGTCATCTATCACGGTATTAGACCACCAATATCAGGTTACTGTTCAAAGCTTTTCCATACCCAAAGCACACCACACAGCACATTACCAGGAAGTTATGGGAGGGGCAGAAGAGTTGAGGAAGAGTCCATCTATTTCCCACCTTAAATTTCCTAACTGCACTCTTTGAAATTTAATCTCAGATTTCAAGAACCAAAAAGATAAAGAAAATAGGAGAACAGAACTTCAAAAGACTTTAAGAAGTTTATGACTGGCTTTGCTTGAACGAGATCATGACATCTGACTGGAGCTGAAGAAGAGATGAAAACAACAGTGGAGCAATTGGATGGTTTAAACATGAACCAATGTCTGTCCTTCATGTTAGACATATGTCTGGGGCACCAGAAATACTGGGAATCATTCAGGAAAGGTTTAGTTACAATCAAATGGCATCAGACCATCAACTATATTCATATAGCAAATCAAATCTGATGAGGTTTATCATTCTTCCTTCTTTATAGCTAGGAGAGGCAGACATTAATATGAATAAAGGAATTTTACCCAGGAGGCTCTCAACCCCTTTCAGATCAATTTATGCAGGGCTTTCAAACTGCTTTCTCCTACACACTGGTTCCTCCTCTTGTAAGGTCTGATATTTTATAGAACAATGACAACTACAACTAGGCTTTCAAAATGGTCCTTGTTAGAGGCCAAATCTCAACATATTTTGAGAAAGGAAATTGTTTTCAATTGCCTTTTTTCATGAATATAAAACTAAATTTAAGAGAGATTTTTGTCTTCATTTTCTTTCAGTGAAAATAAATCTACTACAAAAGTTAACTTAAGTTTTGAGTGCGAGTAGTCAGGTAATTTCTCATATTTATGAGAGACAAATTTAAAGAACAATGGAAATACTCTTTTGAGTTGGGGGATTCTGAGGAGATGAGAGTTCAGTGAAGCTCTGACTAGATGTGCTTCTTACATAGAGATCAAGAAAATTTTCTCTTTTCCTGTTGGGGAATTAAACTGTTCTTTGTAAAGTGGCTACAGTTAAGAATTCATCGCTGACTCAGCAAGCAATTAGCAGAAAATCTCAAACCAGTAGTTTACTTTCTTCCCTACCACTTTAAAGCACATAACAGGATGGGGACAAAGAATCAAAAACAAAGGAAGACTGCTTGCTTCACACAGAAATGCACACAAGGGTATTTAACAATTGCAAATTACTCTGAAAATAAACAGGGAGTATGGTCAGGAACATGATGCAGCTGTGTGTGTTTTACTTAATTTCTGGGAAAACGCGAAGCGTTTAAACCAGCCAGTTTAACATTCAGAGACAGAAACTTGTTTGATGACACCCACTGAGCCTGGTAACTGTCCTCTCAAGGCCCGACGCTCTCACCACTGCTGAGAACTCCCCGTACTCTAATCCCAGTACAAACCGTGCTGAGGAGAACAGCACATGACCCTGACCTAAACTCAGACAGTGTGTCCCAGACCGCGCGACACCACAGCGCCGAGTCGGGCTCCATCTCCGTCCTCTGCAGAGCCCAGCCTCCATCTATCCTTTCAAGTCTCCACCCTCCCTTCCCCTCGAGGCTCCACCTCCCCAGACCCTCTCCCTACAGACGCGCCTCCCGACTCTGGGACTGCCACTGCCACAGCCACCAGCGACAGCAACCTCTCCCTTCCTACTCCATTCCACGGCGTTCAGCTCTCCACGGGCTCAGGCTCCCCATGCTCCCTGCAGATCCGGAGCTGCGGTCAGTGGATAGTGCGGCCGGCGCAGGTCCGAGCCATCCTCGTGACGGTCCCTCCTCACTCACCCTCTGTCACCTCCAGCACCTTAATCTGTTCTTCGGCAGCCGCCCGCACCTCCTGCACTGGAGACAGGATCCCAGTCAGCGTATCCACCAACGCCTCCTTCAATCCCTGTGCTACTGGACCGGGTAACCCGGAGGCCGCACCAGTTGCCGCCGCCGCCGCCATCTTTCCTCCCTTCAGCCCGCCAGCCCCGCGGCCGGCACCCGCCACCGAATGACGGCTCCCGCGCGCGGCCAATCCGCGAAGCCGCGCTTGCGCGTGAGAGTCCGCGGGAGGGGTCGGGGGCGGGGAAATGGACCTGAGTCGCCAGGGACAGCGCCTCCAGCTGTCTAAACGAAAGCTGCACCTTTGTGGGCCAAGAGATTTATGCGATGAGACCTAGAGAAGTCTGGGCTTTCCTAAAGTAGTGCAGTACGTCAGCAGTCTGAGCCTGAATAAGTGTTGTGATATATGATTTTAGACTCATGGATTTTTCAGATACAAAGTACTGTTCTGGGAGAGACGAGCTGGGGTGGAAATGGATGTAGAAGGCTTTTAAGGAGAGGTATCTGAGTTGGAAATAGCATCTATTTTAAACCAATCTTTTTTTCTCCCAAACACTGAAAAAAAATGGGTCAGTTGGTTCTCTTCATTTCTGAGCCTTAGGAATCTAAGATGAAGGTGGGGGGGGGGGACCAAAGCAAAGCAAAATACAAAACAAAACAACAGGAAGCAAATGGGAAAGGGGGAAATCACCTTAGAGGAAGGTCCAGGCCCTTAGACTTCTAGCCCAGATGACTCCAACCTCAAAATGGCCAAGTGGCTGGGCAGGGGAGCTCACCTGCATTTGAAAGGGTATTTCTTCCAGAGTGATACTCTATGTGCCAGTTTTAAAATGTATTCTAAGGGCTGGGGAGGTGGCTCAGTGGAATAAGCGCTTCCCTGGCAAGTGCAAGGGCCTGAGTTCAATCCCTGGTTCTGCCAAAAAAAAAAAAATAATAATAATAATAATTCTATTAGCTGATAATTAGTTTCATCCTATATAAATCATGACTGGACATATCAGGGGCGGGGGATAAGAGTCCCTACCCTACTGGGGGCTGCTAACAAGAAATGGCCCAAGATACAGAGGCATGACTCTACTGGAGCAGGTAGAGAGACTTGAGCTAGAGGTTTAAAAAACAATAGAGTTTCAAAAGAATGGCACCTGTGAGGAAAAAGGAAGTGGTGTATCTCAGCTGTTTCCGTTTAGTGCATTAGAAATGGTTTCCTGAAACATTTACGTATTTTTATTCCTAAGTAGCAAAGGAAACGAGTTAGCAATTCCTGAAACATTTCCCAATCTGGATGCTAAAGGGGCTAATAATTGAAGATTAAGTCATTTCATTTTAGGATTCTTCTAAAAGAATACTTTATTTTGAGGAGTACTGCCAACACATTTGTCACATCCATGTTAGAAGGGCAGAGATGGCTTCTCCTACCACACTTTACAGAGAAAATATGTTTTTTGGGCCTACAGTTCCACAATGGAGAATAATAAGACATATTTCCCCTTTCCCAGTGGCCAGGAGAAGCAAAATACCATTAGAACATCTTCATTTCTTAGGCTGATTCACTTGTACCTCAAAACTCAGGGCTATGCAGAGGGTGGGATATTTTCAGACTTTGTGGCAGTGGATGGAGAACGCAAGAGCCCTGACTTTTGGGCTGAATGTTTTGAATTCTGGTGAAGGACACTATGCCCACAGTGTAGAGAATAGGGGTCCCTCCACTCCCAAACAAAGGAGTTAAGAGACCCTTGCTTAGGATTTGGGGGTCAGACATTTTAGGCTAGTGAGTTTTGTTTCTGTTAGGCAGATGACCACAAGCAGTCTCACCTTCCAGTTCAAGCAAAGGCCCATAAGATACACAGAGACAGAAACCAGGCAGAGAGGGAGCTAGAGAGAACCAGTGACAATACAGGAGATAACTTTATTGAAACGCAAATGGCCTCGAACAGATGAATCTTGCTGGGAAGAGACATGCCTGATGGACACAGGGCCCAGACGAGAGGCCTCAGTGATAACGAAGAAAGGCCTCTTCAGTTGGCCCAGGCATGAATTTAGTTTTCAACCGATTTGTTGTTCAAATTGAATTACTGAGGGGACAACCCAGCGCTCTTCATGATTGTTACCGCAACTATATACAACGGTTTGCTTTCCAGATTCAGCTTTGCTTTTTCTACATTTGATATAAAAGGGGGTAGAAGAGGTGAGGGCCAAATGAGAAAAACTGAAGAACAAACAACACACACACACACACACACACATCCTGATTTGGGGTTTTACACCCAATAAATTAAAATGATGTGAAAATTCCTGCCCACCCTCCACCTGAGGAATGCCATGCATTTGAGAAATAGACTCCATCACACAGAGAAGGCTGCCTAAAGCAGGATGGGGAGGAGGAAGGAAAGGAAGCTAGCAGGGCCTAGCAGTCATTAAAAATGATTGCTTTGTTTAAAAAACACAAAAGAACACTAGGAAATGGAGGGGGGAACCACACAGCAATAGCCCAGAGATTAGCTGCAATTTGTGGGCTTGTTCTTAATTTTATTATCTTCTTTCTCAGAAAAATGGCAGGGAGGCAGGATGACCCTACAGGAGGTGGCCAAAGGACGAATTACGGTCTTTGGGGACCAGTGGGGTGATTTTAGTGCAGTTATTTATGCCCTTGTCTTAATGAAGCTTAGTCCTCCAGGACTAAAGTGCCACAGGTCAGAATTAGACCAGTATGTTTCTTTGTGCTCTGCCCTGAAGCTCCCTCAGAGGGAAAACCAACCAACTTGGAACAAAGCCTAGTTGTCCCCACGGCTTCTTCAGCTGGTCTGTGAGTTTGGAAAGAGATGAAGCTCCTTTCAGATTTCTTTTTAAAAGGACTTTATTCTGTCACTTTTGCCAAGCAGTTCTGTATCCAGGTCCTAGTGTGCCAAAAGGAAAAGGTGGGCCCAACGACATAGGCGCCCCCTACTGTGTCCTCATAGTATGGAACTCTCTCCCAAGCCCTAAGCAGAGCATGGACACGGGGCTTCTTGGGGTCCTGCAGCCCTAAAGTCGTTAGCTGCCCTAGAGAGGTTCTGGCTGGGTTCTCAGACCTATCAGTGCACCTTATACCTCAAGTAAGGGAGAAATTATGTTGCTGGAAGAACATTTCATCATGGAAACACAATTAATTTTTTTTTTTTTTTTTACTTTCCACCCCCATTCATAATCAAAAAAAGACAGAGTAGACATAAATAATCCAGCAGGAGAGCAGCCCAGAGTCTGCTTTCCTCTAGTGAAGCTCCTTAGTTTGCCTGACAGAAATTTCAGGATAAGAGATTTTTTTTGCCTGAAAGTTGCATTCAAATAGGAACACTACATCCACTTGCCTAACTTCTGCCTCCAAGTGCACATAGTGTTTCTTTTGATAATTTAAAAGAAACAAAACCAAACAGAAGTAGGAGAAAAATGACTTTGAAATTAATGTTAGCATATGATTTATAACCTGGGACCTTATTTTTGTTCCCAAAACCCCTCCGAGTAAGGGCTTTGCCCCTCAAGACTAATTTTGCTTTTAAAACGGTTGAATCTCAAACTTTAGCATGCATCAAATCCACTGTGTGAGGGGTAGTGCAGTTAAAAACATGTATGGTTGAGCTCTACCCCAAGAGTTTCTGACTCAGTAGATCTGGATGGGGCCTCAGAATTTAATTTCTGACAAGTGTGCAGATGCTGTGGGTCTGGAACCATCCTTTTGAGCACCACTGCTATTAGGAGTGAATGGTCAAATCAACAAACCATGGTACCCTTTTCATGATTACCCTTGTCACAGAAAATTCTCCATGGCTAAAATATCAAGATGGATAGAGCCAGTATAAGCTTTTTTTTTTTTTGGTACCAGGGATCAAACTGAGGACCTTGTGCTTGTCAGGCAGTCACTGTGCCACGGAGGTGGATAAGCCCTAAATAAGCTTAATTTTTAACCTGGCCAGTTTCAACTATAAATTTCAATTGGCTTCCTTACTTCAAGGCTCTAACCCTTTCCACTTTAGTCCGGTTTCCCTAGGATCTATGGTCACAGTCCTTGCTTCAGGGTACAGGTGAAACAGACAGAAAGACGCACACACACCTTTTGCAGTGGGCAGAGTAAATTGGTGGCTCCGTATATCCCTGAGCAGGCTGATTAAGGACTCTTGAATATATAAAGCGGATTCTATTATAAAGAGCAGTAGCTTCAGACTGGCCTTTAGGGAACATAGTACCCCTAGGACCAGTTTATTACTTATGGCCTTCTCTTTGGGGCATGAACCAGAGCTTGTGAGTAGCTCTTAATGGTCATCGTAAGAGTGTACTAGCATTCCATTAGTATATCCATTTCCATTAGTCAACCCTTTGCAATAACACATCTTTTTTATGCTGTCTGGGGGTGTTGGCTTCAGGTTAGCTATGCCAAAGATTAAGGAAAGAAAAGGTAAGCGATGATGAGCTGCATGTGATGACCTGGGGGGCCTCAGTATTTGAGCCCTGTGTTAAATGTGTTAACCACAGATGTATACATCTCGTATACATCCTGTAATAAAGAATCCTTGAAGCCTCATGTATCTCTTTGATCCTGGTTTGCCTGGCTGAGTCTATTCAAACAAGCACATTTCAGTTATATGCCAGGTTGCTGTACATGGGTGGCTTCCCAGGTAATGTGAGGTGTTGGTGGGAAATGGCAGGCGACATCTGCTCTCCTCTTACTCTTTCGGAATACTACAGACAACGCAGTTACTTCTCAGACCAGTGGGAGGGGATGTGCCACTCTGCAAAGCAGAAGTCCAGAATGAAAGAAATGAGAAAAAAAAAAAAAAAGTCACTTTATCTTAAGTACTTAAGAAGCATGGTGAGAAAGTTGGTCATTCAAGACCAAAATGTAGTATTCCAACCAATAAGGACGTCACTACCACGCATCTCCTGGACTGTTAGCTAGTTTTCCCCTGCCAGCTTCCACCTTCTCAATGGTTAGACTAGATGAAGGATGCTGGGATCAGGACTTACACAAAGACAAAATTAAGCACCGTAGAGTTGCCACAAAGCATGGAGTTTTAAAAAATACTCTATGAAGCCTCAGAAGATAGGAAACAACAGAAAAGTGCTCTTGTGTCACATATACAGACAAACACGCGCACGCTCACACACACACACACACACACACACACACCACACACACGCACACGCGCACGCTCACACACACACACACACACACACACACAATCAGGTCCCATATTAGCCTGCAAATACCTAGTATTTTATGTTTAGTGCCTAGGCAGGGACTGAGAAACAAATACACTGGACACATCTTGTTGGTCTTTTTCCTATACGAGAGGTCTCTGCTAAGGAAACTCCCCTGCAGCTGTGGCTCTCTCTTCTGGTTGGTGTTGAATGTTAAACCATGTTCGGTACTAGCCAACTTTGGTGATGACAGATGAAGTCAAGGGGCTGGAGAGGAATGGAATAGCACAACTTCCAGAAATGGATAGGCTGGATTCTTCCAAAGGTGCTTGGGAGTTGAGAATTTAGCTAGAGGACCCAGTTTTTCTTTTCTTCAGGATCCCAGAAGTCTCAATCAAGATGTAAGTGTGTAGGCAGGAGACAATGCTATGGATTTGTTCCTTGCCATTAATTCTAGGGCAGCGGGGGAGCAGCTTGGTTTTTATGCTTCAGAGAAGTCTGGATGAGCGCCCCAAGGGATTATAGCACCATGAGGAGGCTCAACCTTCTGCAATTGCCACATAACCACGATTCCTTGTGAGACTATCGGTCCCCACCACGAGAGGCCTAGATGTGCAACTGTAAACAGGGTCTTGGGCTCCAGACAGAAAGCTGAGGCTTCACTACCACTGTACCAGATGGGAACACACCTTCTGGAAGAAAGCAACTAAGTGACCTGGGCTAAGTGCAGCAGTGAACTGAGAGTAGACGGTGGTGAATCCCAGGAATAGAAACAAAAAGTCACAGCACGAGAGGCCTCCAGAAACAACCCGCTGAAGAACCAAAAAGATTCACGATGGTATCCACAGTAACTAGTAGAGACACAAGAAACCTTCTGTGATCTGAGGCAATTGGAATGAAAAAGGGGTTCTGTCCCCTCCTTTTTCTCAAGTAGCCAGTAAGATCCACATCAGAAGGCACTGGCTGGGCAGCACCAGAAAACAGAGTTAGGGGCTCAACCATCAGGTTAAGGTGGAATTAAAAGTCTGAGCCTTGCCATGGGTCTGGAGCTTAGGCTGGGGTTTAGAAGAGGCCTATGCCCAAAGTAGGCCCGTTTGGTGTTCCCTGCCTTGTAAGTTGGAACACCCAGCTCTGTGGCCTCCTCATTCTGCATAGCAGAGACCTTAAGGCAGTGATTTCAGCACCATCCGTGGACAAGCAGCCTCTTCTCAGCACAGATTGCATAATTTACAGTTGAGTTGGTTGGGGATCTTCACAGCTCATGGAATTAGCAGCAAGAGCAATTATAGTCTCCAGCACAGAGGACCCTGTCATCCCTGGGTGCCATCTGGTGAGATTACAGAGCTTTTCCAGGGGTGCAGACCATCTTGTTGATCTAAATGAAAATATTCTGATACAAAGATTTGGATCTATCTACTCCTGGGTTGGTAGGATAGAGCAATCCAAGATAGTAAGCTTAAAGATTCTGATAAGGTCTTGTACTATTTAGGAATCTGAAGAGCAAACACTCAATCCTAGGCTCATCTCATATCCCTGATCCACGAGAGAACTAAAATTCAGCCTGTTGGGCAGTTATGCCTGGAACCTGCTCCCACAGGACTTTCAGAAATGGTAGGAATAGACTTGTCCACTACACACAAGCAAGATTCCACAGTCCTTCAGATTTTAATTGATCCCAGATCTTCTGCCCCCAGGGTACTGGACACCTAATCAAAGGCTACTTTTTAGCTGACTCTTTGAGTTTCAGCTCCATTTCTTAGATGATCCAGAAGGTCCAGATAACAAGGAGGTGTGCACACAATGGATGGCAACATTTCCTACCAGACCATGAATCTCAGGGTCCAAGTCTTGTCCTTGTTTTTCATCTACTGACTGGTACACAAATATTCAATAAGTACTTGTCTAAAGAAGAAACATGGACTGCCCAACCTTCAGGGTCACAGGAAAAGGACAACTTTTGTAAGAAGCAGGATGTTTGTGGAAGGCAGATATTCACCACCAAATCAAATTCCTTGAACTGTATATTCAGATTTGGAGTATCACGTGGATGTTCAGTTTCTTATAAATGAATATTCGCCCACCAAAAACAAATACATAGTTAAGGGCTGATATGGAATTTTGATTCAGTCAGACAAAGAAGTGGCTGCCATCCAAATAGTGCAGTGAGTTGGCGAATGGGCCACAAGACAGAGGAGCATTTCCAATCTCTGGGTTTCCTCCAGTCCATCATGAACCTCAGAACAGATCTTCTTCTATGCCAGAGGCTGGTCATTGAGCTCCCATGCAGAACATATGTTTTCCCAAAAGGAAAGTCAGGGAACTGAGTGCCTCTTCTCCTATTACTGGTGAGTTGGTACTTCGTATCTTATATAAGCCTGAACGATGCCAGAGACAGTAGCATGGCAAGTGTCTAGCTGGTACCAATTAGATGACATCAGATTCTCCATGGAAAGCCCACTTGGAAAGGCCAAA
Organism: Octodon degus; assembly: GCF_000260255.1. NCBI lineage: Eukaryota > Metazoa > Chordata > Mammalia > Rodentia > Octodontidae > Octodon > Octodon degus. Next base: position 11,140,407 of record NW_004524585.1, on the reverse strand, counting down.
GTAGCCCCTGAAAAAGCAACTCAAGTACCTCATGGACATGTAAGGAAATGGGGGAGAGGGAGAGAAAAATAAATAGGCAAATGGTAGAAAAAATAGAAACAAATTAAAAAATAAAAAATAAAAAAGTAGGGTTTATTGACTCTCACGCATGTTAAATTAGAAGGTAGAAAGACAGAGCTACCGGTCTTTCTCTAAAGGCTGCAATGTTACTTTTGTGATGTGGTGACTTCTTATATGAGAAGCCGTCTTGTCAACATCCCCTGTCATCCAGAAGGCAAGAGCTGGCAGCTTGCTTTTTTACTTTGGCAACTGGGTCCCCTTTCTCCAGCTTCATCTTTTCCATTGCCTGTTACCATTTACAGGTTGATTTATGCATTTTTAAAACCACATGCTTGTTTTCTGGGCTCCAGCCAGATCTCTGGGGGAAGAGTCGTTGGCAGTGGTGATAGAATTGGGAAGGGGCTGCGAGAAAGTCAGCAAGCGAAGCTTCCTGCCTCCTCAGACTTCCCCTCCTGTGACTGTCTCAGAGGTGCTCATGAGAATCAGCTAGGAACTGCTGCGGAGTCTTTTGATGTCTTCTGAACCCTTCCTCAGAAAGCCCAGGAGTTTGTAATTGAAACAAGAAAACAAGGAAAAGACCCAGAATCATCTTTTCCCCAAGGTCATGAGAGGAGGCCAGTAAATCTATTTAGGTGACACAGTTCCCAAATGCCACCCCACCAAATCCCTACTAGGAGTTCTCAAAAGTGCAGCACCAAGAGCCTTGCCTCTTCTTGTCTTCCTCCTCCCTCCTGTTCTCCTCCCGGGGCCAGAGAGTCAGTGCTTTGAGAGAAGAGGGGAGAGGAGGAGCTAACGAAGCAGATGCCACCTTCTGCTGTCTGGGGTGACAGTGACTGTTGGACCCTCAGAGTGTCGCCTGGAGGTTGGGATCCAGGATGGTCTCTCGATCTGGAGACTCAATATAGTTGGCAGCCTCCTGAAGTTTCAGCAGCATGGCCATCTGGAGAGGGGAAAGAGGTACATTAATGGGAGCTGGGACACGGGGTCTTGCCAGAGAGGGAAAACAAAAACCTAGATCATGGGTCTGATGCTTGTTTTGAAAGTGATTCCAAGTCTGACTGCTTGGAATGCAGGTCATTCATGAAAAACAGTGATGAGCTGGGCATGGTGGCACATGCCTATAATCCCAGCACTCAGAAGGCTGAGGTGGGAGGATTGCTTGAGTACAAAATGAGTTCAGGGCCAGCCTGAACTGTATAGCAAAACCCTGTCTCAAAAAAATACCAGTGATGATTGCTTCATGTGCATATTGTCACCAGGGGTATGACCGCTGCACAAAGTTCTACCTGTGATGTGTGTGGGAGGAGGACACCAACATACATGACTGCCTCTGCCTGCATGGTGCCTGTATTCCAGTGAAGGACAGTGGGTGTCATACCCTTCATAGTGAGATAAGTGTTGTGGGAACATCTGTGTCTCTAATAAGCCCTCTCACAATAGGTTACAACCCAACAGCAAGACTTCATGTTTTTATGAAGTTATTTCTTTCCAGCCTACAAAGACTATGTCAAGCCTGCACACCTCAGTGCATTTAGCTCCTATCCCCTCTCTGTCTTATCCCCATACTGGGTGTTGAATCTGGGGGCTCCTGAATGCCAGGCAAGTGCTCGGTGAGTGGTCCACCTCCTCAGCTCTTTTGATTTTTTATTTTCAGGGAGGGGCTAACCTTGAACTTGTGATCCTTCTGCCTCAGTCTCTCAGGTAGCTCTGATTACAGGAATGGGCCACACACTGTGGCCACGAGGTCAGTTATGAGCCACTTTTCCTGGTAGCTCCTTCTCTTACCTTTTTTTCCCCCTTGATACTTCAAGTTTGGAACCCTCTTTTTTAGCTAAGTAAGCCTGACTGATTCTAGAAAATCTGCCTTCCACCTTCTTCTACCTACTGGATTATTATTAGTCTTCCAATTTAAAAGCTTTTTTTTTTTTTTTTTGGTGGTACCAGGGATTGAACTCAGGATCTTGCGCTTGCCAGGCAAGCACTTACTCTACTGAGCTATCTCCCTGGCATGACAGGTATGAATTCCCTATGTTAAATGTGATCCTTATGTACATCCAAAATGTATCAATAAAATCTAATGAAAAAAAGAAAAGGAAAGGAAAGATTTGTGCTAATATCATTTGATCATTTATTTATTTATTTGGTACAGGGTCTTGCTATGCAGCTCATAGTGATCCTTTCTCAGCCTTACCAGCACTGGGATTACAGGTGTGTGGTTTCAGTGGCTTGGCTTTCCTAGTGTTCTGAGGATGGCAATGGCGTTCCCTACTGGGGATTGAACACGGGTCCTTGTGCTTGCCAAGCAGGTGCTTAGACAGCTGAGCTATCTCCCCAGCCCTATGCTAATATCATATAGATAATTTTTATAACCATATCTTGGCTCTGAGTAACTATTTTAATATAACATTATGCAATGTGTTGACAACTGTTATTCTCCTTTTATTTTGTTTTGATTTTTTTTTTTTTTTTTTTTTGGCTTGCTCAGGTTGCCTTAAGGGCGGGTCTGGTAAGGCAGGTGGAGGTGGGGATTGAACCATGGTATCCTGTACCTCACTACATTTGCATCAGCAGGTACTTAAACAACTGAGCTAACTGGCAGGGCCCCTGCTTTGAAATTTTGTTTTATATCCTTTTATAAAATAAAAAAGAAATGTCTGAGACCTATTTCAAGAAGAAAAAATAAATAATCTTTTAGAATGACTTTAGTAATGAACACTCCCACAGCAAAGCATGAAAATCCAAGCTTGCACATGTTATTTTACCAATGTGAGATTTTTCCATTTTAATTTTCTTCATTCTCAGAGAGGGTAAAGAGTTTTTAAAGTTTTTAATTGCATCCTATGTCAATTGTTTCTAGTCAAATGACTTTCTTTCTTTTTTTTTTGGCGGAACCGGGGATTGAACTCAGGTACTTGCACTTGCCAGGGAAGCGCTTATTCTACTGAGCCATCTCCCCAGCCCCAATGGAATAAGGACTTTTTTTTTTTTTTGCTCTGAATGCCTTCAGGGCAAGTTTGGCCTGCTTGAGCTGTGGGGATTGAACCACAGCAACCTAAGCCTGAGTGCTTTGTTGAAGCAGCCACTTAAAGAACTGAGCTAAGGGGCAGGCCCCCACCTACTTTCTATAGAAGTTCCTTGGACCCATTTAGCGGGGGAAATTCTCAGGACAGTATCGGAGGACAGACGGAAGCAGAGCAATTGTGAATGTGTGGGGTTTTTTTGTTGTTTGATTTTTGTCTTTGTCTTTTCAAGACAGGGTCTCAGTATGCAGTTCAGGCTGGCTTGGAGCTCACTTTGTAGCCCAGGCTGGTCTCAAACTCTCAAGGATCCTCCTACCTCAGCCCCCTGAGTGCTAGGATTCCAGGTGTGTGCCACCATATCCAGCTCACTGTGGTTTCTATTCTTTATTTCTTTGCCAAGTATTCTCACATGGCCTCTGCCTGGAACTGGGATTGGTGCTAGACTACATCTTTTATTTTTTTTTATTTTTTTTTTATTTTTATTTATTTGAGAGAGAGAGAGAGAGAGAGAGAGAGAGAGAGAGAGAGAGAGGGGTGTGTGTGTGTGGCCAGCTCAGCCCACCAGGGGGCGGGGCTGGCTGGCATGTGGTGCTGGGGGATTGAACCGCGGTCCCTGATGCTTTGCCAAGCTTGTTCTAAGTAGGTGCCTTAGACCACTGAGCCATCTCTCCAGCCCCACTAGACTACATCTTGCTGGGATATGTTATCACTTAGCTTAAGCTAGGACTCAGGTACACAACACTTATAGTCAAAGATTCTGATATTCAGAGCTCTTCTCTGGCTTTCTGGTACTGACCTTGCTGAAACTCTGGGAAGCATTCAGTTCTATAATGTTCTTTTCACATTCAAATGGCTTCCACTCACCAGAGGGTCTGAGTCCAGAGAACTTGGGGTGCTGTCTTTGACTGTCCTGTCCTCTGGAGGTGAGGCAATGCTGTGAGGACCCACAGTGGGTGGGGGCAGGTGGTACAGCTTTGATTGGTCTTGTTGGGCTGATGGCCAGGGAAGAGTGTCCCGGACCCACTCCACTGGGTCCTCCCACGCAGCTTTCTGTCCATGGACCTGGAGAGAAGGAGATCGCATTAGAGGGCTGTTCAGGCAGTCTCTTAGAATTCCCACAACAGTCATGCTCTCTGAAAACACACACTTCCGCAAAACTAAGGATTTGAGGTTCTGATCCTGTTGAACATTCCTGAGCTTCCCGACAAAGAAGTTGTATAAACTGGTAAAATAATTTTGGAAGATAATCTAACAGATCGTATTAAAACTTAAAAATGTTTCCTTCCTTCTTTCCTTCCTCCCTCCTTTCCCCTCTCTTTCCATCCCTCTCTGTTTTTTTGCTTTTTTAAAAAATTTTTTATTTTTAGGAAAGGGTCTACAGGGTGTTCAGAGTCTCACTACTAGATTGGACTCATAGTGATCCGCCTGTTTACAGCCTCCCAAAAGCTGGGATTACAGGCACGTGCCATCATGCCCAGTCTCAATTGCTGTCTCAGCGTGCTCTGGGGGCAGGGCTGGCACGGCAGGCCCAGGGATCGAACCCCTGGCTCCTGTGCCTGCTTGCAGGTGCTTTAATCTGCTGAGTTATTTGCCAAAACATTTTTGCTTTGTTTTTTGATATAAGGTATTGCTATGTAGCCCAGGCTGGCCCTAAACTCTTGATCCTTCTGCCTCAGCCTGCCAAGTGCTAGGATTATGGAAGAGTGACATTGTGTCTGGCTAAACTTTTATCTCAATTTTTAAAAACTTAGAAATAAAAAATTGTATATATTTAGGATATACAACATGATGTTTTGAAGTATAAATGAGTGGTTAAATTGAGCTAATGAATACATTTATGTGAGGTCACATAATTATTTTTTGCTTTTGGGGAGTGAGAACACTCCAAAAAGTATATCATACATTACTATTAACTCTGATTATCTGATTGTACAATAGATTTCTTGAACTTATTCTTGCTGTCTAACTGAAATTTTGTGTTTGTGATGGTTAACCTTTATTCCCCCTTTTTGTTTTTGGTGTCTTTTAAAAAATTATGTATTTATTTATTTGGTATAGGGTCTTGCTACTTGGACTCATACTGATCCTCCTGTGTCAGCCTACCCAACGCTGGGATTACAGGGCTGCACCACCATTCCCAGTTTTGATGGCCAGCACAGCACATCCAGGGCAGGACCGGCATGGCATGCGGTACTGGGAAATCAAACCCAGATCCTTCTGCTTGACAGGCAGGCCCTTAGACTGCTGAGCTATCTCCCCAGCCCTTCTTTTTGGTTCCTTAAAACAGGCTTATACTATGTAACCCAGGCTGGCCTCAAACCTGTTATGTAGCCTAGTTTAGCCTTGAACTCATGATACTCCTGCTTTCACTCCCTGAGTGCTGGGATTAGGTGTGCTCAGCCATGCAGCTTGTGGTGGTCAGTCTGCACTGTCAATATCATTGGCTCAAGAGATGTCTACGAGATTAATTAGTAAAGCACACTTGTAAGTGTGGCTAGGTAGGTTGTGGGAGTGTGAACCTGGGGACTATATCTGGTTGCTGCCTCTGTCCTCTCTGGTTCTTTGCTTTGTTTGCTTCCTGGATTCTATCAGTCGTGTGGCTTTATTCTACCATCCCCTCTGGCCATGATGTTTCTGCCTTAGAGACAACGAACCATGGACTCAAACCTCTGAAACTATGAGCCAACTTTTCACCTTTAATTTATGTATATAAGGTATTTTGTCCCAAAACAGAAAGCTAATACAGCATCATTTGATCAACATCTCTCCAACTCTTATTTGCCCAGACCATGGTTACTACTGTTCTCTTCTGCTTCTATGTATTTGTTTCTATTCCACATATAAATGAGATTATGCATTATTTGATTTTTCTGAGCCAGGTTTTTACTTAACATCATGTCTCCCAGGTTGGTTCATGTTGCAAAGGATATTCTTTCTTTTTTTGGTTTTGTTTAAAGGCTGAACAATGATATCTGAGTAGGTATGGTGCATACATTATTCATTCTTTTTTTTTTTTTTTTTTTTGTGGTACCAGGGATTGAACTCAGGACCTTGCACTTGCCAGGCAAGAACTTATTCCACTGAGCTATCTCCCTAGCCACCACATTATCCATTCTTTATACATTCATTTGTTGATGGACACACAGGTTGAATTAAAACTTAACATTCAATTTTTTTTTATTCTCTGAGACAGGGTCTTGTTAGGCTGTCCAGGTGGGCCTTGAACTCACAGTCCCTCCACCTTGGCCTCCCAAGCAGCTTGAAGTACAGATGTGTGCCACCAAACCCAGCTACACAATTTTATCACCTTTCAATTTTACTTTTCAAGTAGGATTTAATTGTAATACTTTTTAAATTCTTTGAAAACATGTTATTTGTGTGAAAATGCTTTAAAATTGGAAACCTATTAATAATATAGTATTTGCTTGAAATGCGACAAATTTATAAATGAAAGGATGATTCCTGGCATCACTCTGATAGCATCCCTAGAAATTTATCATCAGGATATACCTATAGTAATAACAAATTGTTTTTTTGCATAACACACGGCCAATTAGGGCCAGTCATTGCATCTTACTTTGTTTGTGCTGGAATGGAGGTTAGCAATCATTGCACCCTAATTTACAGGTGAAAAAATTAGGAAGCTTTGAAAAAAATATCTAAATAGACAATAGATTTAACTAGACATTTCTCAGAAGAAGACATAAAAATAGCGAATATGTATATGAGAAAATGTTCAATATCACTAATCATTAGTGACCAAAACAATGAGATATCACTTTGCCCCATAAGAATGGCTCCTACCCAAAAGACTAAAAGAGCCAGGTGTGGTGGTATGTGCCAGTAATCCCGGTGCTTGGGAGGCTGAGGCAGGAGGTTCACCACAAGTTCTAGGCCAGCCTGAACTGCATAGTGAGACCTTGTCTCAGAACAAAACAAAAACAGAATAAAGATAATAAGTAGCTGCCTGACAAGTACAATACTAATGAGGATGTAAAGAAAAGCAAACACTTATGCCTGGCTGGTGCAAATGTAAATTAATATAGTTTTGAAAAGCAGTAGGCAGATTCCTCAAAAACCAAAAAATAGAACATTATGTAATCCAGAAATTCCTCTACTGGGAATACAGCCAAAGGAAATGGAATTAATATGCTGAAGAGTCATCCACACTCTCATGTGTATTGCCCATATTCACAACAGACAAGATGTGGAATCAACCTCCATCAACTGAAGAAGCAATGAAATATGTGGTACATAGGCAAACAGAACGTACTTCTCAGCCATAAAGGAATGAAATGCTATTATTTGTGATAACATGAACAGAATTGGGGGGATGGTTATGTTAAATTAAATAAGCCAGACACAGAAAGACATATAGCACATGATCTTACCCATATGTGGGAGAAAAAATGTTAATCTCAAAGAAGTCCAGTAGAATGAAGCCAGGTGAAGTGGTGCATGCCTATAATTCTAGCACTTGGAAGGCTGAGGAAGGAAGACTGCAAGTTTGATGCCACGCTAGGCTACATTGTAAGGTTAAGGCCAGCATGGAATACATAGTAAAACTCTGAAATAAAAACAGGGGGGAAGGCCAGGCATGGTGGTGTATATGCCTGTAATCTCAGCACTTTGGAGGCTGAGGCAGGAGGATCACTGAGTTTGAGGCCAGCCTGGTGTACGAACTGAGTTCAAGGTCAGACTAAACTGCTTATTGAAGCCATGTCTCAAAAGGACAAAAACCAACCAAAGAAACAAAATTAATAAGAATAAAAATAATGACATCCTCTTATACAATTTTTTTTGTTTTTTTTGCTTTTTTTCCCAGTGGTACTGGGGCCTGAACTACATGCTAGGCAAGTGCTCCATTACTGTGCTTTTTTCTTTTCTTTAAGTCTCTTTTAAAAATTATTTTGACATGGAGAGAAAACATTCTCTCAGGCTTTCATGGGGAGCACATTGGCCAAGCAATGGCTGTGACTCATCCACATGGCTAACACTGACAAAGGGTCTACAATCTGAGGTACAAGATCTCAGGATAAATCCTCATAGGATTTGACTGACCTTATCAGATCCAAAAGCTACAACTCTTGTTGCATAGGTCTTGCTTTACCTTGGTCTTAACCATCCCATGGTGTTATGTTGAGCTGTAGGGGACTCAGGTCAACAATTTCTGACACTGCCAGTCAAGCAGAAGACCCAGTACTATTATGGATTACTGGACTCTTTTAGAATATTTTGCTGAGTTTACACACCTATAATATTTAAATGATGGAACTAAACAAAAAGGGGATATATAAATGAATGTCCATTTTGTATCTGTGTATTCAAAATGGTTAGGATAGATATATAGTTACATTCTCTTAATGAATAGAGGGAATTGTTCTAATGGTGTTTGCAAATAGGATATCATGTCTGTATCTTGTATAGCAAATAACCACTAGGAAGTGAGCATGCAATGTGTTAATTATTGAAACTATCATACCAATTTGATTTGAAACTATCACATTGCTATTTGTCTCTCAATAAAATTATAGAAAAGAAAAAAATTATTTTGAGACACAGTCTTGCTGAGTTGCCTAGACTGGGCTTGAACTTTTGAAGACATATTTCATTTTGTCTTCAAAACAACCCTGTGATTTAGGTAGAGCAGAATTTATCTCTTTTTTACATATGAAGACATTGAAAAAGTCTAAGTAACTTTGGCCAACGTACCTTATTTATTTGTAGTCAGCAACTAGCTAAGGCTATAAAAGGTCTTCCTTAATTTGTGGCTCAATTGTTTTTCTGTTTGCTTTCAACCCCACAGAGTAACTTGGGGGCTGGGGAGATAGCTCAGTGACTTGAGTGCCTAGCAAGTGCAAGGTCTTGAGTTTGATCCCCGGTGCCAAACAAAAAATGTCATGTACTCAACTCCACAGAGCAGACTGTATTGGATGCAGAGACAGAAGGCCTAGACTAGGGCAGAGAGAGAAGCTGTTGGTCACTTGCTGGGAGGAAAGCAGCTCATTCTATCCAGCTCCTTGCCCTCACTTTCAGAATGAAAGCCTAACCAACTCCAGTGATGCCATGCGTGGAAGAAATGCTGCTGCTTTGTTAGGAAGGACAGCCTGACCTTGGTGTTTAAGGGCAGTCATAGGGCAGGGCTCACCTTGATCCCATCCTTGGCTCCTTCCTGTAGGTAGGGAATGATGGAGTTGTTCCACAGGTCGATGAACCAGGTCCGGAAGTCCTCAATGCCAATTGGACAGGACAGAAAGAAGCAAGGGCCTAGGAAAAGGATGGGGCTCTGAAGATGACTGAGAAACCCCGACATCCCCAGGTGCAGGCCTCCCTCTTTCATTTCCAAGTAGAGGGCTCTGACATCCCAGGCAGACGACTCTGACATCCTAATTATTAAAGGAGACTTAAGAGTCCTTGAGGCCAGGGGATGCTGATGGCTGGGTTGTCTCAAAAATTGTGCATGGCAATGTATAAGTAAGACAAGGAAGTAAGGGAAGTGTCTTGTTTCCTCCTACACACACCTTCTCTTTTGTTTCATTAATTGTAGGGAAAAAATGAGGGAGGGGTAGCTCTCACATGCTGGGCAAGTGTTCCTCCATTTTTATTTTATAACTTGGCATGTAAATATGCTGCCCAGGCTGGCCTCAAGGAACCTCCCACCTCAGCTTCCAGGTGGCTTGGACTACAAGTGACCTTGCTGCCACTAGGCTTGGGGGTAGCTTTCAGATGGCTGAGGTGATCCAGCCAATTCACCTAAACTGGAAAGGTGCCAGCTGAATTATGCATATCAGTGGTTTAAGTATGAAGCCACAAGACTTGCAACTCCTTTACAGGCTGAAGACTCCAGAAAGCAAAGGGAGCTTTCTCAAAGTGGTGAGGTTACGAGAGGGAAGTTGGTTCCTGCCCGCCCCCACCAGGGGATGCTGGCCCCTAGTACCAATGAGGAAGTCTGAGGTGCTGTGCTTCTCAAGGAAGGTGTGCAGGTGATACCACAGCTTGGGTACCCAGTCCAGCACTCGAAGCAGTTCTTCCTTGTTGGCATTGATGTCACTATCTGACTCCACCAACTTCCTTCGCAGGTAACGCACCAAGAAGCCGTTGGCTGGCTCCACATTGTTGGAGAAGGTCAGCATCCTGCCATCAATAATCGGGAGAGTTGGGACACAGTGGCCGTGGGGACACTGGCAGGGGTCATTCACTGCCAGTCCACCCTTTCTGCTTGCCTCCCACTTACGCCTACTTGTTTCTTCTCAATTATTAGTGGTGACAATTGAATTCAGGCTAGTAGCTCTGTATAGGGAGAGCTGGTTCTTAAGTCAGTGATGTACTTCAAATAATTATCTGACTTCGCTGACTTCAGTAAGGGTGGACAGGCAAGGAATCTCACTTACAGCAGCCTGCCAGAGTCCTATCAGCCCCTAGTCCTGCAGTCCCTTCCTCTCCCGTCACCTCTCCAACTCCTTTCCCTCTCCCACCCCTCCTCCTCTCTCCTTTCCTTTCCTTAAGTTCTCTCTTGCACCCTACAACCAACATGCAAGTGTAACTACTTTCTCTTCTCAGCCTGAGAGGCTCTGGCTCTTCTTTTTCTTTCTGATACGTGTTGCCCCTCTGCTCTCAGAGCCCAGGGTTAACTAGTTGATAGACTCCTGGGTGGGGTCAGAAGGCTCATCCAGGGTCCTAGGTCTTACCTGAAGCTCAGGTGCAAGCCATGATTGGGTGTCATTTTTACAGGCTGATTGGTGGTGCCTATAATGTAGGGACTGTGGGAAGGAAGGAAAAAAAGATCCACTTAGATCTGCATCTTAGCCCTTGCTTTCTCTGTCAGCTGGACCACACCTGAGTTCTCCCTCTATCCAAACTGTGATATGTTTGGCCCCAACCCCAGCTTACCATTTATGATACTTGCAGGTGAGGGCCCCATTAACCAGCTCACTGATGGAGCCTGCTTCACTCAGGTCATCCAATAAAATCACCAAGGGCACATCCCCAATCCCTGTTTCCCGGTCTATCTGGTTGGCCAGGTTGGAGAGGTACAACTGTAGATCCTGCAATGAAAGACACCAGGTGTCAGTACTCAGGGATCAACACCTGCATCAGCCTTAGAGGAATTTTGGAGAAGCTCTGCTCTAGTTAGGAATTTCCCTAGGGCCTTTGCTTTCTTTCCCTAGGGTCTTTGCTGCATTCACATATTTGCTTACAGAAATAATTACGACGCTGATAAACTGGCCCCAGAGGCACTCAAACACCCTTATTAAGCAGTGGTCCCTCAAGCCACCATAGGTAGGGAACACACGCTGGTTTTTAAAAAAAAATTTTTTTGGAATGTATTTAGTACAGGGTCTGCAGGGTCTTATTATACAGATTGGACTCATAGTGATCTTCCTATTTTCAGCCTCTCAAAGGATGGGATTACAGGTGCACCCCACCATGCCTAATCTCAGGGGCCCCAGAGGCAGGGCCAGCATGGCATGCCAGGGATGGAACCCTGGTCTCTGTGTCTGCTTAAGTAGGTGCTGTAATCCATTGAGCTATCTGGCTGGGCCCATATGCTGCTCTTTATAAATGGTTTTTCACTGGGTTGGCAGCAAAAGCTACCATTAAAGGATGTGCTTCCCCCAGCTGAGGAGAACCAAGACTTGAACCAATTCCAAAGTATTAGCATATGCCCAATAGATGTCATGGGGGATAGGGACAGGGCTCCAATGCAATATTTAACTCTGAGTTCCTCTTGCCTGAAAGCCAAGGGTCAAAGAGTAGTATTGAAAAGAAAGGAAGAAAGGGAGAAAACAGAGAAGGGATGGGATTAGCAGTGTCAGCAGAGTGAGGTGCAAACAAGGAGGATGTAGTTCTTTAGTGATCAATTAAGGGGAAAGTAGCTTAACAGGGGTAAGAGGAGGTGTGGAGAAAGAAATTAGAGAGAAGAAGGGTATAAAGGGCCAAAGTCTGGAAAGAAGTTGGGGGTAGAGGAGGGACAAAACTAGAAATAGGGATGGGTAGGGGTAGGAAGAGACAACCAAAGAAGGGAGGAAAGGTCATGGCAGGGGAGAGGAAAAAGGAAATGAGAAGGCAGTCAGACATCCACGCTAGGGCTCAAGGGAGACTGAGGCCTGAACAAGGACTGGTGGGGGTGGAGGGGGTGTCTCAGGAGGCCCCCACCTTGCAAGACTGCTGATGCATGTTGAAGGTGCTGACGATGCCCTCAGTGACCTCGCGGCCCGAGCGCTCCACCAAGTATTCAGCCAGCCGATTGGTCAGGTAGGTCTTGCCTGTACCGCTGGGGCCCGAGAGCACAAGACGACGGTGCTTTAGCAGGAGACTGATGTAGTGCTGCATCATTGGCTTGGGGATCAGCGTCTCGAACACCAGGCTGTCCACGCATTTCTCCTTCAGACCTGAACCCAGCCCCCAGAAAGCACCGAGTCTTGGCCATCACTACCAAGATGGCAAGGAACCCCCAAAGAGCTTTTCTTTATCTGAAGCTCACAGAAGAAAACTAGTCACTTGCCCACAGTTTCAAGGGAATCTTCCTTACTCCTAGTTTTGAAATCTGGATCTCATTCTAGAGACATACTCAAAACTAGAGGTGAATGGATAGAGAAATCCATACTGAAGAAAAATGTCCCTGGGAGCAAGACTTAGGACTGGGTTTGCCTTCCTCATCCATTTATATCTCATGCTACTTAAACACCATATCATAATTTGCTAATAAGTTTTTGTTGAATGGATGCATGCTGCTTTATTTATTTTTTTGATGGTGTTCTCCCTTGCTCATGCCGTACCACCTTACCCAAAGAGATGAAGATTGACTGTTACGGTTTATAACTAGATGTAAACCCCCACCCTTTTTTTGGTACTAAGAATCAAACTGTAGGACCTTGAGCTTGCCAGGCAGGCACTGTGTAGCTGAGCTATATCCTTAGCCTAGATGCATCCTTAAAGCCTCATATGATGGTAGGGAGGTGATCAGATTATGGGGGCATTATAACTGTCTTATTGTTAGGAGGTGGGAGTTAGTTGGAAGATGTAACTGTGGGCTTGATCTGGAAGTTTTTATCTCTCTTCCTGGGTCCTTCTTTGACTCTTTCTGTTTCCTGGCTACTAAACCATTGGTAGGTGCTTTTCCTCTGCCATGCCATCTGTTCTGGGAGTCAGTAGACTCCAGGAACTGAAGTATGACCCAAAATAAAGCTCTCTTTCCTAAAGATGTGGGTGTGGGGCACTTTGTCTCAGCAATAAAGAAAGGAACTAAGACAGATTTTGGTACCAGGAGTGGGGAGGCTCAAAACTGAAAGAACACCATCAAAAAAATAATATACTTGACCATGTAGTTCAGAAGTCTTTGGAACTGGGGCACAAAAGAAGTCTAGAAAGGTTTGAAGCAGCCCTAGAATGGTATAAGACAATCTTGATGAGAGATTCTAGAAGAGCTCAGAAGACCAGAATGGTGACAGAAATGCAGTTGGTCAAGACCAGGCTTAGAAGGTACCTATCGGGAACAAGGACTCCATTGGCATATGGATCAGAGACCTTATGTGTTATGCTTTGGCAGAAACTTGTCTACATTTTTCTCATGTCCTGAAACTTCGTGAGAGACTGCAATTAAGGGTGATGGGCTAATCTGACTGAAGAAATTTCAAGGAAGTCCAATGTTCAGGCTGTGGCATGGATGCTGGTTGCTGCTTTTAGTCAGGCTTATACATTATGAACAAAAAGCCCTTTTGAAAAGTTTTGAGGGCCGGGGAGACAGCTCAGTGGAATAAGTGCTTCCCCGGCAAGCCCAAGGGCCTGAGTTCAATCCCTGGTTCTGCCAAAAAA
>NW_004524585.1:11110965-11126412 GCF_000260255.1 Octodon degus | reverse complement strand
TGGCTGCAAAAATGTTGTAAAAGAGAGATTTGTTGGGTCAGGGAGATAGCTCAGCAGCATAAGCCTCTGCCTGGCAAGCCCAAGGTCTTGAATTTGATCTCCAGTAACACTCCCACCCCCCAAAAAAGAGAGATTTGTTGTTAAAAAGATTAGCATTTAAATGAAGTGAAACACTCCACAATTGAGATAATGGAAAAATAGCTTAAGGGCATGTGAGCTGTGCAAAGCTCGACCCTTTGCAGGCTCAAAATTGAAAAGTGAAAGAATTTGCTTTGAGAAGAGAACTTCAGGGCACCTTGCTGGAGAAGGACCACCTGGAGGATTTATCCCCCAGGATTGAAGCTCATAGTTCTTAGCCATCCAGGCTCTCAGAGACTTCTACAGTGGTAACACAAGGAAGCCTGGCTACTACTTGAGCTGGCAGCACACCTTGGTGTCATCTGTGTGGTATGGGTTTTACAGGCAAGCAGAACATAATCGGGGAGCTTTACACACAGATTTCAGAAGAAGGCCTTGGAGGCTAGGCCATGTGCCCAGAAGAGGGCAGTGCATAAAGCTATAATTTGAGAAGCCAAGAATATGAAATAGCTGAGGAAAGCTGAAAGGAATGAGCAAAGCCAGCCTGAGAGAGAAGCCATGAGAGCTACAACTACTGGCAATGCCCTTCAGAGACTGCAAGTCACCACAGCTTGCCCTCTATCTTAAACATGGAATTATAGGATTTAATGTTTGCCCTACTAGGTTTCTGTCTTGGCTTCATCTAATTTCTTTCTGTCCTCCTGTTCTCCCCTTTTCAAATGAGAATGTTCACTCCATGCTGTTGACTTAACTTTCCTTTAATTTTTACTAAGAGTTTGCCTTGTAAACTTGTAAGTATCAGAGGAGACTCTGGACGTGGACTTTTCAGCAATGTTGGACCTGTAAGGAGAGGAACTAAATGCATTTGCATAAAGAGATTCACGTGAATCTTTTTTTGTGGCCAAAGGGGAAATGTTATGGCTCATGTCTAGATGTAACCCTAAAGCCTCAAGTGTCATAGGGAGCTGCTTTTCCTGTATGGGGCATTATAACTGACTTGCTGTTAGAATATAGAGCCTGGTCAGAAGACCTGGAATATCTGGGCTCTCCTGAAAGTTTATATCTCCCTTCCTGGATCCTCCCTTAATTCTCTGCTTTCTGGCTGCCAAACCATGAAGGTGCTTTTCCTCTGCCATGCATGCCTACATGCCATCCTTCCTGGGAGCCAGTGACTCCACAAACTGAAACATGAGTCAAAATAAACCTCTCTGTCCTTAAGTTGCAGATATTAGATATTTTGTCCCAGCAACACAGGAAGTAACACTGACCTTTGAGGGAGACTGATATGTTATTGACACCTCGACGACAGGGAGGGATCTCTGGGGGCTCAGCATCCAACACTCGTTTCACATGGCTGAGGCTGTAGCCATGGATGGACTCAGTGCTTAGGCCCAGCGTGGAGGCTGGATCCATTTTGGAAATATAGTCCTGATAAAGGGGTAGAGTAAACAACAAGGTAAGAAACATTGTAAAGATCCAAACACAGGTGGAAAATCCACAAGAATCAACAAATAGGGGCCAGGAAGATGGTTCAGTAGAATAAGTGCTTCCCTGGCAAGCACAAGGGCCTGAGTTCAATCCCCGGTACCACCAAAAAAAAAAAAAAAAAAATCAACAAACATCAGAGGAAACAAATGTAGGTGAGGAAAGAGAAAGGGTGTATGTTTTTCCTATTTTGCTTTTCTGAATAGAGCAACCAGGTCCCCAGTTCTCACTGCATGGAGAGCTCAAATATTCCATGATAAGTGAGTTCATGTATCCCTTTACCTTGAATACTTGGAAAACAGCTTCATCCAACATCTTCCAGTCAACTTTTCCACTGACCTTGCTACATCCCAGGAAGAATTCCTGCTGCTTCAAGTCCTGTAAGGTTAAGGTAAAAGCATGTGAGCCTTAGTACAGATGATTCCAAGGAAAGAAAATTCTAGAAGGCCTTGGAGTTGAAGATGCCAGTTTGGGAAGTATTCAGAATCCAGCATAAATATGACCAGACATACTCCTTAATTTACAGTGGTACTGCATCCAGATAAACCCATCATGAGTTGAAAATATCACTGAATCAAAAATGCATTTAACATTCCTAACCTTCAAACATGGTACAACAATACAGTTCCCTGCAGAATATTGGTTTGTCTACCCTTGGAATTGGCTGATGCGGAGCTGTAGCTCACTGTCACTGCCCAGTATCTTGAGGAAGTTTCATACTGCATGTTGCCAGCCCAAGAAAAGATCAGAATGAAAAATCTGGAGCACAATTTCTGCTGAACACACATTGGTTTTGCAGCATCCTCAAGTTGGGGAACATCTGTGTGATGATGATTTCTATCCTGGCCCAACCTGAAGTTCCTTACCCCTTTGATAATATGCTGAGGGGGCATCCGTACTACCACCCGAAGGGATACTTCCTCCTTTGGACCGCAGGTGCTGATGCCATCCATGGGTGATAGGTCTGTGGGGATTGAAAAGGACTAATTTGTTTTAAGGCTACCCATAGCAGCTTTCCAGTCATTATCTTTCCCAACCAACTATTTTCCACAAATAGTAAATGGGAGCTCTAAACTGAAGAGATAGTAGGGTTTAAAAACCACATGAAGCTGGGTTAGTGCTGTATGCTTAAAATCTAAGCACTCTGGAGGCTGAGACAGGAGGCAAGTTTAAGTCCAGCCAGGGTAGCTCAGTAAGATCCTGTCTCAATAAAACAAAAACAAAAACACCAAAACAACAACAAAAAACAAAGGCTGGGGAATAGAGTTCAGTGTACAGGCTCAAGGTTCAGTCCCCAGTGCTGCCAATAAGTCTCAACAGCTCTTTTTTTTTTTTAAAAAAATTTTTTTATTTATCTCGGTGCGGGCTTTTTGCGCCAGCTCAGCCCACCAGGGGGCGGGGCTGGTTGGCATGTGGTGCTGGGGGATTGAACTGCGGTCCCTGTGCTTTGTTAAGCTTGTTCTAAGTAGGTGCTTTAGACCACTGAGCCATCTCACCAGCCCCTCAACAGCTCTTAACACTGGCACTGTGTTATCAGGCTCAGTTACCTCCCAAGGAAGAAGCCATAGCACAAATGGAGTTGTAGAACAGTGCAACAAACCTTTCCTTCTCTCTACACTTAGACACCCTTTTCCCAACACTTAGACACCCTTCTCTCAAAACAGGTACCTGTGTCTGTGAGGCTTGGGCTGAAGGAATGGGTAAGTGCAAGGCCAAGGGAACGGCGAGGGGATGACAGAGCAGAGGATCCAGGGACCTGCCCTGGAGTGCAGCCTGAGGAGGGGCCAGGGGCGACCTTCAGCCGGTCATTTTCTGCTTTCAGCAGGTCCACCTCCAGCTGTGGCAAGAACAGACAGGGAAGGGAGGCAAGGTTGGGCACATCTCAGGCCTTGGGCTCCCCTTCCCTGTGGCTCTGCCCAATGCAGACCTGCATGTTGTGCATGGTCTCTCGAAGCTGGTCCAGTTGGTGGGCAGAGTTGAGAGCCTCCAAGCGGATGTCTGTAAGCTTCATCTCTTTCTCCCATAGCTCAGAGCGCAGCTCTGATACCTCCTTCTTCTCTGGCTCCTCCTCCTCATTGGTGTGGAAGAGCCTCGGGTGGGGGGCTGAGTGAGCAGGCGCCCTGCAAGAAAACAAGGGGCAGAGCTGTGGATGCAGCTCAGAGGCACAGTGCCTGCCTGGCAAGCACAAGGTCCTGAGCTGGATTCCTAGTACCAAAAAAAGAAAAAAAAAAAAAAAAAAAGGAAAGGAAAGAAAACAAGCATCAGACTCCTGGAGAAACATTGGCCTCAGGAATAGTGACATCATCATGGGTAGTCTCAGCTCCTCCTGCCCATAGATACCCAATGCCAAGGTTCCTGTGGGACTCAGATGCCCAGGAAGAGGCCAGCAATACACTGGTGCCAGGCAGGTGGCAGGTAGTGGGAGCACTTACTCGGGGACATCGACACCCGCAGAAGACGAATTGGAGGACTTGATGGAGGGTGAGGCTGTCTCCGTGGAGCCATGCTGCAGTTTAGGGGAGGAGGGGGCTGAGGAGTCAGGCGTGGCGATCTCCTCAATGTCAGAGTACGAGGAAGCAGACTTGGGTCCCTTTTTTATACTGAAGGCTTTGTTGAAGGAACTTCGAAGCTAGAAAGAGGAGATGCAGACAGATATCATGGCTCCACTCTGGGGGCGGGAGAGGACTGATTCGGGACAAGGTGATATGGAGGCAGGGATGTCTTTGTTGTGATTGAGTCTGGTATGCGAGGCTTCGTGTGGTTCATAGCATATGGACAGAAGAGTTGCCTGGAAATTAGGGCTGAGAAAAAATAAGATGTTTTTGGCTTGTTGCCTTTGTAGGCTATGGGAACTTTTTAGATCATTTCTTTTCTGTGGGGGATGAGGCCAGAGAGAAGTCCCCAGAGGTCACATGGTATACCTCTAAAGAATCCCGTCCCACCTTCTCCAGCAGACCAATGGCCACTCAGTGAAGAACCTAGCTCACATTAGGTCTCCGGATGACTTGGGCTCATCAGCCTAGAATCTATTCATTGCTAGACAAATCAACTAAACACTGACAGTACGATTTTCTACAGGAGAAGGTGGTGATACCAAGTTCTATTTAGTATTCTTCTGCCTATCACATCACAGAATGGTTAAGAAAATTAAGACAGTAGCATTTTTTTTGGGGGGGTGTCTTTTTGAGACAGGGTCTCACTATGTAGTCTAGGCTGGCCTTGAACTGCTGCAGCGATCTTCTTGCCTCAGCTTCCCGAGTGTTGGGATTACAGGCATGCACCACCACGTCTGGCCTGAAGCACTTTTTACTCTTTCTTTCTTTCTTTTTTTTTTTTTTTTTTTTGTGGAACTGGGGATTGAACTCAGGCCCTTGCATTTGTCAGGGAAACGCTTATTCCACTAAGCCATCTCCCCAGCCCCGACTTTTTACTATTTCAAATATCCTAGAACAAGTGATGTTTTGAAGCACTATACCTGACCACAGCTTGTTTGATCTTGGTGCTGATGAGTGCGAGGGTTAGGGATGTGAGCTGCAAGTGCAAACCAGGGTGTGTCCCACACTCCCTCACATGCATCCATTCAGCATGCACACACACACAGGGGACAACATGGAACAGTAGCAAGAGACAGAGCAAAGGAGGGGTGGGAGCTGTGGGGGTCAAAGAAAAGCCAGACCTTGGGACAGAGAAAAAGAGGAAATGGGAGGCTATTCTTTCTAAGAATCTCCCATGGAGCATGGGATACTGTTATGGGATAGATGGCACTAGCAGGTGGTGTGTGTGGGTTTCTACTGGGCAAGGTATAAAGGAGGACCAATCTGGCTGGGTGAGGATATGAGGAGAGAGTACGTGTGCATGTGACTGCTCCAGGGCCTTAAGATCATTCAGCACTCCAGGCTCAAAGGAACCAGAAAGCTTAGTTCTTTGTAGAGATGAAGAACCAAGATGGAGAAGACTTGCTTGGTACTGCATAGCTGTATAAGTACTGAGCATTAACCAGTCATGTCACTTGAGCTCCAGTACTGCATAACTCAAGGAGACCGGGGACTGGGATTTGGGCCTCCTAATTTTTAATCCAGTGAAGCTTTCTTGACACTACCACCTCATGTGTCCCTATGTATGCAAAAGGCAATCCTGTGATCACAAGTTGTTTGAAGCATAAGCTCTCCGAGGTCATTAGAATTCTAAGTGGAAATCATACTCTATGTGTAGTTTAGTGTTCTGCACACTAGAGCCATTAGGAGAAGCCGGTGTTGTGTGGCTAATAGACCCATGATTAAACAAATTCAAGAAATAATAGATTAAGCGATGCAAAACAGAATTCTTTATGGAGCAGCATCCTAAACTTTTCCTGTGCAGATGTGCACTGTAGAAAATGCAGTGTTTCTCAAATTTATTTGATGATGGTAGCACTTTTTTAAGGTGCATTTCATTTGGTTAGTGACTTGTGGATCCTACTTTGGGAAATGCTTAAGAATCAGGTTTAAATGACCAGCAGGCCCTCCCATCTGTGCTTGACCCTACCCAGATTGGGCATTGACTACACTGACCTTTTCCTAGCTAGTGCCACTCTTCTCTTCCAAGCAGACAGTGCCCATACAGAAAGTGTCCCATACATTCCTCAGTGTCTATCACAACCCAACCTCGGTGTATGTTTTATCTCCTTTGTGATGTTTTCCTACTCCAAAATCAGTCTTTCTCATCTGTAAATTGCTTTAGAAATTAAATTTTGTATATGTATTTGATTGTTATAGGGTCTCACTACGCAGCTCAGTCTCAGTAATCCTCCTGTTTTTCAGTCTCCCCAGAGGTGGGACTCCAGGCATATGCCACTAAGCCTGGACTCTGGCCGGCTCAGTGGATCAAAACATGGTCCCTGCCACTTGCCTAATCAGGTGCTTTAGTCTGCTGAGCTATCTCACCAGTCCAGCAATTAAGTGTTTTAAGTAAACATTTTATATTACTGGAATATTATTTATTTTATATGTACTTTTTTTTTTTTGTCTTCCCAGCAAAGCTATGGGCTCCTTAGTAATTGAGATAATAGACTCAATGTTTCCTACACTTCATGATACTAACTACATCATTGGGGTTAAAGTGAATCTTAGATTCTTTTTGTAATGGAAATTCTGGGTACACCTTCTGTCTGTCTTAGACTATTCTTTGGCAACGCCACAGACGCTTAGAAGGTATTAGGGTGTGGGATGACTTTAGTGTGTCCTGGACTGAACTATTTTCCTCATCCTGGTTGTCCGACTTCACAGTTACATGTTCCGACTGACCTCAACTGAAATGGTCTCTGGAAATTGTGCTCAGGATAACCTTTACCCAGTCATTTTCCTCTGGGGGTTAATGAGACAAAAGTTAAAAGGCTCATTTTCTGGATAGGATGAGCTCAACATGACTGTTTTTTTTTTTTTTTTTTTTAACTGGGGACTGAACTCAGGCCCTTGTGCTTGCCAGGCAAGTACTTATTCTACTGAGCCATCTCCCCAGCCCCATGACTGCTTTTTTTAATAGGCCAATTTTGCAAAGAGGAAAGACAGTGGGTAACAGATTTGGATTTTATTTAACTTTCCCATTCGACCCACAACCAGACCACTCCTCTGTCTCCTGTGGGCAGCTGTGGATGCGCCATGCAGTGGAGTTAGAAACACTCAGGTGGTTGTTACAGTTAGTGCTATGGGTGGGTGTTTTTTCTTTTCTTTTCTTTCTTTCTTTCTTTCTTTTTTTTTTTTTTTTTAGGAAGAAAGAGTTGCTCTGGAAATAGGGAAGGTATGGCAAAGGGAAAGAGAAAATAAGTGAAGAGGAACTGGCTCTCTTACCTCATAGACCTGGAAAAAAATAGGGATTTGAAGTCAGCATTTTGAAGAAAAAAAAAAAAAAAAGAAGAAGAAGAAGCAACACTTAATCACTCATTGCACACAGCTGGCTCCTATCTGCATTACACCACATTTGTGGGGACTGTCTTCCCAACTAGGGGACAGAGCAGCAAGATGTTCCCGCCTGGGTACACTCTGCTTTCTACAGGCAGCCAGAGTTGCTGAGACCATTCATGAATTTCAGAAAGGTCATCCAAGGCCAGTTTAGGATTATGGGGGAGGCATAAAAAACTGCTCATGGCCCAGCCAAAGACCATGTAAGGAGTCCTTTTGAAGCTCCATAAACACCTCTCCCAAACTGAAGGAGTTACCTCTAGCAGCATCTAGAAAGAATGGCTTTGTCTATAAAATGTTTTTCCCATAATAAAGAAGAAAGTAAGGAGTTGGGGAAGGAGCTGATAAGTCATGACTTTCTGAGTATTTTCTCCATTGTCTTCTGTGGCCATATTTGGCCCCACAAATATGGAGAGTCCCAGGAGAGCAGGGGTGTTTAAGGTTGCAGGAAGAGCCTTGTGACAAGGAGGGAACTGCCCTGAGCAGACAGAAAATAGTCTTAGGACTAGAAGGGACCACTGTTTGGTTAATCCTGGGGGGATCTGACCCTACACTGAGGTGGAGCTGTCCACAAGGGTCTACATGGTTTTGACCCACAAACCTTTACCCACCCAACTCTTTTTCTTCTTCTTTTTGGCTTCAGCATCCTTGCTGCTGCCGATGCTGGAATGGCTGGTGATGCTGTTGAGGCTTGAGATGCTATCTGAAGAGTTCTGTCTCTTGATCCGGAGCTCTGGGGCCAAGACAAGGGGGTAAGAACATAGAAGTAGATTTAGATATGACAGGAGAGTCAAGGCAATTTTAACTATGGGAAAGAAGAGGGGAAGAGAGTCAGCTGTCTCCTAGGTACACATTATTTATTTTGTGAAATATCCATTCAAAAAAATGCCTATTGAGTGCCAAAAATATTTCAACACTCAAACAATGCTAATGGTAAACATTAAGAAAAGATCCTGGGGCTGGCGAGATAGCTCAGCAGACTAAGTGCCTGCTTAGGCAAGTGCAGAGACCAGGGTTCAATCCGTGGCACCACATGCCATGCCAGTCCTGCTCCCAGGCACACTGACCCTGTAACCAAGTCTGGAAGTGGTGGTGCATGCCTGTAATCCCAGTTCTGGGGAGGCTGAAAACAGGAGGATCACCATGAGTCTGAGCTGCATAGTGAGACCGTGTACAAAATACATTAAAAAAAGAAGAAAAGAAAAGATCCCTGTTCTCAAGAAGCTCCCACAACAGGGGAACTAGAAGTGCCACTAAGAAATAAATTCAGCTTGGATAGGTCTGAGCACTTACCTGGAGTGGGCCCTCTGCACCTTTGTGCAAATATCACCCTGCCATTGTTAATGATTTCTCCGGCAAAACCTGGCTGCCTACGGTCCAACCCTAAGCAAAAGTAGCCACATGCCCTGCACTTAACCTGAATGGGCATCAGTTTTCTCATCTGATGGCTAGAAAATCTCAGCTCTCTGAGAAGGCTGCAAAGGCATAAAGATGATCCCTTCTTCTGTAGCAGGGAAGGAAAAGGTCAAGAAGAGAGGATGCATTGGAGTATGGACAGAAAAGAAGGGTTGGGATGGGAATGCTGGAAAAATAGTCAAGATGGAAGAAAAGTACACGCAAAGGCCCTGTGTAGGGACTGGCTGTGCTGCGTGGGACTCCGGGCTGTCGGTGGGGGTAAGCAGCCAGGGCACCCGTGGGAGCACAGAAAGGCGGGGGTGGAGGTGTTGGGTCAGGACAGGGCAGGGGAGCCTAGTGTGCCTTCTAAAGAAAATATGCCTTTGTGCCCTCAGCTCAGTCACAGGCAGCAAGATTCTGTGACAAGAATTGTATTTTTAAGATTTTTTAAAATGAATTTAGGACAAGGTGTACAGGGTCTCACTATATAGATTGGACTCATAGTGATCCTCTTGTTTTCAGCCTTCCAAGCGCTGGGCTTACAGGTGTGCAGCCATCATGCCCACTCTCTATTGCTGACTCAGTGCGCCCTGGGGGCAGGGCCAGCATGGCATGCTGGGGATCGAACCCCAGCTGCTGCACTCTGCCTAAGCAGGCACTTTAGTCTGCTGAGCTATCTGGCCAGCTCACAAGGATTTTTTTTTTTTTCCTAACTCAAGCCTCCTTAAGGGCAGGTCTGATGGGCATGTGGTACTGGGGATCGAACTGTGGTCCCCTGTGCCTGACTGAGTTTGCCCAAGCAGGCGCTTTAGACAACTGAGCTACCCTCCCAGACCCCTAAAATTCTTTATTTGAGAATTGCTACAGACGCATGAAAAGCTGCAAAGACGCCCATGCATCTTTCACCCAGGCTCACCCAAAGTTAAAGTCTTGCATAAGCACAGTGTCATGACACAAGACCTTTAAAAAAAACCCAAAAAACTGTTAATAGTGAGACAAAGTGAAGAAGAAACTAGACCGGACACAGGAGACTAGTTTGGTGGCTGTTTCTAACAGTTCTATAAACAAGAGCTATTAAATCAGAGATGCATTGTTTGTATTTAGCTATTTCTTACTTCCTCCATTCCAAAAATAAATTTTTTTGTTTGAGACAGGGTTTTTTATTTTTGAACATGCAGTTCAGCTTGGCTTTGAGCTCACTCTGTAGCCCAGGCTGTCCTCAAACTCAGCAATCCTCCTACCTCAGCCTCCTGAGTGATAGGATGACAGACATGTACCACCATACCCAGCTCCAAAAACATTTATTTATTTATTTTTATGTATTTGGTACAGGGTCTTCAGGGTCTACAAGGCCTCACTACACAGATTGGACTTGTAGTGATTCTCCTGTGAGTCTCCTGTTTTCAGCCTCCCAAGTGCTGGGATTACAGGCGCACCCCACCATGCTCAGTCTCAATGGTCATCTCAGCGCACTCCGGGTGGGGGAGGCTGGCACGGCACACTGGGGATTGAACCCCAGCCGCTGTGCTCTGCCTAAGCAGGCACTTTAGTCTGCTGAGCTATCTGGCTGGCCCCAGAAATAGCTCTTTAAATTATCACTTTTCCTCAATATTACAAGGGTCACAGTTATCTTAGAATCCTGCCATAGAATCTGTTGAAACTAACAGAGCTTATAAAACAGAAAATGCTTTGTTTAATGACAATCAAACCACATTTATGGTACTACAGAGTGCTTTTGTTATTTTCTTTTTCTTTTTCTTTTTTTTTTGGAACCAGGGATTGAACTCAGGCCCTTGCGCTTGCCAGGGAAGTGCTTATTCCACTGAGCCATCTCCCTGGCCCCTACTTTCGTTATTTTAAAAGGTGTGGAAAATTATCAAGAGAATATGCTGAGTTCAAGAAAATAAACAGACATTTGCAAAAAAAAAAAAAAAAAAAAAAAAGAACTTCTATTTGCTTGCATTTAGAAAGACACATAAGAACTCTTATCAGTACTTACCTCTAGGAAGTGGGATTGGAGGAATGGTTCTGAGAGAGTGATTTTATATTTTGACACATTACTTCTGGGGCTAATAAACTTTCATTGTAAAGGATCAAAGAGTGACTGTTTCAGGCTCTGTGGCCATCACATCTGTCTCATCAGCTCTGCTGTGGAGACGCTGAAGCAGCCACACACAGTATGTGTGCTGTGACCATGGCTCTATATCACTAATGTTTTATTTAAAAACCAGTGGTAAAATCAAACGTCGTAGCACATGCTTGTAAACCTAGCACTCTGAGAAGCTAAGGCAGGAGGACTTCAAGCCCAGCCTGAGCAACTTGGCAATTTGGTGAGACATTGTTGCAAAAGAAAAACTGAAAAGAGCAGGAAATGTAGCTCAGCACAAAGGCCCTGGGTTCAAGCCCTGAAAACACACACACACACACACACACACACACACACGCGTGTCTGTGTGTGTGTGCGCGTGCTATACACAGAGCAAGTCAGACTTGGCTAATGGGCTATGGTTTGCCAATTCTGTTTATATTTTTCCCTAGAATATGTATTGCTTTTATGATGAAAGATCAATTTAATTGAAACTAGTAAAAATAAAATGAAAGATGACTTTTATGGCTTATATATCAGTAAGGGCAATTATCTATCATTTGGAGCTTTCAATTAGTTGTGAGTCTATCAATTAAATAAAAATATTGAACCAGGTGTGGTAGTGCACACTTTTACCCCAGCATTTTGGGAGCCTGAGGTAGAAAGACTCCAAATTTGAGCCCAGCTTAGGCAGCTTAGCAATTTAGAATCTATCTCAAAATAAAAAATGAGGGTTGAGAATATAGCTCAGGTACAAGTACCTGCCTGGCAAATGAAAGGTCCTGAGTTCGATTTCTGTTACCAAATAGAAAAGTTATCAAAATACAAAACAAATCTTGGGATGTAACTCAGTGCAAAGGCTTTAGCACAAGCCTGAGTACCACAAAATAAGTAAGCAAACCTGTATAAAGTATTTTTGAAGGGCCAGCGAGATAGCTCAGTAGACTAAGTGACTGCTTAGGCAACCACAGGGACAGGGGTTCGATCCCTGGCACCACATGCCATGCTGGCCCTGCCCACGGGTGCACTGAGCTGGCCACTGAGACCTAGTATGGTGGCACACACCTGTAATCCCAGCGCTGGGGAGCTGAAAACAGGAGAATAACTATGAGTCTGAGCTGCATAGTGAGACCCTGGTACCAAATACATTTGGAAAAAAAAAAGTACATTTGAGAGCAAAAGATACATTATAGAATTAATAACACTAAAAAAGTTATAAAAAAAGTTATAAAATCTTTTGTGCAGTCTGGATTGTATGCCATGTAAATTTCTTCCTTGTTTACAAATAATAATAATGGTTTCCTCTTATTCAAATTGAGCCTGGATCAGCAGGAACTGAGGATAACATAAAGCTCACAGCAAAAGCTAAACAAATTTAAAAAATCATTGATTTAGCAAACATAGCTGACCCCCAAAATGGGCCTGGTGGCACACACCTATAATCCCAGGACTGGGGAGGCTGAGACAGGAGGATGAATATAAGTCTGAACTGTGTAGCGAGCCCCTGTATCAAATAAATGGATTTTTTTAAAAAATCAAACAAACTATATCTGAAGAGTAAAGTGTATTTGTGAAATTAAAAATAGCAAAATATTCCAGATACATTATTTATGAGCTGTGTATTAGTACACTATTTTCTCTGATTTTTTTTTCTAATTTACTTATTTTTGTATTTTGTTTTAGGGAAGGGTCTACCGGGTGTTCAGGGTCTCACTACTACATCATAGCGATCCACCTGTTTATAGCCTCCCAAGAGTTGGGATTACAGGCGCGCGCACCACCACGTCCAGTCTCAATTGCTGTCTCAGTGCACCCTGGGGGTGGGGCCAGCATGGCAGCCCAGGGATCGGACCCCTGGCCCCTGCACCTACTTGCTGGCACTTTAATCCGCTGAGCCCTTTGGCCGGCACTTCTCTGATCTTATTTCTTTCATTTATAAAATATACTCCAAAGGTTTGTTTTATTCTGAAGAAGTGAATTAATACATGGAAAATGTAGAAGAGCCTAGCATACGTCAAATGCTCATTTACCATAGGGGTGCTATCAGGTGGGATAGTGTGTACAAGAGCAAGGCTGGGAGGTAAGGCCAGAAAGGCCTGGCTAGTCCAGGAGAGAGCTGATGCATGCTGAAGGGCTTGCGATGTATTCTTTTCCTACTTAGTTTGCTGTCCTGAAATGGTTTAAACACACAGAAAAACTTAAAACACAGTACAGTGAATACTCCTGTGTCCTCCACCTAACTGAAAATTCAAACTATTTTATTATATGTGTTTTCTTTCCCTATTGCAAACATTTTCTCAGACAATTTAAAAATACATTGCGGATAACATGACACTTTACCAATAAGCATTTCAGGATGCACCTTAAATTGTTTTTTCTTCTTGGCACCAGGAATCGAACTCAGGACCTTTTGCCTGCCAGCCAGGTGCTGCTGCATCCCCAACATAGGATGCATCTTCTAAGAAGGAAGACATCCCCTCACAATGTCATTATGTCACACACACACACACACACACACACACACACACACACACACACACAGAGCATGTCTTTCTGCCTAATATCTAATGTTGAAATTGGAATGTCTTCTGATCTTAACTGATAAAAGTGGACTGCTTTGGGGGCAGTGTAAAGGAAACCCTGGAGCAAGGCAAGCCCAGTTATGACTGCACTAATGCAGAAGAAAGAAGGAATGTGACTGAGATGTAGATGGGAATGGGAACTAACTTTCTGCACAGGACGAAGAGCGAGGGGTCAAGCATACCCCTTCTTGTGGCCTAGGGAACCCGGCAGGTGATGATACCTGTGAGGAGCAAGGCCGCAGAAGGGCAAAGGTTGGCTTGAGTATTTGTAAATGGGTGAAGAGGATGACTTTCACCTTTGGGAATGTGCGGTTAAGAGACACCTATGAGGTCAACTAAGAGGAAACGTTCACAAGTGTACAGAGGAATTTAGAAAACTGACCTGGGGAGAAATACAGATCAGGCTGAAGTTACAAAACTATTGAGTTAAAAGAGCCCAGAGAGTTTGTAGGATACAGATCAAAAAGCAAGGGCTGGCCAAATAGCTCAGCAGATTACAGTGCCTGAAAACAGGCAAAGGGACCAGGGGTTTGATCCCTGGGCCTGTTGTGCTGGCCCCGCCCCTGGAGCGCGCAGAGACAGCAATTGAGACTTGGCGTGGTGGTACTTGGGAGGCTGTAAACAGGTGGATCTCTACAAGTCCAATCTAGTAGTGAGATCCTAAACACCCTGTAGACCCTTCCCTAAAATTAAAAAAAAAAAGGCAAGATCAATAAGCAAATGGAAATCGATGCATTTTACTTTCTTGATGGCACTAGGGCCTGAACCCAGGGTTTGTGCACACTAGGCAATGTCCCAACACTGAGCTGCATCCAAGCCCTTTGCATTGTTTGAGACAGGGTCTCAGTGAGTTGACCAGACTGGACTCAAATTTGCCATCCTCCTGCCTCAGCCTTCCAGTAGCTGGAATTATAGGCATATGTCACCACCCTTGGCTTGTATTTCTGTATACTAGTAATGAATAACTTAAAAGGGAAATTGAAGAAATAATTCTACTTATACTAGAAACTTAAAAATAAGTTTGGTAATAGCAATTATTAAACTTTTATTCTGAAGGTTGCAAAATGTCACCAACACAAATGGAAAAATATCTAAATAAATGCAAAGGCATACCATGTTCATGGATTGGAAGATCTGACACTTTAAAAATAGAAATAACCTCCAAATTAACATACAGACTCAATATATTCTCTACCAAAAATCTCACTTGACTTTTAAAAAACAGAGATGATGAAATAACTCTAAAGTTCATATGGAAATGGATAGGATATGAAACAGCCAAAACATTCTTGAAGAGGAGTGAAGTGGGAGAACGCATACATCCCAATTTTAAAACTCACTACAAAGCTACAGTATCTGAGACAACATGGTACGGATTAAGCACAGACTCACAGATGACTGGAATAAAGTTGCATGTTGAAATAAAGCCACACACTATTGGTCAACTCATTCCCCAAAGGATACCAACACAATTTAGTGGCAGAAAATAGTCTTTTCAACAAATGGGGCCTTTACATGTATCCATGTGTAAAAGGAATTAAGTTAGATAGACCATATATAAAAATAGGTAAAAAGCTACTTAGAATGGAGCTCAAATTATAAAAACTTTTAAAAGGAAACATGGTGTAAATCTTTATAACCTTAAATTAAGCAAGTTTCTTAGATACAGCACAGCATAGATGACTAAAAAAATCCACGTATTTTTCACTTCATCAAAATGGAAAATTGTTTTTCTTTTCTTTCTTTCTTTCTTTCTTTCTTTCTTTCTTTCTTTCTTTCTTTCTTTCTTTCTTTCTTTTTTTGTGGAACTGGGGATTGAACTCAGTCAGGCCTTTGCACTTGCCAGGAAAGCACTTATTCTACTGAGCCATCTCCCAGGCCCCAA
>NW_004524585.1:11098442-11110865 GCF_000260255.1 Octodon degus | reverse complement strand
TTTTAAAAATTTTTTTAAATTTAATTAATTAATTATTTTATGTATTTGGTACAGGTCTCCCTATGCAGCCTGGACTCGTAGTAATCTCCTGTCTCAGTATTCCCAGCCCTGGGATTACAGGCATGTGCCACCATGCCTAATTTCACCCCTGGAACCTGGGGTTCCAGGGCCAGCATGGCATGCAGTACCAGGGATCAAACCCGGGTCCTTGTGCTTGCCAGGCAGGTGCTCCATCCACTGAGCTGTCTCCTCAGCCAAAAGACACCTGTTAAGGAAGTAAAAATACAACATACAGAAGGGGAGAGCATATTTGCAAATAATTTATCTAATAAGGGTCTAGTAACCCATATAAAAACTTCTTAGCTCAGCAATACAAAAAACCTGATTTTAAGACTGGTGAATGAGCTCAGTAGCCATTTCTCTATGAAGGTACACAAACAGCAAGTAAGTGCATATACAGCAGTTCTACATTTTTAGCTGTTAGGAAAACTAAGGTCAAAAGTACAAGGAGATACATACCCACAAAGATGGCTACAGCAAAAAAGAGGGCAATAAAAAAGTGGCAAGAATGTGGAGTAACTGGAATCCTTATACATTTCTAATAGAAATGTAAATGCTGTAATTACTTTAGAAAATAGCCAGCAAGTTCCTCAAAAAGTCAGAGGGACCAGGGAGATGGCGCAGTGGAATAAACGCTTTCCTGGCAAGCGCAAGGGCCTGAGTTCAATCCCTAGTTCCGCCAAAAAAAATAAAAAATAAAAAAAAAGTTAAACAGAGTTAATGTACAACCCAGAAACTCTTCTTGTAGATATTTATCCAAGGGACCTGAGGACATAGGTTTACACAAAAACTATGTCGGGTTGGGGAAATAGCTCAGTTGCACAAGTGCAAGGTCTTAAGTTTAATTCCCTGGATAGACAGAAAGATAGATAGATAGATAGATAGATAGATAGATAGATAGATAGATAGACAGATAGATAGATAAATGGATACTAGTATATGAATGTTCATGGTAGCACTGTTCATAACAGACAAAAAGTGAAGATAATTCAATGTCAGTCAGTCGAACTAATAAGCAAAATGTAGTAAGTAGCCTCTTGCCATGGAAGTGAGATGTGGCCAGAAAATAAACAGCTTTAAAAACTAGAGGTCAAAAATGATACCCCAATCAGCCTGTCCTTCCCTCCCCTGCCATCACTATTCTCTTGCTTGCTCCCTATTCTGTAAGGCAGGTAAGGCCGGGATAGGCTGACTGGGGCTGGCATTTTTGAGTTCTAATTTTCGGTCATTTTCTAGCTAGGCCTTGTTTTCCAGGAAACACTATATCTACATAGTGGAATATTAGTCAGACATAAAAAATGATGTACTGACACATTGATACTACATGGATTGAATCTTGGAAACACTGTACTGAAAGGAGCCAACCACAAGAGACCACTTATCACAGGATTCTTTTTATATTACATGTTCAAAATAGGCAAATCCAAAGACAGGAAATAGATTAGTGGTGGCCAGGAAATGAGAGGAGGGGAAATTAGTGAGTGCTGCAAACAGGATTGGGGTGTCTTTTTAAGGTGATGAAATGTTCTGGAATTAAATAGTGGTTATGGTTGTATAACCTTTTTTGGTGGTGGTTGTTGGGTGGTCAGGATGGAACCCAGAACCTCGCCCATGCTCGAAAGAGCTCTACCACTGAGCTATTCACAGCCCTGCACAACCTTTTGAATATGCCCCAAACCACTGAATGATATACTTTACAGGGGTGAATTTTATGCTATATGAGTTGTATCTCCATTTAAAACAAAAAATAAGTAAAAGGTTATAGAAGCCATAGGACTAATGGAGGAGGACTGAGTCAGCCTGGGTTACACTGTTAGACCCAGCCTAACAAAAAAAAAAAAAAAAAAACAAAACTCATCAGCTGCTTTGACATCAATGCTTAAAGACCCGCCATTCACACTTGATTATATAATGATCGGAAGAGCACACGTCTGAACTCCAGTCACGCCGCAACATCTCGTATGCCAAATAAAAAAAAAAAAAAAAAAAAAGTATAAGGTAGATATGCCACCAGGAGGGGTGTAGTGAGGAGTCATAAGGGAAAATAGGTGAGTCTGGGCCCTTGTGGATGTCAGTACTTGAGGAGGTTCTGCAAAGGAAGCAGAGTAGAGGAAGACTGAGAGGGGAACATGACTCGGAAGCTCGGAGAGCTTGATGAAGAAAGGAGAGCTGTTAACAGGGCCCACTCTTGGAAATCTGGGGATCAGCAGTGTGTGTGAGCTTGTAGATGAGCATTACTGTTCTGCACACTCCTGTCTGGCTCTGTGGCAGATGGAGATGGTGTCCCAGAAGTGTAATTTTAGTGGGAGGTGGAAAGGGAAGGTTGACTGTTCAGGAAGGAAAGAGAGGACCTTGGTAAATCCTTTTTCTTCTCTAGGGCATGAGAAGTTTTAGCAGATTTGTAAACAGAACTGGAGCAGAGATTAAGAGGTCAGAGCCACGCATGGCAGCATATACTTATAGTCCCAGCACTCCTGGGCTGAGGCAGGAGGATTGCTGTGAGTTCATGGCTAGTTTGAACTACATCATGAGACTCTTGTCTCAAAAGGGCTAAACAAAAACAGAGAGATTAAGAAGCCAGAGAGGAAGAAAGGAGAGTGCATGAGTAGGTTGTTAGAGGAAGTACCCAGTGCATTAAATTAGGGATTATTTGCATTGAGGGTGGGCTAGCTCTTTCCAACAGGGGGAGAGAAAGCAAATAATGGTCAGATAATGTAATGGATGAAAGAATAGTCAATGGAATTCTCACTTGAAAAATGTTCCTTTTTTTTCCTTTTCTTTTTTTTTTGTGGAACTGGGGATTGAACTCAGGCCCTTGCGCTTGCCAGGGAAGCACTTATTCTGCTGAGCCATCTCCCCGGCCCCCTTCTTTTCTTCTTGTGCTCTCTTGTTTTCCCTGTTGGTACTGGGAATTAATGCAGAGCCTTCACACTGAGCCACATGCTCAGCTCCCTTTCTTTAGTATGGGTTTGCAGCACATAAGGATTGCATTCCTTGTGGGCGCCGGTGTGTGTGCACAACATATCCTAAGTCCTTTTACTTCTCCTCCCACATCTCTTAGTTCCTTTCCAACTTGTGAGAAACAGCCCTTCTTAGTTTTTCTTTTCAGTCAAGCTGACCCAAGGGCCTGACTGGAGGTGGAGCCACTGAGTTTTGTGGCATCAGATTACCAGCCATCCAGAGTCCGTATCTAAGCCTGACCAGTTACTACATCCCTGCCGGCTGGGAGACCGATGTGATCTTTGGCCTGCTCCTCTGGAGTGGATCACATCACTCTTGCACAACTGAAGTGAGGATGGAGTAAAATTATAAATGTAGACAAACAGCACAGTTGAGTAAAAATGTAAAGTGTTATTTTAGTGATCTAAAAGACAAGGCGATGACCTGTGAAGATGACAGATCTCCTTCACGTGCCCTTAAGCCAGGGACAATGGGGCTGTGCCTTGGCACAAATCACTGACCTGATCGGGCATCACTGGAGGTCATCTAAAAGCCTTCATCTTCCAGAAACTTGCCAGAGCTGGCACATCGTAGGCCCGGACAAAAATCTGCAGTAATCTTTTCCCCACTGTTCTTTCCCCATTCTCTCGAAACCTGCTGCTGGCTGTCTTACCTTTGGGAGTAGTATCTGAGGCATTCAGGGCTCCCTGAATGACTGCTTGAGCCTCAGAGTTCTTTTTCTTCAGAAAATCTATGGTTTCCCGCAAATCCAGCAGCTCAGTGTCCTAGGAGTGAAATGAAAGTAGTGTCATTTGTCATTTGGAATGAGTATAAGCACTTACAACATGCCAGGCCAACGGCTAATCCCTGAGATTCTCCGAGGCTTAAAAGACAAAGGCAGGGAATTGGGGCTGGGAAGATGGTGACATGGCACTGAGGGGACACTTCAGAACGCAGATGACACAGTGCAGGAGGAACTGGCACTGGGGGAGGATAGCGCTGGCTGGGCCCCGAACCCCTTCTTTGATTCTCACCTTCTCCTCTGCAGTCTCTGCCAGGTGCCGTAAGCGAGATGTCATGTTCACCAGGCTCTGCTCAAAAGCAGCCACCAGGTTAGCCTGGAAGAAATACACAGGAGGATCTAAGCTGTGAGGGGCTGGGGCAGAGAAGATGACTGCCATGGGAAATAGCTTTAATGGATTATCTACCTCTCAGAGCTGACCAAGGCCAATACATCTTGGGGTGGTTTTAAAAATACGGTTTTCCCTGAGCAGATGGGAATCAAAGTGGAATCAAGATTTTCTCAGAGAAATCAGTTTTTTTTTTTTTGTATTTTAGGGAAGGGTATACAGGGTGTTCAGGGTTTCACTACTAGATTGGACTCATAGTGATCCGCCTGTTTACAACCTCCCAAGAGCTCGGGTTATAGGCAATGTGACACCACACCAAGTCTCAATTGCTATCTCAGCGCACCCCAGGGGCAGAGCCGGCATGGCAAGCCTGGGGATTGAATCCCTGGCCCCTCTGCCTAATTGTAGATGTTTTAACCCACTGAGCTATTTGGCCAGCCAAGAAATCAGCTTTTTAAATAATGAAGAAAGCAGGCTTTTGGAGGCTGGAGATTTGAGATCTTATAGCTATCATCTACCAGAGGTGGGATAGCCCCTCTGCTCTGTGCTATGTGCATAGTAGGCTTGTGACATGAGAGGGTCATATCCCCCAGGGTCTGGTCCATCACTTTGGTTTAACTCCCTTACTGTGTAGGGTCTGACCTCAGATAAGCTCCCAGGAGAATCTGCCTGCTGTATCTCCTCCACCTCTGCACCCTCCCAGAGTGGCTCTCCATTCTTAACTCATCTTTGCTTTGTTTTTTTTTTTTTTTTTTTAATCTTCATTTTATTTATTTATTTATTTATTTATGTGTGTGTGGCCAGCTCAGCCCACCAGGGGGCAGGGCTGGCTGGCATGTGGTGCTGGGGGATTGAACCGCAGACTCTGTGATTTGCTAAGCTTGTTCTAAGTAGGTGCTTTAGACCACTGAGCCATCTCACCAGCTCCTCATCTTTGCTTTGGAGCTGTCCTTGTTCTTATCCCTCATTGCTTTCCACTTTATAGGACTGGAGGGTGGTAGCTAGAAACCTCAGCGCCATGTCATAGTTTGACCACTAGGTGTCAGGGCTGCTTTGTAAGGGCTGCAGGATAAAGGCGGGTTGAGGGGTGGTTTAAGGCCAAGTGGAGCTGGTTTTAACTCTAATGGGTCAATCAACTGGCAGCAGGACGTATACAAAAGATGGAGAGAATAAGGCATGGAACCAGCAAGGGGAACACTCAAGGGTGGAGAAATAGCCATCCAAGAGCAAGCTGGATCAATGGACACATTCTGGGTAGGCCCTTCATGTGGCACTCTACAAGATCCATGACACTCTTGTTGCTTCCTATTGGCTTGCAAGTCTCCCTTCCTGGTAGGTCAACTCTAGCTGTCACCCAATGCGCCTGAAACATGTAGCAGTCTACCTTCATTGGACCACCCCTAAAGTCGAGGTCCTCCTATCTGAGCCTTCCACTTTCGCTATAAATCAACAAGGCCTCTGCTCTTTAGCAGACACTTCATAACACAGGCAGCTTTCTTTCACCTTCTGTCTTCCTAATCTCAGGGCTTCCCTACTTCCTGGTCTGACTGTAAACAGGCAGCTTGGAATCTCTGGAATTTCACTGAGGAGCCCCAGGAACTCCTGGTCTGGTGTGTGCTTTTCTGTGCTGGCTTCTCCTCATCTGGAGGCCTGGTGCTGTACAGACAGGCTAGTTTGGGCAGGAAGAGTGGCCTGGGTGCCCCCTGGTACAGGATCTGCCCTCGGCTTCAGTAGCTTGACATGCCACATAACATGATAAAAGTCTGGTTCAGTACCAGGGCACCTTCCTTGGTCCCATCTCCTGCTTGAGGGTAGGGCTTTGACCCCCAATCTGCTCCTAGACTCAAAACACACTATGTCTGGGTGTTTGGTTTGTTCTCTTTTAGCTGAGTGGAACTTCCTGTTCTAAGAAAAATCACCCTCTCTATTCCTTTTCTTGGCCCTCGCCTAGCCTTGACAGCACGATGGTTGACAGATTGCAGTGTAAATGAATCAGATATAATGTTCTCTGCCTCCCTGGCGCCTGTCCCCCAGCATCTCCCAGACATGAATTTCCTGGGGTGTGTAGGATGTGACCCAGGCCTGCAGGCTTGGGGGGTGTGGCAGGAGGGAGAGAAAAGATGGGTCTGTTCAGGTTGCAATTGCTATGGGTCCCCAAGAGTGGGGAGAAGTGCTTGCCATGAGCTTTAAACAAACCATTGAATGTACAACTTATGAACTAAGGGTTGAGGAGAAAAGAAAAGAAAATAACCAACATGGTGAAGGAGCTGCTGCTGAAATATATTGGAACCATGCACAATTTTGATAGAGATTCTACCTGATTCCAAGGAACAGACCCCCAAGCCTGACAGCTGGTTTCCCCAGAGAGGAAGGGAAGAGAAAAAACCAGAAACTACTGCGGAAATTGGAGACATGGTTACTTTTGTGCAAACACTTGGAAAGCTCCTGCAGATCCGGCTCAGCTGTTGTTTACAGCTTTGGGGAAAAATGCCTCTTATGTTCTCTGCTTGCAGCTCGGTCACAGGGGAGAAACTCCCACAACCTGGAGAGAGGAGGTGGTCTCTTTTCTCCCCATCTCACAGAGTAGAAAAACTAAGGCCTAAAGAAAATTGAATCTGAATGGACATAGTGAAGGCAAGCTGAAGGCATACACAAATACCCCTGGCTCCCAACCCACATACAGCCCAGTGCATCAGGTGGGGGTGTGAAGGAAGGATTTAGCCAGAATGGGAGTTAGACTGCACAGCGGCTGCCAGGCTAACGACTACTTCTGTGCTGCCCAGTCACGTGGCGCGAACACAGACACCAACACTCCCTGAGGCTAAAAGGACCTCAAGGACTGTGTAATTAAACCCAGTTATTTTTGTCCACAGTCGAAGGCAAGGCCTTTTTGCCTCCCTGCACATCCCGTGGTAAACTTCTTTGCTCTCTAGGAAGGTCAGAGTACACCAGACAACACCAACCCACGAAACCTGTCAACCAGGGCAGGGGCAAAATGGTCCATTGTGAAATGGAGGCTCAGAGAAGGTGAACAACAAGGCCAAATCTGCTGTTGTAGTAGAGCTGTGACAACCCACCCCTTTGGACCTAAGGCCAGGGCACAGAATCCTCCTTGTCCAAATCTTCTTCCTTGGCAGAATTTATCTTATATGGTCACAGCAAGCGGCCTCGCCCTTTTGTGCTTCGGGTACTCACATTGGCAGAAAGCTGAGAGGTCAGGGTGGCCACCTTTTCCTGGGATGATTCCAGTTCCCGCCGAAGCTTCCGGATTTGCTGTGAAAGGAAGAGAAGGGCAAACTACTAACGGCTGGAGAAGGAGATCTGGAGGAAAGACAGGGTGCGGTGGTGTTAACAAGCAGAGACAAAGGCTTTGGCCCCTACCTCAGACTGCATCCTCTCCTCAGCCTGGAGAAGGGAGCATAGGAGAGAGAGAGGGAGAGGGGGAGAGACAGGTGTTACTCTGGAAGGCAAGAAGCCAGGCCCAAATGGCAGGGCAGACTTGAAGAAGCTCTGTAGAGAAGTGAAGCTTATTTCCTGACCCCGCTCCTTACAGACCTCAGCTTAGACCTAAACTAGAATTTTAATAAAAGATTCTTCAGCTGGGATTGGTGGTACATGCCTGTAATCCCAGCACTTAGAGAGGCTGAGGCAGGGGAGTCATAAATTCAAACCCAGCCTGGGCAAATTAGCAAATTACCAACATTCCATCTCAAAAAAATGCAAGATAAATTTTAAAAATGATTTCTCTAGTGCTTATCTCCAGCCAACTTTGTCACTGTAGAGGAGGCTAGGAAATGAGATTTTGGTTGGTCTGAAAACTAACTTTACTGCTAGTACCTTGGAGGAGTAAAAAAAAAAAAAAAAAAATGACAAGCACAACAAACCTAAGAATCAAATACCTGGAAGCCAAATGCTATGCACACTGGCCTGCAATACACAGTCAGTCAATTCTGCATAATGAAGACTCTAGCATCTAGAGTCTCAGGAGCTTGCTATAAATGCTTCCCATTTACCATGGTACAAAGAGGGCTCATTTTTCAAAGGAGGGGAAGTTGGTGGTGAGGCCAGAAAGACCACTGAGGACCAGAGGCACCTAAGTGAGTGCTCCAAGCTCTAGGCATCTTCTCCTCCCCACCACAGATCCATCAGGGTAACAAAGGGACAGCAGCCCCATTCCTACCCAGCTACCCAGCCAAAGGGAGCTCCAGGGAGCATGGGATGGTGGGGAACGGAAGGTGAGGGGCGAGGGAAGGCAATGCTCTTACTGAGGAGTACGTGGAAGAGGCACTGGAGGCCAGGGACAGCACGGAGCCATGAACTGAAAGGGAAAGAGAACACGAAGGGTTAGCAGGGGCTCCAGGGACAGGGGCTTCCTGGAAGAACCCTAAGGCAGAAGTTTGGATTCTGATTCTGGAGGGCATCTGGAGCAGACAGAAAAAGAAGAACAGGGAACCCAGTTGGTATCCCAAGAACCCAAAGCAGGCAGGTTTCCAGGGAGCCTCCGCGTTGAGTAGAGGCAGCCTCCTCTCTCATCTACATTCTCTGGTGGCCTGGGCATGGCAGTGCCTTGCAGGCTCAGCCTGCTCTGAGGGGGATGGGGCTTCAGCAAGAGGGAGAGGAAGTTTTCACGGGCAGATGCCAAGTCAGAAAAGTCCTTCAAACTTCAGGAGCGGTGAGGATTTTTTGTCAAGGCTATTCCGAACAAATACTGCAAATCTGCCTGTGTCTCCTTTTGGGGGATTTGCCTGGGGGTTGTTCAGATGAAAAAAGTGTGTGTGAGTGGGGAGTGTTCCTTCTAATTACTCCACAGAACTCACTGCAAGACTGAAGTAACTTGCAAGGAACACCTCCTGAAAGGAGCATGCTGAAATTGAAGACAGGAGGCCTCACACCCCATGAGGCCTGGTCTCTCACCCAGTCACCACCACTGACACTCAGATGACCCTCCCTAAAGCTAATCCTTAGAACATTCTAGAAAGAGAAATGAGATGCCTAATGCTTTGTGAAGATTTAAGAGCTGCGAATGTCCCTGTGTCTTTTCTAAAATGGAGAGACTATGGGGTAGAAAGACTGCTGCTAGGAGGATAGAAACTGGTTTTCAGAGCACCCTGAGGGGCACCAGTTTCCACTCTGGAGTTCCCTCTCCCAGCCCCATGAGATGCTTCATCCCACAGTCCCAGTGCTAGATGGCACCACCCAAGGTTTCTGGGCCCCCAGACCCTTCAAAGGTATGGGAAGAAAGAACAGAAATGGCCCAAGTCCATGTCCTGTGAATCATTTATGTGTGTGTGGTGGTGGCAGTGGTGGCAGTGGAGGTGGTGGTGGGTGAGGGAACCCAGCAGAGCTGGAATGAGTGTGAACCGCGCTGGCATGAAGTCTCACCATCGTCCGTGGGGTCTCGGAAGGATCCTGACCGAATCATTCCCTTGGGTCTCTCGGCCAGGGACAGGGTGCTCCCCATTTGGGAGCCGCTGTACAGCTCGAAGGCCGCCTCGTGGGTGGGGATGCTGTTGGAGCGAGTGATTCTTGGCGTGGTGGCCGCAGTGGGACTCACTGGAAGGACAGAGGGAAAGGGGACAGGAGAGGGAGGGGGAGGTGGGAGAAGAGGCAGGGTTATCAGCTCTCTGGTCCCTTGGGGGACGGAGCACCAGGAGCATGAGAGGCAATGAGGAGAGGGCAGGATAGGAGGGGGCGGGGGGGCAGTGGGCGTGTGCAAGCAGCTGATGGTCAGGGCTGGGGTCCCTCCTGGGGAGGTCAAGCTCTAATGGCAAAAGACCCTGCCATCTGGAATAAGAACCTTCCTTCATTCCGCCTGCCTCAGAGGTGGTGCTTTTGAGGGTTAGGTTGGGGGCCTGGCAGCATCCCGAAACCTTCACATCACTGGGATGTGCTGATGAAAATGGATGTAGTGGTTCTCTAGAACACAGCTGGCAAACTGGGCAGACTGAACATTCACACCAAGACCAGATCCAAATGACAAGGAAGCAGCTAGAGAATGGGACCAGGGTGTGGGACCCAATGGGCTCAGCGACATGCGAGGGGGTGAGAGCTTCCGCCAAAGTGGTGCCAATCTAGGCCACTTTAGGTCATCTCTAAAGCATGAAGACATTTTCACTGCCCAGCATCCCCCTGGCTCGAAGGTCAGACAGAGAGCGGGTAGACATGTCACATAAGGCTGTGGGATCCACTAGGAAGCCGAGCTCTGCTGAATGCTATTGAACTGTGGAACTTTTCCCTTTCTCCCTTTCTGGAGTTACAGCCTTTTGGGGTTCACCCCTTAGGGAGCTCCCTCATCTATGCTTCTGCCTCCACAGAGGCAGGTGGACGTCTACTCTGTCCATAAAGACCTGCAGGCAGAAGACATCCCACCTCTCTTGTGGCCCCTTTGAGTCACAAGGTGATTAATTACTGGTTAGCTCAGTCCCTTGTTCCACAGCATGACATGGAACACAGCTGTCCTCCTGTTTGATCCCCAGTGCCGATGGAAGATGAGCTGGCCTAACCCTCCATTAAATAGCCTTTCCAGGCTGCATGACACTCCCTAAGCAAAGCTGATCCTGACTCCTGGTCTTTCCTCAGATCCCACAGACATGCACAGGCACAGCACAGGTCCTTGTTTTAGGTTAACTGTTTTCTTTCACTTGGCTGAAAGAAATGGGTTTAGAGAGCAGCAGGAAGCAAACAAGAGCTGGGGCTAGGTTCTGCCCAAAGGGGTCCCATAAGGCCAAGCCTCACTTTCCAGAGCCAGGGTGTGTGCTTCTGTGCAGGGCCAGATCCACTTCCAAGGTTTTGTCACCTCCTGGGTCTTTGCCCCCATCACCAAACCACTTCCTTCTATCCCAGCTTTCTCTGCCTTTAGAAAGGGTGTAGCCAGGCTGGGTCTTTGTCAGCTCTGCCTTCAGGGCGAGGATGGCCTGGCCCCGCCAGAGTAGCTGGAGAACTGGAGCTTTCAGGTTTTGGCAGCTGTGGCCACTCTGCTCAGGCAGTGACCCTTCCCTTTCCCTTGCCACCAGCCCTAGTTAGTGTGGCCCTCTCAGCAGCTAGCAGCTCGGGCACTGGTTTGCTCTCCAAGCTTCACAGATTTTCCATGGCATCATTTGGACTCTCTGATACCCTGGGACCCTCCAACTTATACCCAGAAGCAACTGTCCAGTTTAGGATCTTGGATCATCTTGCCTTTAATCTTGTTTTAGGTGGCTAAACTGAGCCACCGTGAAGCAACCAAATAGCATGAGTGAAATACGAGATGGAAGCCCATGGCCAGCTGCCTTGCCTCATCCTGCAAGGTGACCCCTGCTGTGCCCCGTGACACAGTGAGCAACCGGCAACACTGACCTATGTTGGTAAGCTGGCCCTTTGCACTCAGGGACACGGAGAGGGCAGGGGGGGAAGGCAGCTCTGCCTGGTCCTCAGATTCGGGTAGCCCGCCGATGGTGTGGGAGTGCCGCCTCTCCTTGGTCTCCTCCTGGGACTGAAGCTGGTACCTGTAGGAGACAGCAGAAGGACTCAGGTTGGGCCACTACAGAGGGACACCAGGGTCTTGGTGGCTGTGGGATCTCACCTAGGATGAGCCCAAGACAAAGCAGGGCAAAGAAAAGGAGAAGCAGTCAGGGCTGCCTGCTCTGTAGTATCTTGGGATAGTACTAAAAGACTAGCAGGCACTCTCTCTCCTTTTTTATGTATTTAGCACAGGGTCTACAAGGTCTCACTACACAGATTGGACTGATAGTGATCCTATTTTCAGCCTCCAAGTGCTGGGATTATAAGTGTGCATCATGACACCAGTGTCAATTGCCATCTCAGTATGCCCCAGGGGCGGGGCCAGCATGGCCCTTAGCAGGCACTCTCAAGACCACTCCCCATCAGCGGTGGAATGATGGAGGAGGCATTAAAACTTTTCCTCTGGTGCTCAGGGCAGAGCTGTATGGTTCCAGGCATGGGCTTTTGGTCATAGGAGTCCCCACCCAAATGAACAACTCAGAGTTGCCTTGACAGTGCAAGACCAGGTGTGTCTGCCTCTTGCCCTTAGGAGTTCCAGAACCACACTGCAAGGGAGGAAATTCCAGAAAGGCAATTCAGCCTGGACTGGAACAGCCCAGGTGGGTACAGGGGCAGGCATGATTCTTGCATACAAACTAATCTGTCCCTTGTCTCCAAAGCCCACTTGCTATAAAAGCTGGCTCCCATGATGGCGGGCTTGGACAGTATACTGCACAAAACCACATGCAAATGAACATATGGCGCTCACACTGAGTTCCAGTGTGGGGCCTAGGATGAATCAGGTTAGGAGATT
>NW_004524585.1:11083766-11098342 GCF_000260255.1 Octodon degus | reverse complement strand
TGGGGGGGGTGGGGGTGGAATGAGGGATTGAACTCAGGCCCTTGTGCTTGCCAGGGAAGCGCTTATTCCATTGAGCTACCTCCTCGGCCAGGATTTTTTTTATATGGACCAGGGGCCCTAGTACAGGGAAGAAAACACACTTAAGGATTACCTGAGCCCTTTCTTGGGAAGCGTGTTCCGATCCCGCTGATTACTGTGGAGATGAATTAAGAGAAACTTTAAGTTCCACTTAGAAACAAAATTTTAGGGCCACAGCCCCCAAGAGATGCACTCTGGACACCAAATTGTGAGACCCTTTATCTCCATAAACAAACTAAGAAGACAAACATAGCCAAGTTCTAGGTACAACTCAGGAATTTGATCTAAAATGTTAAATAGTCTGCTGTGATTGGGAATGAAGGTAGAGTTGGCTATTAAAAGACATTAAGATAGGTGAAAAGCCAGGTATGATAGAACAAACGATTTTGGACTAGAAAGCAAAAGAGCTGTGGACGACAGGCAAAACTAATTATGAAATCCTGGATAAGTATTC
Source organism: Octodon degus (assembly GCF_000260255.1). NCBI lineage: Eukaryota > Metazoa > Chordata > Mammalia > Rodentia > Octodontidae > Octodon > Octodon degus. The sequence continues at coordinate 11,097,810 of NW_004524585.1, read as the reverse complement.
ACCTTTTCGTGCACAGGTTTTATCATCTATATCATGAGAAGAAAATAGCCTGTACCATGGAATTGTTGGGAAGCAAATGAAATGACTTACAACATGTGAAAAGTTTTCGCAAGACACAAAGTGTCAATCACATATAAGGTGGTATTGCTAGCGGCCAAATGAGCCCAAGGCAGGGGGGCACCAGCTTAGGTCTGTGTCCATCCACCCACCTGTCCAGCTGCCCAGCCCTGGGGCTTCCGCTCCAGGTCAGCTCTTCCGTTTCTTCTTCTGGGGGCGCAGCAGGAGCAGCAGGTGGGGCAGGGATGGGAGAACTGCTGGGGAAGGTACTGGGCAGACTCATTGGCATCTGGAGGGACTCCATGCTCCTGTGCAGGCCTGAGAGTTTGGGGTACATGCGGGTCTCCTTGGGAACACTGAAACCGCTCATTAGCTCCAGGCCTTGGGAGAAGCTGGCCGAGTTAATATTGAGGATGGGTGCTGGACTGGGGGTGAAGCAGGTAGGGAGAGCGCTCCCAGTTGCTGTGCTTGTAGCATGCAGATCTGGGACCTTTGAAGTGTGGGTGTCACTGGACGATGGTAGATCCAGACTGTTGGAGTTGACTTTGTCTAGATTGGCTAGTGAGGGTGGCTTGACAAAGCTCTTAGCCGTGGCCCTGAAAGACGTGGAGATAAAACAACATATTTAGGATAACAGAATTACAGAGCAAGAGGCATTCTTCTAGTTTCCTTTCTGGAAAGTATAGAGACCATCCCATAAATATGGGTTGATCCTAATGCTGTTGAGAAACCAACCAGAAGGAAATCAGCTACCTGACTTAGGACACCTTTAATCTTAAAAGGGGACAACATACGCACGTGGGAAACACAAGTCAATTTATACATAAAAGGGTATTTGTGTGGCACGAAATACAATAAAACCAGCTAGAGACAGATTAAGTGTGGATCAGGGAATAGCATAACAAAACAAGTTTGAAATAAAGTTTTTCTATTTCTTTTGCTTTTCCCCCTGTAGTACTAAGGACTGAACTCAAGACCTTGCACCTGCTGGGCAAGCACTGTATCAGCAAGTCATGTCCTATCTAGCCAGCCCTTTTCATTTTTTATTTTGAGGCAGGGTATTGTTAAGACTGCCAAGGCTGCTCTTGAACTTTTGGTCCTCTTGCCTCAGCCTCCGGAGTAGTGGGACTACAGTGAGTGCCACTGAGCCTGACTCGAATACAGTTTTGAAAGATACTTGGCATACAGGGGAGGGGAGGCGAAAGACCACGCAAAGGCCTAGAGAAGCAGTGGATATGCCATCCCACACCTAGGCTAAGGAGATTAAAGATATGCAAAAGAACAGCAAAACAGGCAGGCAGGGAGGAAAGTGCCCACTTTGGGTACCTGAGAGGGGTTGGTGGCAGCTCTGCGAGCTTGGTGGCTGGGGGGTGGCTTGCTTGGTTCTTGGGAGTACTCTCCGGGGAGCCAATGCTCTTCAAAGAAATGTTGTCTGAGTCCAAGGCCACTGCCTTGGCTTTGGCCTTCTCCTTTTCCCGATCTGTCTGATTGACAGGAGCTGGTGCGCTCCGCCCACTGGCAACCTTGGAGGGCTCCTTGAGTCTGGAGGGGGTAAGGCCTGCTTGCTTGGTGCTGAGCAGACTAGGGTCAATGCTGCTGCTCACAGGGCGTGCTCCACCTCGGCCACCAGTAACGCTCATAGAACTGGACTTGGCTGGCCGGGGCAGGCTGCGGTACTGGATGTTGGACCGGGCACCAGGAGCCAGGAATCCGGGCTCTGCGCTATTGGACACATCTAAGCTAGTCTTGCGTCCATTGACGGGCTTTACAGGGATGCCTGAGGACTTCTGGATCTTGCTAAGAGTGGCTGAGCCACCAGTCTGCATGACGGTTGCTGTGCCTGTGGCAGGAGGAGGCTTCTTGTAGCCAAAGGATCCCGAAGTGGAGGGGCGAGCAATGCCTGACGGGGGCTTCTTAGCATCACTCAGACGGTCGCGGCCAGCATCAGATGACGAGCGCTGTAACCCAGTATTCTTCACAGCGAGCTTGCCTTTGTCTGTTGCTTTGCCTTCAGGTTTACCTGTAAGGGCATAAAATGAGGTAAGAGCAGCTGACACTGACCAGTATCTTTTTTTGTTTTTTGTTTTGATACTAAGGATTGAATCCAGGGTCTCTGTACTGGGATACACCTCCAGCTCGTTTATGTATCTTTCAGATTTTGACACAGGGTCTCACTAAGTTTCCAGGCTGGGTCTGAACTTACAATCCTCCTCCTGCCTCAGTTTCCAGAGTGCTGGGATTACAGGCATGCTTGGCTTGACTAGTATCTTAAAAAATCTTTTCCTTTCTCTCGGTGGAAGAAGAGAACATTGCCAATGTCTTGTAGAATTCCAGAGGCCTACATATAGTAAGCAGGTATGGAATAAGGTGATGAAGTTTCTTACCAGAGGGATTCTGGGTGGGAGAGGTAGGGAGGCAAGGCCTTTGTTTATTTTTGTTTTTGCTGTTTTCTGCTCCCAGGATAGGATGACATATTGGCTTAGATGGCAGAACCAATTACAAAGATGATGAAGAAAAAGGTGCATCCAATAAATGGTCCAGAAAGGGACAAAACACAGTCCACTGGTAATAGAGACTAGAGGAGAGTGTTGAGTAAGGCTAAGGTGACCCAAGGGGCCAACCTTGGGGGCACTAAAATCTTTTTTTTTTGGGGGGGGGGCACTAAAATCTTTTGCTGCCCTTATTTGATTTACTTTTTCCCTACCCTCTCCCAGGATAACAGGCAAGGATCCTGTAAAAATAAGAACACAGACTAAATGTCTTGGGAGAGGAAAGAAACTAATGGGAAGTGCTTACAGAGAGGTCAAACTAGTCTCTGAACATAATGCATCCTCTCCCCGCTCTACCTCGTATCAGTGGTGTGACTAGGCCAGCCACATTCTCAGTTGGAGTCTGCTTCCACATTTGTGGGACAGAGATGGTGAGACCCATTCTTCTGAACTGTCTTGACCACCACAGAAGACAATGTATGTTAAAGCATTGTGCGGAGGTTTGTGGTCCGTCTGTGGGTTAGTGACCAATAAGACTAAAAACCAAGCCCTTACACCTGCCTTTGGCCTGGACTCACCTGCGACTTTGAGGGCACTCTGGGCTGTATGAGTGATGGGGGAAGTGACAGCCACCGGGGGGGTCTTGCCCTTCTTCAGGGAGCCAGGGTGGCCCAGGCTGATGGGCTTTTTCAGTTCCCCAGCCTTGGAGGAGTCATCACAGCTCTCAGGCCGCTCCCTCCGCCACTTAGAAGTCCCAGGCTCCATCTTCAGGCTGCCACTGTCGTACTCCAGTTTTTTGGGGGCCTTCTCTTCTGACTCACTAAACCAGCTCAGCCCACTTTCTGCCAGGGAGCGCTTCTCTGAGTCTGTGCGTAGCTAAAGAGAAGAGAAAAAGGCAGAATGAGACACCATGGTGGGGCGGGGACATGGATAGGTGATGGGATCTATTTGCATTAGAAGGAGGTCCTGCCATTCCCAGAGTACACAGTCAACCCAGGGTGCTTATGGGTATCCATCCCTAAGGTTCCACGCAGAAGACATCATATTTATCTCTGGGGTGTTTCTCTCCAGCTGGAGCAGCTCTTCCATGTATTATCCCAGATAGGTGTGAGTAAAAGAATATAAACACTATGACAACACTGCTGTCTTGTGTGACTGCTTGGACGCCTTCACTTTTTCTTTTAGCACTGAAAGAACCTGACCAAAGGCTGACAGGAGCCAGTCCATGGAGTGGGTGTTCATGTACCAAGTGTAGACACAGGCACTGGTGGGTTTGCCCTGTGGGTCATCCTGAGCTGGGAGCCTGGTGTTTGCAAAGTCACGCACCACTATTGTAGAGTTCCTGCGAGAAGCAGTGGGTGTAGTCGGGAGGGAGTTGAGTGAGGAGCTGGCATTGAACTCTTCCGAGCTGAGGTTGTCAGAGGCATCACTGAGCCCGCTGCTGATAGAGCTGCTTTCATCCCAGCTGCAGGATAGGAGGGAGAAGTCCACAATTAAAACAAGCCAAAGCAAGAAATAAGTTTCTTATACTGAGGGAAGAATCACTCTTGGGGATCAGTTCTGGGGTTACCAGTGATTCCAAGGGTGGCTTAAGTCTCCTTGTAATTTGGTGATGTTCTTTTTCCAAAACAAAGAGACTCTGTCTTTTATCTGGCAAGAGAAGAGGTTATGTTTCCTTAATAGGAAAGTATATTATACTTTTTTTTTTGTATTTTAGGGAAGGGTCTATAGGGTGTTCAGGGGCTCACTACTAGATCAGACTCGTAGTGATCTGCCTGCTTACAGCCTCCCAAGAGCTGGGATTACAGGTGTGCACCACCACGCCCAGTCTCAGTTGCCTTCTCAGCATGACCCTGGGGGGTGAGGCCAGCACAGCAGGCTCAGGCATCAAACCCCTGGCCCCTGTGCCTGCTTGCAGGTGCTTTAATCCACTGAGCTATTTGGCCAGCCCAGAAAGTATATTATAAAGACAAGATAACTTTTGCATCTAATTATACAAACCAGTTTCCTCACTGTAAACAACCTTTACTCTCATAATTACCCTATTTTTGTTCATTTTTAGTTGTGGTCCTTATGCATGATCCCCTCCCCCCCATAAAATTGTATCTGGTAACAAGGGCCAGGGCCAGGAAGAGCCTTTTATTTTCTGAGGCCTTCAGACACACCGTTTCTCCTCGTTCCCCTTCTTACCCAGCTCATGCACTGGGGCACGCAGTACTGCTTCAAAATAGCACATTTTGCTCTTCTGGCAAATGACCTGAACTCAAGGCATTGTGGCCAAGGTGCCAGGTTCCTACCAATTTCATTTTTCTGTCAACTGCTTTGAGTTCAGGTTTATGGTATCAAGCAGAGACTATTTCTAAACATCTGTATCCACAAAATACCTGCACTGTATCTGAGACCCCTGGCTCTCGCAGGAAGTGAATTTAGTGTAGCCTCCATGTCTTCCTGGTTTGGGCTCTGCAGCCTTTCTTAAATTAGTTTTCTTTATTTATTTTTAATATTTTATTTGTGTGTGTGTGTGTGTGTGTGTGTGGCCAGCTCAGCCCACCAGGGGGCGGGGCTGGCTGGCATGTGGTGCTGGGGGATTGAACCGTGGTCCCTGTGCTTTGCTAAGCTTGCTCTAAGTAGGTGCTTTAGACCACTGAGCCATCTCACCAGCCCCTGCAGCCTTTCTTTGGCTGCTCGACTTTTGGAGTTGACAAGCTCCACAGTCAAAAGCTTATTCCTAACATCCTGACCGAGCAGCACCTTCTGCTCCACCTACCACTTTCTTCTTGCCCTGTCCTCATTTGCTATTCATACGCTCACTCTTTCCCTCTCTGTCTCAGTCTGTCTCTTGGCCTCTGGCTCTCTCTCCCTGTGACAGGCTTGCCTCAATCCCCTGGTGATCTCCTGCCTCACCCTCCTGAGTACTAAGACTACAGGCATGTGCCACCACACCCTGTTCGATCGTGACATTGTCTAAGCCCAAATTCTATCTCCGAGAAACTCAGTTCCAAAGTCACGTCTTTCCCTAAAAAGTTCTTCAGCTTGTACTCCGGTTTAACTAAAGCTGAACACAGGAGTTCAGCAAGCCTGCTACATGTAAGTATCTCTTTGTGCTTACAGGAAATCATCTCTAATTCCTTGTATCTATTCAGGGTAGGTCTATTTATCAGTTTTGCATGTGTGCAAGAACTACGGCTGGAGATATTTTTCTGTGTATCAGCTGGTATTTGGAATTTTTTTCTTTTTCAATTTATTTTGAGTTTCAGATCACAGAACAAAAATTAGACATACAAGTCATTGAAGTGCCTGGCCTGGATCTCTGTGGCCTTCTTCTAATTCATGTGCTGGGAATAGGAAAGTGGGTGGTTTCGACATTTGGCTTGGTTGTTCCGTAGTGATTTATCCAAATATGTTGAGAGTGAGCAAAGCAAGTATGTGAATTAAGATGTACTACTGAGTTACTTAAATTTTATTACCATGAAATATAGCTATTATTACATGACACCCTCCCCACACGACACATATTAAGCCTTCCTTTTGAGCTGGGATATCATCTCTCCCATTTGGTAGAGGAAGAATACTGAGGAAAGAACGTTGCTGATTTTATGATCCCATCAGCTCTGCTTGGTCAAGATAAGATCTTTGGCTAGCAAACAGACAAGCCACTCACAGCAAGCTCTCTTAGGTCAAAGACACAGGAAGCCTCCAGTTTTTCATCTGAGATTAATTATTGGTAACCAGAGTTCTTGAGCAAAGAAAACTCTGTTTTTAGGGTTGGGTTCTTTAAAAAAAGAAAAAAGAAAAAAAAAAAAAAAAAGATGGCTGTGGGCTAGAAACCCAGAAGAAACCTTTTGCCTTTCATTTACAGCAGGCCTAATGATGAAGAACAGGAAGCAGTTATCTTTAGTGTCTGCTCCTTGCTAGAACTCTTTTCCTACAATGAGGAATTATAATCCTAAAATTACCAGGGAAGGTTCACTAGAGTAGTTATTTATTTATCATTTGATGTATTTGGTACAGGGTCTCACTATGCAGCTCGGACTCATAGTGATCCTCCCGCTTTCAGCCTCCCTAGCTCTGGGATTACAGGTGTGTGCCACCATGCTCAGACTCGGTCACTGCCTCGGGGGCAGGGCTGGCGCAGCAAGAGGGACTGGAGATCAAATCCCAGTCCCTGTGCTTCCCAAAGCAGGTGCTTAGTCTGCTGAGCTGTCTCACCAGCCCTACAGAGTATTTAAAGAATTCCTAGCAGAACTTCTTTCTACATTCTGAACAAAAGAAAATTTCTATTGTCATTACTTAAAGGTTAAGCATTTCTCCTGGAGGGGCCCAACTACAGGGAATGTATTTCTTGAAAAAAAAATTTAAAAAATTATAGATAAATAAAAAGGGCTCGGTATGGTGGTGCACACCTGTAATCCTAGTATTGGGGAGGCTGAGGCAGGAGGATCACTATAATTTTGAGGCCAGACTAGTTTACACAGTGATTTCAGAGACAGCCTGAACTACACAGCAAGACCCTGTCAATAAATAAACACTTTAGTGATTATTTAAATACTTCTTAAAGTATGTATGACTATAATCCAAGCACTCTGCGAGGCTGAGGCAGGAGCACTGCAAGCTGAACCCACATGAGCAACCTAGGGATTTAGCAAGACTGTCTCAAAATAAAAACTGGCCAGGGCTGCAGCTCATGGGGAAGGCCCAGGATTCAATTCCAAGTACTGAGAGAAAAAGGAAAAATACCCTTTTCTTTACTTCTGGTTTTATCTTCAAGGTACTCCCTTGTGCTTCCTTCAAAAAATATCCTATTCATATCCCTGTCTTCTAGCTGTTTGCTCTTGGAGCTGTGGAGTAGCTGACACTGAGAGACCACACCCAATCTGTAACAGCCAATGTCCGCCCCCCAGCCAGTGTACTTCAGGGTCTTAGTTGTCCAGCTGTTATGGTTTGTGTCTAGGTGTCCTCCAAAGCCTCATGCAGTCACAGGGCGGGCTTCTAGAGTTTGTGAGTGATTCATGGTCCAAAGCTGGGGTCATGGGTGTGGATGCTACACCCACCTGGGTGTAGTTATTTTGGGAATGATCCTGATCACTGGCCATCAACGCACATAAATCTGCCTCCAAAGCCTGGGGTGGGAAGCCTGTATACAATGTAAGGGAGGGAACCAGGCTTGCTCTTCCCTTTGTGCTCTCATTGCAGTTGCTGTCTTCCCCAGCCATAAATGGTTGCTCTTCTGCCACGCCACCCTGCCTTGGAGCCAGCTGATTATGGACTGAAACCTCCACAAACTATGAGCTCAATAATTTCTTGCTTAATTCTGGGCAGCAAGTATTTTTTCCAGCAATGAGGGAAAAGTAAGACACCAGGTAATAAATAGTTTCTGTTCCAATTCTGGTTCCTCCTGTCTCTTACAAATGGCTTGTCACTGTGATGTGCCTTGTATAGACCAATCCACAACTGACAGCCGTTCTGCTTTTGTGCTTCCTGCTTTCTTATCCCATGTGAGCCCTAGACCACCAGAGGTCAGGGCCAGATTTTGGGAGTGACCCTGATCACCGTCTATCTACACACATAAATCCGCCTCCAAATCCTGGGTGTTGCTTAGGTGTTTCTGTTTCATAGGATAGATATACAGCTACTTTCGCTTAATTCAATGAGAAGAAAGATTTGTACTAATAGTGTTTGGACAGCATATTCTGTCTGCATCTTGTACTACAGATAACCACTAAGAAGATAACAATGTACAATGTATTAATTATTGAGATTGTCCTGTGAATCAGTTTTGAAACTGTCTTACTGATACTTGTTTCTCAATTAAAAAAAAGATGTTTCTGCTTGTCATTGTAGATTCACCAGAGATTCTCTCTGCATGACCTAACCTGTAATTTCAGCCTTCCTCTTTACTGGCTCACTCTTGCTTTAGTGAAGTATCTTCCATTAGATTACTGGGAAAGGATGCTTTGCAAGGAAACTCTGTAGGACCTTCTATATCATAAAATGTTTTTATTCTACCTTTACATGTGAGACTTAGGCTAGGCATAGATGTCTAAGATGAAAAGAATGACCTTTCTAAATTCAGAGGGACTGAGCCACTGTCTAGCTTGTACTGTTGCCATTCTGGGTCCTGGTGCGTAGTATGTGACCGGCTTCTTTCTCTTCTTGCTGGAACTTGCAGCACCTTCAGGGCGCTGAGACATCACTGATGATGTGCCTTGAGTCAGTGCCCTTCTGGATCCTTTTCAGCTACATGTATGGGACCTTCAGTTCTGGGAAATCTCCCTGCCCCGCCCCATTCTTCCTCTTTCTTTCTTTGATACAGGCTCTCCAACGCAGTAGCTTGCCAGGCAGGTGCTTGTGTCACTGAGCCATATCCCTGGCCTACCTTCTCTCTCTTTTTTTTTTTTTCCGGAACCAGGGATTGAATTCAGGCCCTTGCACTTGCCAAGGAAGCACTTATTCCACTGAGCCATCTTCCCAGCTTAGTACTACACCTTGAATCCGAGGCCTTCCTGTTGAGCTGTATCTCCAGCCCCATCTATCTATCCTATCTCCTTATGGATCAACCAATAGACTGATTGACAGGGACTCACTAAGTTGTTAAGCTGTCCACGCTAGGCTCATACTTGCAGTCCTCCTGCCTCAGCCTCCCACAGTGCTGGGTTTACAGGTGTGTACCACCTGGATTCTCCTCTTCATTCTTCAGTTCTCTTTTCTAGGATGCCTATTTTTTGAGTGACAAGACTTTAGGCTGAAACTTTGATTTTTTTTACTTTTATTTCCCAGTACATTCCCCCCTTGCTTTTTAGGGCAGTGACCTAAATTTTATCTTCCATCCCTTCTGTTTATTGACTTTTAAAATTTTTATTACTACATATTTGCAGGGGCTGGGGAGATGGCTCAGTAGAATAAGTGCTTGCCTGGCAAGTGCAAGGGCCTGAGTTCAATCCTTGGTTCCACCAAATAAATAAATAAATAAATAAATAAATAAATAAATACTACATATTTGCAGTACTTATGTTTACACTCATTGTGGGGAACTGGTACATATATATAACACATCTCAATTCATTTTTTTCTTCTTCCCCTCCACCTGTTGGTTTGAACTTTTACCTTTTTTCCAGTATCAGATTTATTAATATTGTAAGTCTTTATTAGGCTTTCAATTTGTTATATTTTTTATTTCCAAAGGTCCTTTTTTCTATAACAGCATATATATATATGTTTTTTGTTGTTGTTGTTATGAGCAGAATATATTTATTGAGAGAAAGAAAGCTCCTGTCCCGAGGGGGGGGGGCCTGAGCAGGTAGTTCCCCCTATAACAGTATATTATTCTCCTAAGGATGCAATCCCGCCACTCTCATTCATTCATTCATTTGGAAGGGCAGGTTGACTATCTCTGCATAGTTCCATGTTGCTTAATGTATTGGTGAGACTTTCACATTACACATTTTGTCCATCTAGTATGCTCGGCCATTTGCTCATATGTATGTTTGGGATACGCTCTTATTTGGAAGGTCTTTGTACACAGGGTAGGCCTGGCCAGGATGGCTTCAGGATAGGGTGATGTGAGCGCACTGACTGATTTCAGCATTTCCTCCTGGATTGGCCAGACTGCCTGGAAGTGAGGCTTCCAAACTGCAGCCTTCTGGGGGGCCTGCCCCGTAGCTCAGTTCTTTAAGTGGCTGCTTCAACAAAGCAGTCAGGTTCCGGTTGCTTTGGTTCGATCCCCACAACACAAGACAGCCAGTCATGCCTTGAAGGCATTCCGAGCAAAAAAAAAAAAAACACTTCTGCCATAATTCACAGAGAGCACATTGGCCAAGCAATGGCCGTGACTCATCCACATGGCTGCACTGATAAAAGTTCTACAATCTGAGGTACAGGATCTCAGAACAAATCCTGAGGGCATTTCACTGACCTTCTCAGACCAAAAAGCTACAACTCTTGTTGCATAGGTCTTGCTTTACCTTGGTCTTAACCATCCAGTAGAAAAGTATGAAGTCGAAATATAAGAAATAAAGCCATGCTGTTGAGTTGAGCTGTGGGGGACTCAGGTCAATAATTTCTGACATTGCCAGTTAAATATAAGACCCAATGCTATTATGGGCTACTGGACTCTTTTAGAATATTTTGCTGAGTTTACACACCTATAATATTCAGTAACGGAACTTAGAAAAAATGGGGCATACAGATGAATGTTCATTTTATATCTGTGTATTCAAAGAGGTTGGGATAGATATATAGTTGCATTCTCTTAATGAATAGAATGATTTGTTCTAATGATGTTTGTAAATAGGATCACAAGTCCGCATCTTGTACAGCAATTAACCACTAAGAAGAATATATGCAGTGTATTATTTGTTGAAACTGTACTTCCGATTTGATTTGAAACTGTCTCATCGCTATCTGTTTATCAATAAAACTTTGAAAAAAAAAAAAAAAGAACAAACTGCAGCCTTCTGAATGGGTATGGCAACCCTGTTCTGAGAGTTGAGCTGGAGGAGGATCTTGGGGGCTGCAATGTTCAGTGTGATAAGTTCTCCCTATCCTCTCTTGGGTTTAGTTCCAGTTCTGCGCCCTTACCTGTGCTGGGCACTTAGGGGTCTATCAGTTCTGAAACCCCTATTTACTCTCCAGAGAACAGGACCAGTTTTCTGTCAATGAAGATAAAGCGCAACCTCCCTTCTGAAAGCAGCTGATGGAAAGGATCCAGAAATCTAGGTTTATTTTTGGTTTTGTTTTTGGGTTTTTTAAAATGTATTTTGTATAGGGTCTTACTATGCAGATTGGACTCATAGTGATCCTCCTATCTTCAGCCTCCCCAACTCTGGGATTACAGGTATGCACCACCACACTGGGTCTTCGTGGCCAATTTAGCACACCCGGGGGTGGGGCTGTCAGGGATCGAACCCCAGTCTCTGCACTTGCCTAAGCAGGTGCTTAGTCCACTGAGCTATCTTGTCAGCCCCCAGGAGTCTAAATTTTTTTACCATTCTCCTGTTCTAGTTGTACTCTGTCCTCATTAAGGGTACCTGATGCTACCAACCACAAAAGCTTTTCATGAGTCCATGGTGCAAAGAGAGTTCTCGCTGGCTTACCATGTGCTGATTTAGGGGTCAGTTTTAAGTCTGAGAAATCAGTTCACACTCGCCATCCTGATTTTCAGCACACCAAAATCTCTCACCACTATTAACTCTTTCATTTGTCCTCATTATTTTAGCATTTAAGAAAAAGCTTTTACGGTCACTTTATTCTTGTGGAAGTTATGGCATATTTATCAGCAATAAATGCCCCTAAGTGACATTTAACAGAATTTGCTCTTTTTGGATATGCCCTAGTAGGCAGCTTTCAAGTGCAGTGAGAAGACAGCAGATTTAGAATTCCATCATTAAACCAGGAAGAGGCAGAAGGAACTATCTAGTTTTTTTATGACAGTCTCATATTTGAGCCATGCCTATTGACTTGAGAGATTTTGTTTAAATTTTTTTTTTTTTTTTTTTTTTTTTTAATTTAAGAATCACAGCCTTTGAGAGAAAGGAAGCTGGGAGTATACTTTCCTCCCTGAAACATATGAGTACTTAAAGTATAAGAAGAGAAAGTTTTTACAAGAATTTGCACAATTTATTAGCTTGTGAGTCAGAGCACTGCAGAATATCTGCCGAGTCATTCAAGACAGCAGGGAGAAAGAAAGGTGGCTCAGACACGGCACCAAAAGAATAAAGAGGACAAGGCTCAGAGCTGTGGAGGGCCACAGCATCTGCTCTTTGGCAGAAGGAATTTTCTGTGTTCACTCTCAGCTGGAATTTTCTGTTTCCCTTTAACATTATTCCTACGAAGAACTCAGGTCGAGAGCAGAGAACTGGGCAGTAACAAGATACCTAAGTGCAGCAGGACATGAAAACAGCAACTGCAAACATGTACTAATAGAAATAAAATTAAACAAATCAGTGAACTCAGAGACATTATTGTTAGATAATTAGATCATAATCTAATCTCTTCATACCTCTAAACAACACCCTCTGACTGGAAACTGATATATAAGAGAGATGTAGAAGTTTTCATTCTGGGAAAGTTCCTGTAAGAACAATGATACTAGCCGGGTGTGGTGGTGTACACCTATAATACTAGCACGTGAAAAGCTGAGGCAGGAGGATCGAGAATGAGGCCAGCCTGGGCTACATCAGGAGTTGAGGACAGTCAATTACTATCTCAAAAAACCGAAAACAAACAAACGAGAAAAAGCAAAAACAAAACAATGACACTGTAACATTTTTTTCTACCCTCAGGATAGAAGATGAAATGAGTGTAGATAAGCGTATGTGAGCATCAGATCAGACATAAACAAGAATGAAAATGAAGAGCCTTTTAAGGGATATTTCTAGAGTGCTGGGACAGGTTGCAGGAGTAAATTAAAGAATTTTCTCCACAGGATACGTACTTTCCCATTTACGGTTCTTCAAATCCGCCTTCCAACATTATATATCTCATGCCTATTTCCACTAAACACAACCAGTTTTTTCTTTTCTCTGGCTCTATCAAAAACTTAGGTTTGGAGATCGGCACCGAGATCAGCCGCAAGATCCGGAGTGTCATTAAAGGGAAATTGCAAGAATTTGGCGCTTATGTGGATGAAGAACTTCCTGATTACATTATGGTGATGGTGGCCAACAAGAAAAGTCAGGGCCAAATGACAGAGGACCTGTCCCTGTTTCTAGGGAACAACACAATTCGCTTCACCGTATGGCTTCGTGGTGTATTAGATTAACTTTGCTGTTACAACTGAACCCTCTAGTTTAAAGTCTTCTGATACAAACATCTTTGATAATAATGTGCCTTCAACCAAGAGCAGTTTCAGTTGGGGATATGAGAGAAGGCATGAAGCTACAGTGCCTCCCCTTGCTGTTTCGAGCACTAGACCTGAGAAAAGAGATTCCAGGGTTGCTACAAGTTCACAAGGGCAGGAAACAAGTAATGTGAGACAGACTTATGATGATGGAGTGGCAACCCAACTGATGTCAACAGTGAAACCTCTGAGGGAGCCAGTGTCTTCTGAAGATGTGATTGATATTAAGCCAGAACCAGATAATCTCACTGATGAAGACCTCAATTTTGTGCAGGAGAATCCCTTATCTCAGAAAAAACCTACCGTGACTCTTGCATATGGTTCTTCTTGGCCTTCTATTGAAATTTATCAACTACCTGCAAGTCGAAGAAATGCAGAGAGCAGTGCTCATTTAAACGGGTTACAATTTCAGCAGCAGCAAAACACTATGCATGCTACCAAACAGCTGGATATACAGAACAGTCGGGTGTATGAAACTTGTGAACCAGAAGTGCTTAACAGCTTAGAAGAGACTTATAGTCCTTTCTTCAGAAACAACTCAGAGAAAATGATTATTGAGGAAGAAAATTTTCGAAAGAGAAAATTACCTGTGGTAGGTTCAGTTGTTAAAGTAAAAAAATTCAGTCATGATGGAGAGGAGGAGGAGGAGGAGGAGGAGGAG
>NW_004524585.1:11080356-11083666 GCF_000260255.1 Octodon degus | reverse complement strand
GGAGGAGGAGGAGGAGGAGGAGGAGCAGGAGGATTACGGCTCCCGGGCCAGAAGTGTGTCCAGCAGTGTGTCGGTGCCGGCCAAGCCTGAGCAGAGACCTTCTCTTCCACCTTCTAAACAAGCTAACAAGAATCTGATTTTGAAGGCTTATCTGAAGCTCAAGAATCTGTAACAAAAACAACCAACCATTCTGCAGTCCCTCAGAAACAGATATTTCTGGTTACTCCCAGAACAAGAACATCACAAGAAGAATTGCTAGCAGAGGTGGTCCAGGGGCAAAGCAGGTCCCCTAGAGTCAGCCCCCCTATTAAAGAAGAGGAAACAAAAGGAGATAATACAGAAAAAAGTCAAGGAACTCAACAGAGGCAGTTGTTATCCCCACCGAAGACTGACCCAGTCATGGCAGAGACGCTGCAGAGTCAAGATTACTATGACATGGAATCCATGGTCCATGCAGACACAAGATCATTTATTCTGAAGAAGCCAAAGCTGTCTGAGGAAATCGTAGTGGCACCAAACCAAGAGTTGGGGATGAAGACTGCAGATACCCTGCGGGTACTTTCAGGACACCTTATGCAGACACGAGATCTTGTACAACCAGATAAACCTGCAAGTCCCAAGTTTATGGTGATGCTGGATGGTGTCCCCAGTGCCCCAGGATACATGTCAGATCAAGAGGAGGACATGTGCTTTGAAGGAGTGAAACCTGTAAACCAAACTGCAGCCTCAAACAAGGGACTCAAAGATCTCCTCCACCCACAGCAGCTGCAGTTGGTGAACAGACAGCGTGGTGACCCAGATGGTGGCTTTTCCTATGTGGAGATGAGTGAACTGAATGCGGCACAGAAACCAGAAAAGTTTTTGGAGCGTTGCAAGTACTGGCTTGCTTGTAAAAACGGAGATGAGTGTGCGTACCACCATCCCATTTCCCCTTGCAAAGCCTTCCCCAATTGTAAGTTTGCTGAAAAATGTTTGTTTGTTCATCCAAATTGTAAATATGATGTGAAGTGCACTAAACCAGACTGTCCCTTCACTCATACCAACAGAAGAATTCCAGTTCTGCCTCCAAAGCTAGCAGTTACAACACCAGCATCTCCTTCTACCAGTCAGCTCTGCCGTTATTTCCCAGCTTGTAAGAAAATGGAATGTCCCTTTTATCATTCCAAACACTGTAGATTTAACACTCAGTGTACAAGACCAGACTGCGCATTTCGTCATCCCACCATTACTGTACCACCGAGACATGCCTTGAAATAGATCCGACCTCAAACCAGCGAGTGATAGCTGGTCCTACTTGGCAGAAGATCATGTAGTTTGAAAGGTTCTTCCTACAATGAAAGATGATCTACAGAACTTGTCAAATCTTTGAAACTCGGAATACAATGCTTTCATGATATGAAGTTTATTGCCTATCTGAAGTGTCTAATTTTTCAAGTTTGTAAGTTTATTATTAAGTGCTTTGACATTGGGTGTTTTGTTGTTTTGTTTTTAATACAAAAAGAGGCGTGTCTGTACCCCCGGGGTGAGAGCCAGCCTCTCTGCAGTGCGCCCCTGTGAATGACGGGCTGCAGCCCAGGGCTGTGCCACCAGTGAAGCCCAGTCCTTCTCAGGAGCCTGATGCTGCTTTCACTTTTCCCAAAGATGTTATAATGCTTGTAATGTATCTGCAGCAGCAGGGCTGGCAGCACCGAGGGTATTTTAAATAGTCATTCAAGTTGTCCTTTTTATATTTTAAATGAATGTCGTCTGAAAAGTATAACACAGGCATTTCAGTTCGAGTGCCACTTTGGCAAAATTGCCCTTCGGTTCTGTGCCTTCTGTGAAGGGAGTGTGGCGGGTGTGCAGGGTGGAGACAGGTCAGTGACAAGTGGACATGACAGGACCAGTTCTTTAAAATGTTTTCTTTTTTTAAAAAAAATTATTTATTTATTTTTATTTATTACATTTATTTATTGTGTGTGTGTGGCCAGCTCAGCCCACCAGGGGGCGGGGCTGGCTGGCATGTGGTGCTGGGGGATCGAAACGCGGTCCCTGTGCTTTGCCAAGCTTGTTTCAAGTAGGTGCTTTAGACCACTGAGCCATCTCTCCAGCCCCTAAAATGCTTTCATTTACTATTAACAGAGTACATTTTAAATTTAGGGGAAAACTACATTATCACAAAATTATATAATTTTTTTTACAAGTATATACATAAGATGCCAGAAAACAGATTTCAAACTCACAAGATTATAAATATACATATATATTCCCACATTTTGAAAAATAACATTCTCAGAAGTAATTCCATGGAAAATATACTTAGTTACTACTGAAGATAATTTTTGGAAAATAACTAGATTTTAGTATATTTTAAATGGCAGAATTATAACCACGGATCAGATGGGTAAACTGCAGAACAAAATGGAATTTGGCCTGTTGTGTTATGTAGTTTTGTGTTTAAAAGTATTAAAGCAAGAAGTGTCAAATGCTTTAGAATTAAATAACAACTGATTTCAAAGATTTATATATACTAGTATTCAAAAGTTAAAGGTTAAAAGGTGGGCTAGTGAAGAATAATACAAAAGGGATAATAAAGACGCAAACATTTTTCAGGACCAAATTAACTGTAACAAAATTCATTTCCTTGCTTAGTTACACATCCAAAGGATGGATACTAAACTCTGATCTGTACAAAAAACAAAACAAAAAAACTTAGGTTTGCCTACAGCTTCTTGTTCCTCGGTCTCCTCATCAAGATTTTTTAGGACAGTGGCCACTTGCCTCTCAGTCTTTCTCTTCCCTTCCGTTCCTCGGCCTTGCTCTACTTCAGAGCCTTATCTTCTCACTTGAACTACTGTGAAAACTGTCCTCCTCCATTTCTTCTTCCTCTCCTCCTCCTTTAGTACTGGAGATTGAGCCCAGGGGTTTTACACTGAGCTACATCTTCTACTTATTCTTTGTTGTTTGAGATGGGGTCTTGCTAAATTGTTAAACCTCCTAGGCTGGCTTTAGATATGCAGTCGTCCTGCCTCAGCCTCCGAGTGCTGGGGAGTGGATGTGTGTCACCAGGTCCAGTAAAAGCCTTCTTATTGGTCATATTCTATGGATTCTCCCTCCTCTTATCACACTCCAGATAGTACCAGATACTATACCCAAAGGGCAGCACTTAGCAAAAGCTTCATTAGTTCCTCATGGTTGATTCAACAAAATAAAAATTTTAGGGGCTGGGGAGATAGCTCAGTAGAATAAGTGCTTCCCTGGCAAGCGCAAGGGCCTGAGTTAAATCCCCAGTTCTTTTATTTATTTATTTATTTATTTATTTATTTATTTA
>NW_004524585.1:11063291-11080256 GCF_000260255.1 Octodon degus | reverse complement strand
TATTTATTTATTTTGTGTGTGTGTGGCCAGCTCAGCCCACCAGGGGGCGGGGCTGGCTGGCATGTGGTGCTGGGGGATTGAACCTCAGTCCCTGTGCTTTGCTTGGCTTAGTTTGTTCTAAGTAGGTGCTTTAGACCACTGAGCCATCTCACCAGCCCCTAAATCCCCAGTTCTGCCAAAAAAAATTTTTTTTTAAAAAATAAAAATTCTACCACTCAGTAATTAGCATGTTGGGTTGGGGAGATATCTCAGTGGTACGGTGCCTGGCTGGTAAGCACAAGGGCCTGAGTTTAACTGTTCCTGGAACTCCTCCACCACCAAAAAATCCCCCCTGAATGAATTTCTAATTTTTTTTTCTTGTTCTTTTACCATTTTGTATTCTGGTTTTTTTTTTTTTTTTTAAATATATTTAGTATAGGATCTACAGGGTCTTACCACATAGATCAGACTCATAGTGATCCTTCTGTTTTCAGCCTCCCAAACATTGGAATTACAGGTGAGCACCACCACACCCACTCTCAATCATGTCTCAGCGCGCCCCTGGGGTGGGGCCAGCATGGCACACAAGGGTGTACTTCGTAAAAAAAAAATCACCACGTGCATGAGTCATCATTAAAATAATGTAATGATTAATAGCACAGAGTCAGAGCAACGCTACCTGCCTTCAAGCCCACCAGCTTTGCTTTGGGTAAATTCTATCTGGCAAATACTCACTGAGCTCCTGTTTTATAAGGCCCAGCACTAGTTACTATACAGCATCCAAAAGTAAGCGGCTGTCCAGAATGAGCTTATAACCCAGAGGCAGAGAAAGATGTATAAATGAAATAAATATCATGGTGGAAATATAGATACTATATACAAGGGAAAGCAGAAGAAGAAGTGATTTTGTTTCCCAACAAAGTCCAGAAACATGATTTTGATACATAAAGAATGGACAAACAATGCTCACCCCTTTCTCCATTTGTACCCCATTCCTATTTCTTGTGTGTTCTAGGGTTTAGGTGACCTACTTGCTCACCCCATCTTCTTCTAGAAAGGTCTTCAGGAGGGACCACGCTTGTCATGAGTGTGCGTAATCTGTGTGTTACTAAAGATTCTGGAGTCCCCACACTATCACAGGATGTGACTTCAATGGACGTAAGTCCTATCCATCTCACATGAGCATTCTGCCTTTCCTGAAGGCCTAAATGAAATATCCAGTCTCCCACAAGGCCTTCTATGACCTTTTTTTTTTTTTTTTTTTGCCAGGAGAAATCTTACTCTCCTTAGGTTTCTACAGATTTACCCCTACCCTGTCAGTGAGCTCTGCCCTGAAACAGTTCTGTCCACACATCTCTTCAGCAGACTCAGTTCCTCTGATGGCCAGAAGACTCCCAGCACCTCTGTGTATCTCTTGCACTACCTCCTGAAAAGTGGTCACTCACTAGTGGACTGGAACTCCTGGCTTAAGTCAAAGAGGGAATGTATCGGCTCAAAGAAGGGGTTATGACTTTGGGGTTACTATTGATATGGTTTCCAAAACTGACTAGTAATTTGTTTCTAAATAATCTTTGCTTTGGGGTAGAATTTATAAACATTGTCTCTGTTGAAATTCCTTATCTATTAAAAAACATAATTTGTCTTTTCTGCAAGGCCCTCAAACATATTTATTTTCAAAGTATCCTTATTTGCTATTTCTAACATTAGGTGCATCTATGTTTTCCTCTCAGTCCTATGTTTCTGCAGCTTCTTAAGTCTCGTAACTTTTTACTATATAGTATCATGTATTGCTAGGAAAAGATACCCCTTTCCTTTCTTGGGCTGTGAGCACTGAGAGCAGAGTCAGATTAAATTATAGCAGAACTGGGTGGTGGCTGGCTGTAGCTTTGGTGAAAGCCAGTTCTTCACTAGCTTCAAATATTCCCTGCCGGGCATGGTGGCGCACTCCTATAATCCCAGCACTCAGGAGGCTGAGGCAGGAGGATCAGGAGGATCGTTGCAACTTTGAGACTAATCTGGGCTATAAAATGAGCTCAAAGCCAACCTGAACTGCATAGTGAGACCCCTGTCTCAAAAAGGAAAAAACAAAAAAAGCCAAGAGCAAGATCAGAATGGTCGTTCCAGCAGGATCTGGGCTCTGAGCAGAGCAAGACTCAGAGACCTCTCTCTGGGCCACATGGCCCAGCCACCAGCTCTATGTCCTGCTGTGGCACTCTCTTTACTCCTGGTGGCCAATGCTATGTGTGTAGAGAAGGATCTCCATGCTTTGCAGAGTTCTTTTCTTCCCCTGTCCTACTCAGATTTCACTGTCCTGGACTGCTGCCAGGTGCTCAGGTATGCAAGGAAGGCCCTGTCATACCTAGAAGAGAGGAGGGCCGGTGCCTTTCTCAGCTTCCTGCCCTGCCCTGCATCTTCTGTTCATGGTGACAGTGCCTCATGGAGAAGGACATGCGCTTGCTTAGTGCATAGGTGGCCTTCCAAACTTTCTGTGAAGTTCAGCTAGTCTCTCCCCTTAACCTCATCTATGGTGGGTTTGTCCCTCCTCCTGCCCCCATGCTACAGTAAAAACAGCCAAGCATCATTCCTCTCCTCCTAGGACAAGCTCATCCCTTTCTGGAATTTACTTCAAGTATACTACTTTGCATATGTTTGCATAAATATGTATTTACACAAATGTATGTATTTGTGTTCACCGTGTTTATTTCTTATCTAACTTATTCCTGGACTCAGGGTAACAATGACCATGTATTATGACATTGCAGCATCTTAGAATAAATAAAGTCCTTCATCTGGGGCTGTAAGAATGGCAACTGACACCCTTCTTGTTTCCTTGCCCACTTCCTAGCACTGATACCACAGTCTAAGGAGCACCCTGTGCACCCCATCTCCTCTGTGGGATGAAAGGAGGGACTGTGAGGAGGCCAGCTCCACTGAACACTGCCCTGTTTGTGTCTGTGCAGACACGTGGCAACACATGGGGCAGGGAACACTCCTCCCCTCTGGGAAAAACACCAACGCTAACATAGGTTTTGGCTAAGACCGGCCATCCCTCCCAGGCTCTTCTCACACTGTCTGTTCCCCACATTCTGGGCCCAGCTATCCATGGAACTGGAATGGCCAACTGCAGCCAGCCAGAGGGCCAAGGGTGTGCGCTAACTGGAAGGGTGGACTAGGTTGTGACTACATAGGAAAAAATCCTCATTGCTTTTCTGTCACAGCACGGTTCTTAAAAGTCAGGCTTGAACATGGAATGGGTTCTCCTTTTGTCTTCAAAATGTTTGTCTTGTGAATCAGTAACCACATTTCTCAAATTATATACTGCTTAATGGATAAGGGCTGTATATATGGAAGCTTACTTTCTCCTGAGAGTAGAGAAATATCTGCAATACAATAGGCTGGTTATAAAAGCTACTTTATTTTCTCTTGGAGTTATCCTCACTCCCAGGTACCATTTCCGGAATTGGAAGTCTAATATTGTATCTAAACTGGAAACACATTCTAAGACAGTGAGAAACCATTTCCTTGCACAATGAGTCAACTTCAAGGAAATAAATCCCACACCAATCATGATAAGCCATGTAAGAAAAAGGCTTTTCTTACAACTCCACCACTGTATCAATAAGGTACGCATGTATTCCATCAAATATACAAACAGTACAGAGAGGTTAAAGATAACCAACAGCCACAACTCTTGATACTGTCTTGCTTGCTGGGTTAGGCAGGTAAATAGGCAAAAATGACAAGGTGTAAATCAGAGTCGGAGACTAAGAGCACTTGAAAGACCAATGATTAGAAGGCAACCAAATGGGATAAATCTCATTCAAGGTCCTGCAAAGGCCAGAATGTCTCTGGATCAAAATAAAAGAAACATTTTCATAATGTTCTTTCTTTCTTTCTTTCTTTCTTTCTTTCTTTCTTTCTTTCTTTCTTTCTTTCTTTCTTCCTTTCTTTCTTTCACTGGGAATTGAACCTTGTGCTTGCCAGGCAGGTGATGTGCCATGAGCTACATCTGGCCCAGGAAGGTTTTTGTTTTTGTTTTTAAGACAGGGTCTCACCATGCAGTTCAGACTGGCCTTGAGCTCACTTTTCAGTCCAGGCTGGTCTCGAACTTGCTAAGTTCCTCCTGCCTGAGCTCCCATTTCTAGGAAGCACAGGTGCTATACATGTTTCAGATAAGGCTGTCATTGGATGGCCCTGCAAGTAAGGGAGTCTTATGACACCCATCTCTGAAACTGAAATTATTTTGGTACATGATGAGGACAGGGTGAAAAATTCCCATAAAGCTAACTCAGGAATCAGCCTATGAACTAAATTCATAGAGACTGAAATTTAATCTGTTCTTTTGAGGAGGCTGGCTAAAAATGCACCTGGCTGACCTCACTGAACGTACTTATATAGGCCAGAAGTTCTTGGCCTGGTCTTAAAACTTTCTTGGAACTATACTAGGGTAGAGTTAAGCTATGGCTTTCCTTGCTCACTACTTGAAGGATGTCTTGTAAGTTAAAAAAAAAAAACACCTCAATATCAAATATGTTTATTTTCATATTTCTTCTATGCTTCAGCACTTCTTTAGTACAAAAGTGGCAATGGATTCTAAACTCTTAACTGGAAAAGACTGAGTTCTAAAATCTGAGACCAAAACTACAACCTGTCCCAGGCTAAGCCAACTTTGTTCCCACTTAAAGAACATAGAAACATGTTTGGGACTCTCTTCAATCTCAGGTTTCCAAGACACTGCATTCTTCTTATGTCCTCTATATTTTCTTCAGGCCCATCCTGGAGTTGATCCACTTGGTTGGAAGTCCCTGTTTCCCCAAATGTCACTCAATAGTCATGCAGTTGTCCCTTACAAGAGAATTAGCCAAAGATACTCCATCTCTTGTCCCAACCTTCTTTTCCTTTTTGAAAAAGGAGATGATCTAGATCCTTGCTAATACAGTAGGTACTAACAATACAGTATATGGCTAATGAGTACTAGAAATATGTCTAATCCCAATCAAGACTGCAGTAAGATTTCAAAGACCTAATATGAAGAAAAGGATGTAAAGTATTTTATTAATAATTTCTATATTCAGCATAGTAGTGTTGCAGGCAGCCGAGTTAGATAGAAATATTGTAGGCAGTCAGACAGGGTCAGGCCCTCGAAGGAAATAACAGCCAGATGCCTTACAACTGTGGGAGGGATGGGTGCTCCTGCCGTAAATCAAACCTAAAGACTGGCATCCAGGATTGCTCATTACGCAGGAAGAACCATTGTCTGAAGGCCACCAGATAAGGTCCTGTTTTACATTCATGCCCACTTGTTACATGACTTGCTATCCCATTTGGTCCTGAGCCTAATCAATTTTACCTGGGCAATGCTGCTTATAATCCCATTGGTTGACCATAGTTTTTTCCCACTCCACATCCACCTAAGCGAGTTCCCCCTTTTCTCCACCTTAGTCCTGAATGGTTTTATACTATAAAAATCCCTGGAAGAGACAGTTTCCTGGGGAACTACCCGCTTGGGCCCCCCTCCTGTCCATCTCTTGGACAGGAGCTTTCTTTCTCTCAATAAATATATTCTGCTCATAACCTCCATTTGTTCCTAAAATTCATCCTTTGGTTTTAGAGAACACAAACTTGTCCAAGTCAGGTCAGGAGATCATTTTTCACTACGTCATTTGGAGGTCACCCACCTAAGTTTAGTTTTTCTCCCTGTATCAGTGGCACATGCTTATAATTCTAGCACTCTGAGAAGCTGAGGCAGGAGAATGCAGAGTTTGACCCCAGCCTGGAAATTCAGAAACGCTGTCTTAAAATAAAAAAAATATAACAGGGTCTAGGATATAATCAGTGTGAAGGTTATATAAGTTCAATCCGTAATACTGAAAAAAAATTTCTATATTCATCATATATTAAAGTAATATTTCAGATATATTGGTTTAAACAAGACATATAATTAATTTCACCTGTCATACTTCTTAAAAATGTTTCTAATAAGTTAAAATTGCATATGCGGCTTGCATAACATTTCTATTGGCAAGCGCTGTCCTAAACAGGAAAGTTTTGATCAATACAATGTTAGTCTGAAGAGCTGGAGTTCATTAACTGCTACAGTAGTTACACTTGGTCCATGACATTAAAAAAGCTACAACCCATTGTTGAGCTTCATCTGTTCCTTCTCTTCCTGGCACCAAATATGGCAGAAATGCTCACTGCACACACTGAAGTATTAGCCAAAGCTCTCAGAGTTCATTCAAGAAGTTAAAAATGATGAGTAATTTTAAAAAGACGATAGAAGGATTAGAATGGAATTGGGCACTTTCATGATGCTCAGTTTGAAAACGCAACAAGACCATCTAGAGAAACAGTCCAAAAGTTCTTAAAGTCAGTAGCGGCTCATGCTCCCGGCCCTACATGGCCCCAGAGAGCTCCAAGTGCAGGGGGATAGTGTGTCTGCTGGGTTACGAGTCTGTGGCTTGGCAGGGATCACCACGAGCTAGGCCGAGCTGGCCAACAGAGCCAGGCAACGGGAGGAAAGGATGAATTGCACAGAGTGAGATATTTAGAGGAAGAGAGGGTGGGGCAGAGCAGACGCCAATGTGCATTTTTTTGAGCTAAGAGCTTGCCAAGTCTTAAACAAGGGTAAAGATCACCAAGAAGAACAAGGTAACCAGAGTCTGATGAAATTGGAGGATGTGTACAATTAGGAAAATTTATGGGTATTCTTGATACATTGGCAATAACTCACACTATTCTAGTCCTTCAAGAAAGCAAATGGTTCCAGTAACTTGTTAAATTTATTTCCTAAAGTCTAGTTTGAATCACAGAACTATCATTAATTTTTTTTAACTCTCAAATGCTGAACTAATTTTATGAATGGACAATAGGCTAATGATCCCAATTTCATATTTAAATCCTATAGTTTGGTTACATGGAACTGCTGAAAAGTCATGACAAACAAGTCACTACAATTTTGGAGCCTACCACTTTAGGGTAATTGCAACATTCATGGATGAATTCTTATTTGGATCCAACTGGGAAGATTATAAAGATTAATTTTAGCTGGGTATGGTGGTTTCTGTCTGTAATCCCAGCACTCTGAAAGGGTGAGGCAGGAGGACTAGACTAAGTCCAGCCCAGGCAGTTTAGCAACCTAATGACATTTCCTCAAAGAGGGGGAAATGGGGCTAGCAGTTTGTTATAGTGGTGCAAGTCTATAATCCCAGCGTGGGAGAAGACCAAAGCAGAAGATCCCAAATTCAAACCCAGCCTGGGGAGCTTAGCAACTTAGCAAGACCCTGTCTTGTAATAAAAAGGGCTGGTGTGTAATTCTGTACAAAGGTCTTCGGCTCAATCCTCAGTCCTGAAAAAACAAAACAATAAAACCAAAACCCTAATTCTACAGATTTTGGAAATATTTCTTGAAGAGGAAGGCCAGTCAAGGGGAAAGTCATGTCCCATTGGAAAGTATGTCCCACTGCCCCACTATACCTTTGTCATTCTGTTTAATTTTAAAATCATGGATTTCCACTGTTAGCTTTTTCTTTTAAGCCACTCAGCTATAATTTCTATAGTGACTACCAAAGTTCCCTGTGGCATTTAGAAAGGAGTTAGTGTAAATAAACACAGAGCCAGTACACCACTAAGAATATAAAAAGCCACCATAATATACACATCGAGCACTTCTACTGTTACTTCTGATGACGCTTGATATGACAAAAAAAGTAAGAAAACTTCTGACTCTTTAGTCCCAATTTCAGTTCACTTCACCTCTTCCTTGCTGAAGTTCCAAGCACTGTCAGCATGCCCAATTTAGCTCACTCTCTTGTGAGGCTCAAGATTTTTTAGTGGTAGGAGAGAAACCCAGTTCTAGGTAGAACCCCACTCAGTCAAAACAAAACCACCAGTTTCTGGACAGATTCTGTCTCATTTGTGGCAAAAGAATGTTTTTAAAGAGAATTGGTCTACTAGCACTGGACAGGTACTAAATGGTCTGCCGAACTGGATGTCCTGTAGTCACATACAAAATATGTTCAATTTTCAGGACTACACTTTCAAATTCTAGAGTATATCTGTGATCCAGAAAAATATCTTTAAAATTAGCATCTTGACTTACATAACACTCTGCCTAAACACTTTCTTGATTTTTCTTTTCTTTCTTTCAAGGTTTCACTATGTTTAAGCCAGCGTTGAACTCACTTTGTATCCCAGGCCGGCCTCAGCTTGCAATGATCCTCCTGCCTCAGCCTCCCAAATGCTAGGATTACAGGCTTGTGCCACTATACCCAGCTTTGCCTTCTTGATTCTTGCAGTTACATTTTGCCACAAGAGTTTTTAAAACTTAGATGTGTGTGTGTGCCTATTAGGGACTGAACTCAAGTCCTTATGCCTGTTAAGCACATACTGTGACACTGAGCCATACTATTAGGCCCAAACTTAGGTCACTGTTGTTGATGGAGGTATGTTTCTCCAAAATTCGTATGTGGAAGCCCTAACTCACAAGGACCATTTGGTACTTGGAAACAGAACCCTTAGGGAGGTGAATAAAAAAGTGAGGTCAGAAGGGTGGATGTGTACCCTGTTATGATTTATGTCTTTATAAAAGGAGGAAGAAACACCAGCAAGACTGCTTCAGCTGAGACAGAGGAAGATCCACGTGAGGCCATGGTGAGAAAGTGAGGTCTATAACCAGATAGAGGGGTGTCACCAGAACCCCACCACAATGTGACTTTGATCTTGGACTTCTGGCCTCCAGAAGTGAGAAAATACATTTCTGTTATTTAATCCATCTGGCCAGTAGGACAATATTTTTGTTATAGCACCCTGAGCAGATAATCACATCCATTATTAGTGAAAATTAATTTATTTATATACATATTAATACTCCCACTGAACTATATTAAACACTGACCACCTCCCTGGCACAAAAATATTTTCAATCCAAAAGTTTACAAACACCAGGTGCTTGTTGTTGTTTATTTAAATCAAGATTCTGGGGCTGAAGCGATGGCTCAGCGGTCTAGGCCATCTGCCTGCCAAGTTCATGGACCCGGGTTCGATCCTCTGTACAGCATGCCATCGACACCAAAATCAGGCATGGTGGTGCACGCCTGTAATCCCTACACTAGGGAGGCTGAGACAGGAGGATCATTAGGAGTACAAGCTGCATAGGGAGACCCTGAGCCAAACAAATACATAAAATTTAAAAAATAAATAATAAATAAATCAAGATATCGTACATCACTATAGTTGAAATAAAACATCCAAATTCAGTCAGGCATGGGGGTGTATGCCCATAATCCCAAAACTCTAGGAGGCTGAGGCAGGAGGATCACAAATTCAAGTCTAGCTTGGGCAATTTAGTTACTTAGTAAAACTCCACGGATATAGCTCAGTTGAAGGCCTGTAGAGTCACAATAAACAAACAAACAAATAATAAAAAATTAAAAAATTCATCTACCAGACACAGTAGAGACTATGGACCAAGATACCAAAGAGTCAAGTAAAGTGGAAGGAATTATCATTGCTGCTTTGACTTGGCAGCAAAATAATCCCAGAGAAATTCCATCTTTCTATGATGCAATCAGGTTCTATGTTTGTTCCCCTAATGACATGATACACAATTATTCAGCCCTGCAAACAGCTTGGATAGCACTTTGTGGAACAAAGTGGATGTAATTGGATTAGAGGTATCAATATATTTTATTGGGATCTTAATGTGGGAAAGGGTAATTGCAGGGTAATGGAAGAGAGACAGAGAAGTGAGAATATAAGGGGAAGACAGACATGAAAGACTGTTTCCGAGATGTGGGTTAAAACTGCCATGTCAGCTGGCAGGGCCAGAGCAAAGAACGAAGAGCAGAAAGTTGAGCTGTTGAACGGGAGTCTCCTTAATTAGGACCAACTGTGGGTGAGGAATGCTGACTCTGCTGGCCACAATTTGTTTTGAGTTTTCTCTAGTTTCAGAGATTTCCCTTTCTGCCTGCCCCACGCCTTTTCCCTCCTTTACTCCTTTCACAGGGCTAGAGATAAGAAAACAAGGCACCCTCTCCTCTAATTCAGATGTTTTCACACCAGGAAATAGAAATCCTTTAGGACTAAAAGAACTCCTTCATGAAATGGGAAAAATTCTCAAGGATGTCATCAAATTCACCTTCAAAGGATAAGAGGCAGTCCTGGGGAGCAGGCTGTGGAGAACTGAATGTGTATACCCCTCTCCACTCTTCTGTATTATGTACTAGGAGAGGTTTAGCATACTTGTCTTACTCTCTGTTCTTCCAAGTGCCAACAGGTAATTGAACCTTTGGCTTATGGACCAAAACATAGAAAACTGAACTTCTAGGAAAACAATTTTGATTCTTGGTCAAGAAAACATCTTTAGGGAATCTTTTTTTTTTTTTTTTTTTTTTCAGAACCGGGGATTGAACTCAAGACCCTGTACTTGCCAGGCAAGCACTTATTGTACTGATCCATCTCCCTGGCTCCAATTTTTTTAGTTCTGTTTGGAGCCAACATATCCTTCTCTTTCTAATACCAGTACAGAGGGCAAATTTTTTTGGAGGAAGGAAAAATATCATGAATTTGTCCTAAAATTTCTTGAGATACTTCCTGCTTCTTCTATATTGAATCACAGTCTGTCTGAAGCACTTCTTTAGTCTCCTGCTTAATTCCAAAATCCATGGCTATCTGAAAGGAGTCACACCATGGCTTGCTTTTACATCTCTTCCAAATTAATATGGAAATGGAGGCAACTAACAAAACTCTGAAAAGTAGGAAGGGTTCAGATTAAGGTCTTGGGGCAGAGATGAGCAATATTTTTTGGGGGGTAGCATCAGACACTAAATAGAAAAGCCTAACATCTTAGGCTTTGCAGGCCATGGGATCTCTCTCAACTTTTCAGTTCTGCCAGTGTAACTTGAAAGCAATCTTAGATAATGCATAAACAAATGAATGCAGCTAAGATCCAAAGCAACTTTATTTATGGACACTGAAATTTGAATGTTACATAATTTTTTGCCCTTAGGCCACGTTTGCAGTACCTAATGATTACATTCACAGGGAGCTGGTACATGCACATAATGCATTCTCATTCTTTCTATATCTCCTTCTCCTCACCATATAATTATCATGTGGCACAGAAGATGATTCTTCTTTTGATTTTTATCAGTCACTGAAAAATATAAAAACCATTCTTAGCTTGCAGGCCATAAAAAAACAGCCAGTTGACCTGAGTTGACCTAATAGGTCAAAGGTTGCTAGATTAAAGAAAAAGACCCTCTAAAAATGAAGAGAAATGAAAATTGCTCAACTGATAAGTCCTGGCTGAGAAAGCAACTCTGTGGACTAAGACTGACCTCTTGAATTTCCATTTTTTTTACTCCTTTTTGTGTCTTTCTGACCTAATCTGCTCAGTTTACAAATCAAAACAAGATTTTTCAGCAAACAGCACCACTGGCTCAGTTTAAAAAAAAAAAAATTTAAAATAATTTCATTGAGAAACAAATAGCAATGAGACAGTTTCAAAACCAATCAGTAGGACAGTTTCAATAATAAATACATTGCACACTGTTGTCTCAGTGGTTATTCATTGTACAAGATGCAGACATGACATCCTGACCACAAACACTATTAGAACAAATCTTCTTATTCATTGAATTAAGAGAGTGTAGTTGTATATCTATCTATCCTAACTATTTTGAATATACAGATACAAAATGGTCATTCATTTGTATCCCCTTTTTTGTTTAGTTTTGTCAGAGAAGGGTATTCCATTGTCATTTAAATATTGTAGGTGCATGAATTCAGCAAAATATTCTCATGTAGTCCAGTAGTACATAACAGTAGTGGGTCATCTGCAGGACTGGCAATGTCAGAAGTTGTTGACTTGAGCCCTTTACAGCCCAGCATACCAACATAGCTTCACCCCTTACACCTCGTTTTTATACCTTTCTGCTGGATTGTTAAGACCAAGATAAAGCGGGAATCACTGGCTCAGTTTTGACTCAGGAAAAAAAGAGGAGGAGTAGGGTCAAGGTGGCAGAAGAAGAAAAGAAATGTCAGCGTTGCCTCCATCTTACGGCCAATCCCCTCTCTGGAAACACGCAATGCCTTAAACTAGGATGGGACTCAAACATCCTTCTAGTTTCTAGAATGATTCATGCAGGGTTGACAGAAACAAAGCCTTTTCTTGTCAGAAACACAAATCCTGCTTCACAGACAGGTTGGGAAAAGTCACAGAGTGCACGTGCTCCTGTGACACACATGGCAACAAATAAAAGTCCTTTAGATTAACAGGCTAAAAATATCACTTGTATGCGATGGAAGTGGCCATAAGGATAGGCTTAGCAGACAATATCAGTTTTCTCTTTTTACCTGTCCACAAGGAACTAACCTGAGTCTCAAAGGAGCTTCCATGATATACAAGAGAGGCCTAGCAACTTGTTTCTGGAGAGATCCTAATGATTGTCTCAGCTGGTACTATGATATTATTTCAAAAGAAATCACCATAAGAAGGTAGGAGAATTTAAGGATGCATTTCACTTTGCTATTGAACATGTTTTAATCTATGTGGATTTAAGTGCCAAGATTCCATTATAGCAAAACACTCCATGTAAAAGTCTGAGACTGCTTTGTGGGAAGCTGCTGTTCACTTAATCATCAGGCGCACTGGGATCTGACTCAACAATAGCTATTACTTATACCGATCAAGGCAAGCCTAACCAACATAACCTTGCTTTGCTGGATGAACATGAAGCAATGCCCTGTTTTACTTCAAAGATTCATGGCTTTTTGGAAAATAACCTCAAGTAATTTAGGAACCTGAGAAAACAATCAAGTGGTGCAAACGTCCACTCAAAATCTTCCTGATGTACCTTCCAATACCAGACACATTGAAGCCTGGGTGATGGTCCCCTGATATCTGTGGAGCAGATGCAGGCCACCCATCTGTTTGTTATCTTTCTACAAGCTTGAATCAAATCAGTTTCTCTATTCTAATGAACATGAAAATCCAGTGCTTTAAGAACTCACTGTTAAAGGCGTCTGTAATACATTGCCTTTAATAACGAACTATGGCACTTGCTTTTGTCACAAGGAAATGCATCTTAACATTGTATTTCTTGGGCTGGGGAGATGGCTCAGTGGAATAAGCGCTTCCCTGGCAAGCGCAAGGAACTGAGTTCAATCCTCGGTTCAGCAGAAAAACAAAAACAACCACATTGTATTTCTGGTAGAGTTGCCAGATTTACCCTAATCAGTGAAAATATTCTAATCTTGTCTTTCTTTGTAAACATCATCAGGTATCATTATTAAAATAATAGTTACTACATTTCCAGCATTTAAGTAAGTACTTTTCTGGGTACCTATACATACATGTACAACTTCACTTAATCTTCCTATGAAGCCTAAGATAGATTACCTAGAGGACAACTAAAACTTAAAACAGGTAAAGTCTCATGCCTAAGATCTCATGGCTAATAATAAGAAACAGTGTCAGTTTAATATCAAATATTTGTTCTTCAACCCCCATATACACTATAGATATTCCCATCATGAAGTACATAATTAAAGCTAAGATGGTCACAGAACAGTAAAACAAATTAGGCATTTACTTGGATCACCAGGGGACCATTTGGCATGACTCATGCAGTGCATTATTTGGCAGCTTTCCAAATGGTGTTCCACGGGAAGGTGAAGACCACTTATGCATCTCTAGGGGCTCTTTGCACAAAGAAGTGACCTACAGGTCAAATTTAATTTGTGCCTGTTCTGTAGTTTTTACACTGAACCTCAGCAGTTACTGACATTTGGGATTCAGAATAGTAAAAAAGAAATGAGGTTAGTTCCTAGACCTCAAAAAGCCTGCAAACCAAAACATAATTTGCTCAAAGAAGTGACATGCTTCTAGCTAACTACATTAAAACAAAAGACGTTGTAGGTTAAGTTACATAACTTGACAGAAACCGTCCGTGTTTGTTCATATTGGTCCCTGTGTTTCTAAAGAAAAATCAGTGCACATTACTAAATACAGCCACCAGCAAATGAAAGTGTAATGTCACATGCCTGTAGTAGAACATGTAGAAAACCAGTGGTGCTGAGATGTTCCCAAGAGCAAGCTACCAATAATTTACCTGATTGAACATTGGGTGAGTGGTCTACTCTTTTCAGACGACCCCATTCCAGCATCTTTTCCTCTCGCCTGCTTTGGCCCTTGAATATTAACTCCAAACTTCTAGGCTTTGTGGTGCAAAAGCAAGTCTTTGCAATTCATGGGCAACAATCTAAGCACTACTCTCTTGTGCTGGGGAGAGGATGAGAATTGAGGGATGAGTCCTACAAGTGTGAGTGCTATATTGAGACTTTTGGCTTAGGCCACGGGACCCTGTGGCCTTTGGAATGCCATGGAGCGGACCAGCAGGGGTCACTCTGTATGTGGACACAACTGACACTTTTCCTGACCTACACTGCACTGGAGGCATCACCCACAGTTTTGTTCTAACATGGCTTGGCCAACTGAGTAGCACCAATGGTACTATCTTTTGATAGCTTGTCTTTGAGGGGCAGGGGTAGCGTCAGCATTGTCACTCCCCACAGTTTAGGCTTTAGGGTCAACTTGGCCACCATTGCCTTTTTCAGCTGTCCTAGAGGAAGTCCCACCCACTGGCTTCCTCTCTTCCACCAGCTCAATGTGGTGAGTGTTTCATTGGTCATCTTGGCATTAATTAAGGTTTGTACCCCTATCTATTGCCTGTCTTCTTTCAGTCCTCATCTTGGATTCTGATGGAAAAATCCAAAGGTTTAAATGTGGGGCAGTGGTGTTCACCTGTAATCCAAGCAATTTAGGAGGGTGACTCGGGAAGATCACAAATTTCAACTTGGGCAATTTAGCAAGAACATTTCTTGGGGGGGGGGAGCATGCTTGTCAAAAGAAAAAAATATATATCAAGAAGGCCAATAAAGGCCCTGAGTTTGATCCTCAGTGCTAAATAAATAACTCACTCCAGAGGGTTACTTAGGGAGTAGATAGATTTGTGTAAATGAGTGTTTGCTAAAATGTAGATGGCAGTGGAGAACCCTGGGCTAGATAGGTATATAAAGGTGTTCTTTGCAGAAGAAATTGTTCTTTCAATCCTGCCAAGCACTACAGTTCAAAAGGAAAGGTACCCTTCTGCTGCCTTACTGGATGAGAAGTTTCCCAGGTTAATGGTAGATGTGCCTGATATGCTGACCTGGGGGAATATCATTTTACACTATTGAAGATATAGTTTATGGCATAAACTTTAAGGTAGAGAGTATAGAGCTGTGTGATTTGCCTGTATCCAGACAAAATATCCAACATGGTAACTGAAAGAAGCTTCTAAACTCATATCCTTCAGGGATCTTGAGAAGTTGCCTTTTCAGATGTTCAATGATACATGTGACACTAAAGTCAAGATGCAGAGGCAGGTTGTTGAACAGAAATTATAAGAATTACTTTTTTGTCAAGACATCATGACAAAAATATGACCAAGAGGTGGGGGAGAGAAGAAGAAAGAAAAACCAAAACATTATGGAATGTTAGAACCAGAAGTGTTAGATTTGTCAATGTCAGTAGTATCTTAGTGGAAAATCTGCTTCAATACACTCCTATGTCAGACTTGCTTCTACTATTTTAAAGGAAACATTTGGAGTCAAAAGATAATATTTTCACTAATCACAAAGATAGCCAAAGAAGGCTGGGCATAGTGGCACATGCCTGTAATTCTAGCTACTCAGGGAGCTGAGGTGGGAAGACCTCAAGTTTGAGACCTGCCTGAGCAACATAATGAGGCTCTGTTTCTCAAAAAAAAAGTGTGTGGAGTAAAAGCAAGTGCTATGGCTATATCTCAGTGCTCCTTGGGTTCAATCCCCTGTATTACGACAAAATTTTTTAAAAGCCAAAGTTGAGGGGAAAAGAAAGAAAAGAACTGTCCATTAGTTTTATGTCCTTTTTCAAATCCCTGGAGAAAAAAATAAGTATAAAAACTGCTGAAAAAAAATTAGATATATTAGAGGAGAAAGCCCATTGGTATGCAGAGGAATTTTTCTTTGGGATGAAAATGCAAAGAATTTCATCATATTGAGTCAAGTGAAGGCAAAATATTGACTAAAAGGCTAAGCAGCAGGAAGTGGCGACTTGGAGGCATTAGTGAGGGGACTTTTCTGGAGTCTTCCTTCCTTGTTTAGCAATAGCCTAGGCATCAGTCTACGTGGCTTGAGAGGTCAAATGTTCAGTAATCAAGTGCAGAGGCTCACGAGACCCTTCTGAGGCCCTGAATGGACACCTGGGAGAGAGACACGAAACAATGTGAAGAGCAGGTAAAGTGGTTTTGTTCATGAACTAACCAGGAAATGTAGTGTTCAGGGAACTAGGCTTGTTAAATGTTTGAAACTACATTACAGTGCTATAGACTAGGAACACTCTTGAAAACATGTAAGAATGATTTAAGTATTTTTACTTAAATTCTGCATTTTGCTCACATTTATTTCCCCCTTTGCTTTCAACCTGTTCCCTCTATGAGAGATCTTTTTTAAATCTCCTCAGCGCATCCTCTATAATGAACAATTCTTTTCCTTCTAGGATCTTCTTTTCTGTTTCAGGTACAAAATGAGTTCCTTTTAATGATTTTACCTCCTGGTTCTTCCCTCACTTTTAAGAACTAATGTGTCAGACCGGGGAGATAGCTCAGTGGCATAAGCGCCTGCCTGACAAGTGCAAGGACCTGAGTTCAATCCCTGGAGCCACAGGGGAGAAAAAAACCAAAAACATAAAACTAACTAATGTGTCTAGTATATTAGAATTGTTAAATCTCAAAAGCCACACCCATTGTTCCTGTGTTGTAGTCTCACAGTAAATCAAATTAAATCAAATTAAGAATACATGGGCACAGGGACCGAGGTTTGATCTCTGACACCACAGGCTGCGCCAGCCCCACCCAGAGTGGGCTGAGATACACACACACACACACACACACACACACACAC
>NW_004524585.1:11018578-11062896 GCF_000260255.1 Octodon degus | reverse complement strand
CCTCTACTAATTCTGATGGCCAATCATTAACCGCCCCTTTGAGTAACAAAAAAATAATGAAAGAGTCCCTATCTTCCATGTAATTTTTAAATACTTGTATGCAAAATAGTTATGTTTATTTTGGTAGGAAAAGAAGTTTTGAACCAGTCAGACAGCTCAGAGGATTAAAGCGCCTGCTTAGGCAGACGCAGGGACAGGGGTTCAATTGCTGGCTTGCTGTGCCGTCCCCACCCCATGGCACATTGAGACTGGGCGTGGTGGTGTGCACCTGTAACCCCAGTGCTTACAGGAGGCTGAAAACAGGAGGATCACTCCGAGTCTGATCTGTGTAGTGAGACCCTGTAGACCCTGTCCTAAATGCATTTTTAAAAAAGCTTTTATTAGTTCTTCCTAGCACTGCTAAGTTATTTGCTACATGGGGTACTTAGGGCAAGGTGTTAAACAACATGTTGTGTTTACCAATTTCTCTAGTTTTCACTCAAAGTATCTAATATCACTCTTCTCTTCCTTATATTTTTTTTTTCAAATAACCATACCTAACATTTTCTTTAACATTCTGTCCTCATTTCACTGTATGAAACAGATTATTCACATGGCTCTTTGTTCCCTTTATTGGGAGAGTTCTTTATAACCTGCTAAATGAGGTATATTGTTTTTGTATTTTAGAAAATTGGTTAATACAACAAAATAAACCTATATCCTGTGGTACAAATAACACAAAATATAACTTTTCCAACATAGATCATAGGTTGCAAAGGGGAAAGCGGACAGCAAACAACTGTTATGTGTTGGATCTGCTCTTTCACTTCTCTTGAGCTGCAAGGAGGGAGCTTCTCCCTGCACTGTCCCCTCGGTCCTTTCACCCTATGCTTGACATCTCCCTTCCCTCACATTTATTGCTTCACTCATTGGAACTGGATCTTTCCACTACTTCCATGAAACTTCTCTGGCAAGGGCTACTAAAGACCAATATAATCCAAGCTGAGCAGTTTGGATTTTTATTTTATTTTATTTTATTATTCTTGTGACACTGGAGATTGAACCTAAGACTCCTGCATGGAGCTACCTTTCCAGCTCTTTTTGAGAGGGGGTCTGCTAAGTCACTAAGTTGACCAAGCTGGGCTCAAACTTTGCATCCTCTGCCTCAGCTTCACAGGGTGCTAGGATTCCAGGCATGCACCACCATAAAAAGACTATAGGTCTAGCTTTCAGACTTCTGAGTTGCATTTAATAGTCACTCCTTGAAGTTCCTCCCACTTTTAGCTTCAGTGACATCATTCACGTCCTGTTCCCCCCAACCCAGGTCTTTCATTAGATGTGGCTCTTGGCTTACAGGTATTTTTCTACATTTTCCCATGGGATCCCAGACCCTTGGCAAATAGGATGGAAGAATTACCTTCCAGCACAGGGGAAAAGAGGTTGAGAAGAAGGATTTGGATCAGAGTAGAGTCTTAATAAATATCTGCTCAATGACTGAATCAAGGGGTCATAGTAAAATACTTCCCCCAGAAATAGGAAACATTCATACTGCCCAATGAAAACTACTGTTCGAGCTAAGCACAGTCATTCTGAAGGAATCCCTGGAGGTGCAGTACAGATGAGTCGTTATCTCAGTCCTTTTCTCTACAAAGACATTTGAAAGATGCACTTTAACCATCCTTTGCCCCTAGACAGTAGCCAAATGTAAGGTCACTAATTCTGTCACACACTGGATGGTGGAATTTAATTAAATGGGGGGCTTCTCTAGTTACCCAATTACGGGCTGAAATTTAATATAGCACAATTGCTTCTGCTTTTTACATTTACAAAATAAGCCATGCGGTTCTTACAGGGGGCTCATCAGTTCTATTTTCCAGGATGAGGTACTTAATGCAACGCTGGCTCTGAAATAGACTGCTGACAAAGTCTTTACAGGATCATCTTTTCCCATGAAACAGTTCCTTCTCCCTAAATGCATGGTCTTCATTTAGGAAGATGGTCATGAGGGATCAAAAGGTCTTTCTTTGCTTGTGGATATAGATTCTGAATCCATTTTCCAATCATAGATACTACACAAGGTAACCCTTAATTTGAGCTCCCTTTCCCCCAAAACACACAACCCATACATTCTTTCCTAATGTAAAGATTTCCAATAACAGCATAAAACTAGCAGTTAATAATAGGTCCTAGCATGTAAATTACAGTGGTCTCCAAAAATAAAGCTTCATGGGGAAAAATTTGTAAGTTACCACGGTGAGGTAGATGTGCAGGAAAAGAACAGTTTCCTCACACCACGGAAATCTGGATGTCTCTGCACAACTGGCAGACAAATATTCTGAACACAGTCCTTAGGATTTTTTTGTGTGTGTGTGCAAAACCAACTATGACTTTTCCCTACCTCACCACTCTGTTTCCCTGTCGTCAACCAACCTTACAATTAAACACCAAAGCTTGTTCATAAGTCTGAGTCTTTCCTTGCCTTTTTAGAGAGCAGTAAGAATGAGGACAAAACTATAATCCATTACCCTCTGAGCACTTTGTCTAAGGTGAATGAAACCATGTGTTATTTGTGAATTTTTCTTTCTTACCAATCAGCTCATGAATGCTTTCATCCTTGAAACCCTTAGAATAAGAGTGCTTGTTAAGAATTTCAAAAGAAGTGCGCCTCTGGAGTCATGCATTCTGAATAGCTTCCTACCCCATCAAGACTGTCCACTCTTCTTTCATCAGCACTATATTGGGCAGGTTGGTCCAAAGAAATGCATTAAGGAATTCCATGGGCTAGATGGTTCGCCTGTCTCTTTAACACAGGTCTTTAGGAAGGTTGAGGCCATAGTCCCACCATGGGGGAGGGGTCCATCAGTGATCTGACCTTGGAGGGCATTGTAACTTTTATAGACCTCTTGCCTTCATCTTTATTTCAAAATCAGCCGCCTTCTTATCTTAAGTCACTCAGTTCATGGACTGCTTACTCTTGGTGAAATATCTTTGTTGAGGGCTCTGAAGGTTTTCACTTCAGAGAACAGGACAGCTGAATGCCACATTGTGCATGAGGGTCAAAGGTCAGTGTTGGAGAGAAAGCTGGGCTAATGCATTGTGAAAGACCTTCCCTTTTATGGATGAGTTTTCCATGCATGTGAAAGTAAGTACATCTCTCACCTAGTACAAAGCTCTGAACGAAAAGAATGAAAACAAAAAGGGATCTTAATTCTTAACCAGTAAGTGGATGGAGTAAAGAACTTATTGCAGAGAACAAACCCTACACAGGTGTTCAGGCAAGGTAATAAGGCACTTATTATATGCCCCAGGCATGTCACTCTGCCCACTTACAGATGGAGAATGAAT
This sequence comes from Octodon degus, assembly GCF_000260255.1. NCBI lineage: Eukaryota > Metazoa > Chordata > Mammalia > Rodentia > Octodontidae > Octodon > Octodon degus. The sequence goes on along the minus strand of NW_004524585.1, from coordinate 11,059,572 downwards.
GGAGGAAAAGATAATAAAAGATTGAAAGACTTTTCAAACCTCTCAGACCCTCACCTGCAAAATGCCATATGCAAACATTTTGGAAAGGCAGATGTCCTGCCTGGCTTTTACAGAACTAAGCGCGGAAGCACCTGTAGTGCTTTGCATGTATGAGTACAGGACCATTGTTGAAACTGGTTATAGCTTTCAACACCCCATGAGAATGCATTAAACATTTCTCTCGTGAATCCTTACGGATGCAGTTTCTACTCAGAAAACATTCCACTTTTCACTTAAGCTCCAACAACTGCACTCCACCACCAGCCGGATAGAAAACATACGGCATACTTAACAACACATCAACCCTTGCCTCAGCGCTCTCTCTCTCTCAGAAGGATCCTTTTATTATTCTTCCTCAGAATGCCATATCACCTCCCCTAGGATCAGAGGAAGAACAGTTTTTGTTATCTGAAGATACATATCTTAGGAAAAAATAACAAGTTTGAAAACACAGGAAATGACTGGCTGGGAAATTACTTTTGGTATTAACATGCTTTTCTTGGGCAACTACGAGTGAAATCTGTTCTGAGGCTTTAGGATCAGTCTAGGGTTTTTGGCATAATCCTTAAAGAAGTCAAAAGAAGGAAGACTGAAATTAAGAGAAGAGAAAGTAAATCAAAATCAAACTGGTTGTTTCTCAGGAAGATGTCTTCAGGCAACAGGCAGGAACAAAAACATCCTGCTCTTCCATTCTCTTCTGAAAAGTGGGAGTCCATCAAGATCACCTCTCAGCTTAGAGGGGTGCTTACCACTCTACTCCCCTCCCCCCCCCCTCCCTCAGAAGAGTCTCTGCCAAAAATTTCCACCTGCTTTTCTTTTTTGAGATTTGGAAGAACATCCAACTGGGGCACCACTTGGAGGTGACAGCCCCTGAGCATCAACCAAGTGTCAGGTTGGAGTAAATGCAAAATTTTTGTCACTTATCACTCCAAAGGAGTTGAAAATGAAAGCATACAAAGTATGACTTGGGTACTAAAAATATGTCCTCCATTCTCTTGGGCAGAGCTTAGATCAGTCTCACAGAGATACAGAGAAAGTCAGAGAAAAGGCCTAATCTTGTATTTTCTGAGTTCATTTTTAAGAAGAAAAACTGCCCCCCCCAACACGTTTACTGGAAGTTTCAGTGTATGAAACAGACACAAATAGGATTACTTCATTGAAAAGGAGGCAGAAGTTCAAGGCCCACCTGCCCCCACCCCTGCCCCACACTTGGTTGTCCCTCAACTCAAACTCATGGAAGTTTGATCCCAGCCATTCTTGCCCCACCCCAATGCACCAAGTCATCAAAGCAAATGGATATTTATTTACTTGAAAAACTTCCTGGGAAGGGCTTTCTACACTTTTCACACTCATTACATGCCAAATCCTTGCAACAGTGATCCTTGTTGCAGAAAATTACAGCGGGGCACCAGTGACCCTCAGTGCCCACTGTTCAAGGCCCTAGAGCCCAGACTTGCCCTGGCACACTTCTGCTTTTCACCTACACTCGTCAGAGCCCACAATGCAGTATAGCCAGCATCGGATCTTTTGAAGCGGCACAAGAATGTCACAAGGCCGTCGGAAAGCAAAACCCTTGTAGAGATTTTCTAATCTCAAGCAGGCCTATACCTAGCTCAAGGTTTCTTAGCCATTTGCTTTTCAACCCTTTTAAAGCCTTCAATGTAGTTTTGATAGAATAACTTTTCTTTTATGCTCCTATACCACTTTATGCAATAATAAAATCATAGACATTCAGCTGGCATACACAGGTTTGGGAACACACACAGCTCTTGGAAAGCATTCATGGTGACCAGTGGGAGTGAGGATACAGGTACAACACGTGGCTGCTTAGTGGCAGCTTACACTCCATCAGACACAGCGAGTCAGCACAGAGGGCTCTGCAACAAGGCTGCTCAGAGTAATTTTAGACAAGAGCAAAATCCCCAAGGCTTCATCACAGCTCCACTTCTAACCTTTGTTGCCTTTTTCAATATATTCCTCACTTTATCTCTGAATTTATTTGCTTAAATGCAAAGATCAGGGAAGCAAAGGAGAAAGTGAGGCAGACAAATAAAAATTCTAGTTATCCCTGAATCTTTGGGCTCAAACTGCATAGCCAGCATTATTTTACTTGGATGGCATTTTTTTCTGGTAGAATTGTTCTGAGTTAAGAGTTAGTTCGACTTCAGAAAAGAATCACGGAGTACCTAAGAGGCTTGCCAGAGCAGACTGTTACTTGAAAACCAGGCACTCAACCCAGGAGTCCTGACTTTTGGGGGGCTCCTACAGGTTCTGCTGCTTCCTGGCACAGCAAGTTTTTTTTTTTTTTTTTTTCCGAGGGCTTTTAGACACTCTGGAATCAAAGGTGCTTTCACAACAAACAGCTCTGTACAAATTCCCAGAATTAGTTTCTCAGCTAACAGCAAAGCTCCTAAACCATGCTGCACATGAGTAAGCAATGACTTCCTCCCTCCTGTGAGAGGCCTGGGGTTGAGGCCAGAGGCCTGAGCCTGGTGGAGGATCTAGGGCTCCCTGCTGCAGGAACTGACAGCGCAGAGACCGTCTCCCTTTATAAAGAACCCTATGTGCCAGTGCCCTGGCACCACAGCTTTGCCAGGTATTTTCATAGGAGGATCTGAAAACTCTTGAAAGATAACGGCAAATACGAGGTATATGTACAAAGAATGAAAGCAATTTCTGTAAGTCTCATTTTAAAAAAAGTGTTATTACTGTAGCTGCTCCTTCACATTGAATTCATGGGTAGGGGAGGAAGACTGTTAACAATGAGGCAAGAAAAATTAATAAATTAGCTTACTGCTCATTATCGTTCCAAGGTAGTCACTGTAGAATCTACATTTTTTTTTTTAAGCACTGAAGGCTGAACCCAGGGTCTTATGCATGCTAGGCCTTCCTCGCCCCCAAGTAATCACTTTGAGATACATCCTGATCTGGGTGTGGCCTAGAATCCTGTACCACCTCATCCCCAGGTAGAAGGACTAAAAGTTCGAGTTCTGCCTGGGTAGATGAGCAATTTCGTGAGACCCTGACTCAAATTTTTAAAAAGTTAAAAAATTAAAAAGGGATGTAGTTCAGAATGAAGGTCATGGGTCTGATGCTCAGTACTGCAAAATAAGGAAATAAAAAGATAAAATACATCAGAAGCACGGAGCAGTCGCCTTTCTAAGATCTTCTTATTCAGTCAGCCACCCAAAGGTGACTCATACTACATCCTGAGACCAGCTCGATGCCAGCCTAGAAGACATCTGCAAAGTTGCTGAGCATGAGTTTCACAGATTAGGATCCACTTATGAGTAACAAGACTGGAAATCTGGGTTGGAAACTCAGGGCCAGGAATCACAAGGAACATTACCTAGAATTTATGACCGAGATTAAATGAGGGGAGACAGTAGGAGAAATGAATATATTTCTAATATAGGAAACAGGAAGAAATGGCACAATCTTCTGGAGTGTGGAAACATATCACAGGAAACAAAGGATTTCATCAGGAAACCTCTTAAGGTTCAGGCATCCTTGTCAGGGACCTCACACAAAATCTAACCAGTGCTTTTCACCTATGCGCAGAGGAAATGAGCAGGGCCCAAGACCCACACCCTAGGACACCCCACTGTCTAGGCCATTGTGCCCAGGGTAACATTCCAGAAACCCACCCAGGAGTAAATTCCAAGGATCTGTTCTCCTCCAGGCCCTTTGAACCATAATTCCACCCACTGGCAGAAATCCTACTTTTGTTTTCAAGCTATTAAAAACCTACTTTTAAAATCACACAGTTGGCAGATCCCTGGAATCAAAACCTGACAGTCAGGTATAGTCTTATTGAAGAACTTAAAATAATCCACAAGGAAATGTTTGAAGCCTAAAAGCTAATACTTTCTCACACACAGAAAATGTGTGCATGCTCGGAGAGAACTCGGCACAGCCTCTTAATTTATTTATTTTTTTTGCGGAACCGGGGACTGAACTCAGACCCTTGCACTTGCCAGGCAAGCACTTATTCTACTGAGCTAACTCCCTGGCACAGCCTCTCAAATGGGGGCCTGGGAGGACAGGGCGGAGGCAGGCGGAGAGGACTCTGTGTTGCTGTTCCTTTGCATGCGGCCTGTTGATCCCATGCTCCATAAATTCCCCCTCAAGGCATGGTCAGGATCATGAGTGCAAGGCCAGCCTGGGCTACATAGTGAGGTGTTTTTTGTTTTTTGTTTTCTTTTTGAGACAGGATCTTCTGTGCAGTTCAGACTGGCCTTGAGCTCAGTTTGTAGCCCAGATTGGTCTTAAACTCACAACGGTCCTCTTGCCTCAGCTTCTGTAGAGAGTTTGAGGCTGACCTGAGCTACAACATAATGAGGAGACCCTAGGGACCCTACCTTAGAGGGAAAAAAAAAAAGCATTATTAAATTCCACATATGAATCCATACATCACTAAGGTAAAAGTCCCCGGCTCCCTAAGAACTTACGATTGGATAAAACTACAACCATATAATGAGGACTGGGGAAAATGTTAATAGCTATGTTGGAAAGTAATTTCCCAGGAGGCTTTGGGAACTGCGTTAGCAGCTCTCCTTTATTGAAAATGACCATTCCAGAAGGGAGCTTAGTGGCTCTTGAGCTTGCAGAAAGGACCAAGCTCCTCTGACTTACATGTTCTAGAAAGAAAGAGAGCTGGGCACCTTCCCTCCCTGAACACAAGCTCCCGTCACAAAAATGATCCTGTCATCACCAGCCCTCCCTAGTGGCTGGGAGGAGTCAACAAGATGGTGCAGCACTCACAGAGCATCTGGCGCTGTGCCCAGCAAACCCTAGGGGGGTACACAGTTCCCCTCTGCTCCCCACTTTTGAAGAACCAGCCCACCCACTGCTCAAATGGCACCTGCAGCAATAGGCCAAGTAGGAAAACCAGTTTTTGAGGAACTTCATACTTGTGATATCCTATGATCCCATGTTTGACATTGAGCTTTTTTCTTTTTTTCTGTAGTGCTAGGCAGTCAGACCCTGGGCCTTGTACCTGCTGGGCAAGTGTGCCCTAACCCTAGTGAAGTCTGTTTCTTCATTATGCCCAACATTTAGGACCAGTGACTAACTAGGCTGCCTGTGGAGACAAGGGCTGGGATGTTTCTTCTTCTTCTTCAATGTTTCTCCCCCAGAGATGAGTCAGTCTTCATAGGACAGGGGCTTTTTAAGATTAAAATGTCTAAGAATTAAGCATTTCTAGGAAATTCCTGAAATTCCAGGAGAGATAGGCTGAGGGTGAAGAATGCTCATACCTACACACTCTCTACACTGTCTACATGGCTAGAACTATTTCCCTCTGCTTTAATGGCAAGGGCAAAGGCAGTCTGAGGACAGTTTATTAGGCCATGAACTGGGGAGCGCTGAGGAAGCAAGACAGGCCACTCCCACGGCGTCCAGACAGAATTCCTGGTGGTCCCTGGTGGCGAAAAGTTCTTCAGCTGTCTGTCTCAGAGGATTCTGTCTCAGACATGTAATTTGCATGGCTCAAGAAGTCATAGTGATGTTGGGTCTGAGCAGAGAATGAGGATGGTGACACAGAACCTTTCAACTGGGGAAAACTCCCTCTCTTCAAAAAAATGAATTTGTGTTTCTCTGAAAAATTCTGATCTTATCTACTAGGCACCGTGTAAAGGCTGCCTCCTCTGTGCAGTCTTCCATGGCCACGCCGGCTCTGTCTCCTCCCTGCTTGCCTCTAGTGAGCACATTGCCTCCCATCTCCTCGCCTACATTTTCTCTGCACCATCCCCCATACTTCTTGCCCCATCCTACAGTATAGCCTGGCGACTAGTAGGAACAAAACCTACTCCCCTCACCAGTCTTGCTCTCATCTTTCTCCTTATTTGAAATAATATATTTATGCACTTACTAAGTTCCAAATGCAAGATCTATGCTTGTCTTGCTACTTGGTATTACATCCCTAATACCCAACCCTGTACTTGGAATCTGCTGCTCTAACTGGGGTTTGTTGAATGAATGAATGAATGAATGAATGAATGTAAGCTCTTAAGGGTTCTCCAGTACCCAGCAGAGTGGTTTGTACAAATGATCACACAAATGGTGAAGGAATACAGCTGATTTTTAAAAAGTGATCTATATTTATGTAAACTGTCACCTAGAATAGAATATATATAAATATACTACCATAATTAGCATAGAATTTAACCTGAGTAGAAATCTAAAGATGGACAATTGAGTACTTAAGTAAAAATCAAAGAGATTACAAGCTGGGGAGTTGTTTAGACTTTTATACTAATCAAGGCACTTTCATTAGGATCCTAGCAAGATGGTGAATTAAAAAATCCAATATATCTAAAGAGTCCAAAATGCCTGCCTATAGCCCCAGTACTCTAGGGGGCTGAGGCAAGAGTAACCCCACCACCAAGCTCGAGCCCAGTGTGGGCAGATTCGTGACCCTGTCTCAATAGATGTGTTTGTGTGAGATGGTGATGGGGGCGTGGACCTGGGATGCAGCTCACGGGGAAGACACTGGGTTCGATCCCCAGTGTTGAGAAAAAAGCCTAAAATACTCTTGCAGCTGGAAGTGATCTCCTAATTCCCCTATATTATCACATTGTCATTGCTACATCTTGATGAGGTAGAAAAGCCAGGACAAGTTCCATTTCACAGAGAAGGAATCTGAGGCTAGAGAACAAGCTACTTCTGTGATGGCACAAAGCTAATCAGAAGTGAGGTACGTTCAGAACTAGTCAGTGGACTCAGTCTAGTAATCTCCCCACTACATTCCCAATAGCATCCCAGGCAACCCCAAATCTTTGCTGAGGCTTCAAATTACCCTCAACTCCTACATCTTCAGCATTTGGTGATCCCAGGGCTTAGACTGGTTTCACTGGGGACAACCTCCTTGGAGCACAGTAGTCAGAGTGGGTGCAAGAGTCAGACATACCTGGTCGTGAGGTCAAATGCCACCACTGGGATCTTAGGTATGTTTATCTAACCTCTATCTCAGTTTCATCATCCATGAAATGGGAGAACGATAATCAACCACAGCTCATGCAGTTGTGAAGACTGAATGGAAAGTTGTTTACAATGCCTTTAGTATATGTTGTGCTGGAGAGCGTCATGGGCTAATGAGAAAAGGTGACCTGAGACACATGGCTGCTGCATTAACCCCTCATTAAGAAGTTTCCTCCATGGCCCCCCTTTCCTCTCCATGTTTCCCAAGCCCCAGGCAAGGACTCTGCAGGGAGAGGTTAAGCCAGCAAGCACGGTTTGCCTGTGGTGTGCACACCTAGCCCCATAAACCCTCTAACGAGAAGCAGCTCGTCAGCTTCGCAATGCATAGGCATTTGTCCTCTCTCAGAGGCTGAGTCTGTGCCAAGCTGAAGCCTCCTGCCCCAGGGAGTCTTCATGGGTCAAGTGAGGCAAATCCAGGGAGCAGGTCTTATTCCTCCTGAGCCACAGGCTTTACCTACAAGTCCTTTCAGGAAGGCACATAGAAGGGCTGAACAGGGTAGACTTCAGGTTTCCTGTTTGGAAGATTCAGGAGGACTGTGTCTGCTGGCCAATAGGAAAGTCTTCAGGCTAGACCACAGTGTTTGAGGTAAGGACAGTGCTTATGGATAGAGCTTTCCATGCAGGAGGTAATAATCCCAGGCTTCTGGGAAAGGCATTTGCTCTGGGACAAGAAGAGGTACCTGGGGCTGAATGCAGCTCCTTGCTCACTAAAAGCTGGTCAGGGAGACATTTGAGAACTAATTTAAGTCACTCATCTCACATCCTCACATCCTGCCCTTGCTGCCCCCTTGAGCATTTAGGGGGAGTCTGATCCTTTAGAGAAAGCATCTCTTTGATCTCCTGATGGGCTCCACCAAACATCATTTACAGGGAAGGCAGCAAGCTGTCCCCAGAGCACAGGCTGGGGCTGAGCCCTCTCTGTGGACCAGAGCCAGGCTAGTTAAATTTTATAACTAAAGTGTGGCAATTCAGGACTGACCTGCACTTTACAACCTCCCCTCTCTCTTTGCCTACCAGCGATATTCAGAGTGCAACTCCTGCAGTTTGGGTAAAAGGAAAACCACAGCCCCATCTCAGCAGGCAGTGGGCTGGGTAGGTGTAATGTGACCTGCTTCCTTCTCTGGTCCCTGCCCCAGCACACCTGCCCAGAAACCATTTTCTGGTAAGTTAGAGAGTACTCAACAGCTGTGGCCTCACAACAGACACTCAGCTCACACTACAAAGACTGGGCTCCCTAGGGGTAGGGTGGTCCCTCGAGTGGAGTGGGGTTGATAAAGAGGGCAGGGAGAGTACCAGTGCAAAAGCAAGGATGGAGTAGCCTAAGATAGGCTGTTGCTCAGGAAGGAGTGATGTCACTTAGAGGATTTTCATGCCTTCAACAGTGCTACAACTGTCCCAGGGCACAGTGGATCTCACCTGGCTGCTAGTTGAGGTGGCAGTGGCAGAAGGGGGCAAGTCACCACTTGCCCTTCCTTCTGCCTTCTCCAGAGTCCACTGAGCAGTGCCCAAGACCTCACCTGAAGTTAAGAATTCCCAGGGGCCCCTAAACGGATCTATTCTCTGCTCATGAACTCCTTTCTTTTATGACAACCCCCACCAGCCATCCTAGCAATTCTAGCAGTCATCACATTCCAGAGGGGCTGCAAGGCTGCAGTCTCTGTACTGTGATAGGGGACCAGAAGTTTGGGGCCCACAAAAGTCTGGCTTCTAAACAACACCTCTACCCCTTCCCCCACAGTGCTGGGCAGAGGAAGGCAAGGATTCAGATGCCTCTCTCTTCTGCAGGCCCAGCCCAATTCTTCACTCTTACCATAGGCTTTGTGGGCAAGGTTACAATTGAGTTCCCTGGCCAGTACCCACCCACCCCCGTACCCCCCCCACCACCCCCCAAGAGATTAGGAGGAAGCAGGAGCTGTCCCAGAGTGCAAGTCTGGGCTGTTGGGGCTAGAAGGCCTGGGAGAGGCTTGGGTGCACATGGCCACCGCATTCAGACCTCCAACTTCCCAGAGGGAGCCAGGTCAGACCCAGGCTGAGGGGCTGGAGGTCACACTGGGCTGAGAGCTGTGAGATGGGAAACTCTGAAACTCCTAGAAGAACCAGAAAGCTCCAGCTCTCTTCTCAGGTCCCTGGACTGTCCTAATCCTTCCTGGCAAGTGCCCTTCCAAGTCAGCTCTGAGCTGGGGTGGGGAGTGGCCTATGTCTAGGCTCCTTTTGATGGAGGAGTCTTGGTGTACCCCTCATCTGTGGAATTCACCTGCTGTCCCTCACAGTACAGCTCCTCAAATCACCAGGACTCTCAGATTTCTAGCCTCTCAACGGACCCAAACTCCCTTTTCCCAAGTCTCATCCTGCTACCCCTCCCCACCTCTTTTCACTACCCAGAAGACACCCGGGGCTCCCGGGATGGGGGAGCTTGGGCCTCTCCACGTACACCCGGGTCGCGAGGACCCTTGACCCCCCACTACCCACAAACGCTGCAGCGGCAAGCGTGAAGTTCGATCAAGTTGGGCCACAGTCTCGGCATGTCCTTTCCTGTGCCCTACACGCCCCACCACGCACCGCCCCCAGCCCCGAATGCCCACAGGCAGGGTGAGGGGCGCCAGAAGGCTCAGCGTAGGGAGCCCGCGGGCTCGGCGGTGCGGCTCGCCTCCCTCCAGCAGGGAAGAGCGCGGCCAAGACCCTCCTTCCTGCGGACCCCACACCCACGCCCGGGGCAGCGCTGCGGAGGGCAGGGGGCTGGGGCTGCCCAGGCCGACCGGACCAGGAGGCTGGGAAGCTTACCTGCGGGGGAAATTCGCCGTCCTTCCCGACCTGGGCAGGGGCAGATGCAGCATCTTCCCCGCCTCAGACTGCAGTGCACCGGTGCACACCCCACGCCCCCAGGAACTGCGCTCGCCCGGCCCGAGGCAGAAACCCGAAGGGTCTGAGCTGGCAACCACGCGGACGGCCAGAAGCCGAGCTCTCGCTGGCCCCTCGGCTCCCTTTTCTCTGCACAGCCCGGCTCGTACTTACGGCTCCAGCTGTACTTAAAGCGACAGAGCCTCATTTCCCCGTCGCTGACTTCTGTCCCGAGCCCCGAAGATGCAGGCTGCGAGCGGGCTCTTTAACGCCCAGAGCAGGTAGACAAAGAGCCACCGCTGCCTCCACCGTTCCGGTGGCCTCTGAAGCCCGGAGGTGCAGAGGAGGGCTGGGGGCCCCGACCTCCACCTGGGCTGCTCGGGAGTTAACCCCTGGGATGCCAGCGGCAGTCCCTTGGGGCGCTCCGACCGCAGCTCCACTGGTAGAAGGGGGCGTGAGCCACCCGGCACTTCCAGTTTTCTCAGGCAGGAGGCCAAGGTGCCCCGTGGGACCTGGGCTGAGGGGTCAGGACAGACCTACTCTGCAGAGGGGCTCCGCACAGCCACCTCCAGGCCCCTTTCTAGGCTTTTTGAAATTAGTGAAAATTGGAGCATGGAATCTATACATCCCTAAAACCAGGTGTTTGGAGGGGTGAGTGAAGGTCAGAAGGGGGCGTACACATTGCCAGAGGTTGGTTCCGGAACCTTCTACTATGCTGGTGGGAAGGGGGGTGTTAGCGTGGTTTGACTTGTTAGTCTTGAGACCCTCGAGGGGGTAGGGCTTAACATCTCCCCAGTATTTAGGAGACCACAGATGAGGTGGATGGGGTTGGGGGAGCGATCTTGAGGGAGGAATGGCCTGTGGCCTCATCTAGGAGGCATATTTTAGTTGAAAAACGGATTCCAAAACATGAAGGTTTTAGTATAGGGAATAAAATACAGAAGGATCCAGTGGCAAGCTCTTCGGTTGGGCTTCTCTCCCCAGGACCCTTTTGGCAACTTACTCTCCCTTTCAGTGAAAAAGGAGAGCTCCCCAGGGAAGCTGCTGCCCTACTCCCCCCCCCCCATCTCTGTGCTCCCAGCAGGGGCCATGAGCCTTTGTCTGGGATGGGTCTCCATCCCAGTATGAACTGGACAAGCTGAGAAGACTGTGTCTTAGGAAGGGATAGATTATATCTGGAATTGTAATTTTTAAAAGCCCACACTACCCCCACCACCACGTACTGAAGTGAGAGAGCTGTCAACCACACAGAGATTATCTTGGGTTTGGGCAGCTTGGTGTGACTGAGCTGCATACTTGTGCTCTTAGGCCCACTAAGACATCCCCTTTAGCTTCCACATCTCCTTTAGCTTCCTCAGGTGGGCCAGCTTGGTATTCACAGGCGTGAGGGAGATTTGCATTACTGAATGCCTTCTCCAGCTTTTACAACTTTGAGAACAGAATAGCCCTTTGCCAAATCCTGTGACAGCAACAGTGACCTGGAGATGCAGCTTTAGAGAGACCAACCACACTCTTGCAGGGTGCAAACCTCAACAGAGGGACCTCTGTCTTGGGGTCTCTGTACAGTCTGTGTGTGTGTACCCACAGGTGCATATTATGGGCAAGTTTTCCAAAGGAGAGTTAAAAGCTGCAACGATTCTAGCACAGATCACCCAAGACTACCTCCTAGCATTTGGGGCAAATAGATTTGCATTCTTTTTTCTCTGTTCCGAATGTTAAAGACTTTGGGAAGGTGCACCAGCTTTGAGGGCACCCAGAGCAAGGCAGTGGTGCTCTCTCGCACATTCTTTCATTCAGTCCAGGATGGTGTCCCTGGACCACGCGCCATCCTGACTCCTGTGCCAGTGCTGTTCCCAGCCTCCCATCCTAGATGGAGGAGTGCATGGTCCTTTCTCAGGAGCACTCTGTCCCTGCAGCTGTGCTAGGCTGGCCTGGGTCATCTGGGGAACAGCTTACAGTAATGAGCCATGAGAGATTCCCGTCAGCCTCGGCCTGAATAAAATGACTGTCTCAGCCAGAGGAATGTCATCAGCAGGGGATGTTGTTCTCCACACCCAGCTATAGGTTTTCCATAAGGTTTCCTCCTTTGTGGAGCTGTGGGCAGAGCTGGAGGAGGGAGATCTGAGGCCTGGAACGGGTAAGGCATGGAGGGTGTGTAGAGGGATGAGGGACTTGTGCAGGACACTGAGCTGCTTCTGAACACTGCCAAACAGCCCCCCAGAGCCCATGGGGATACCTATTCCTCCTGCTCATGACTGGTAGCCTGTCCATCCTCCCACCCACTCTCCTCACCCGTTTTATTTCATCCCCAAATCTCTTCCTCCTTGGGATGGATTTCTGAGCTGCAATATCCCAAAGAATCTGAGGTTCATCTTCCATATGTCTTTCCTTGCTAGTGGGGAAGCTTAGTCTTGTGCTAGTGGTTACCGTCCTTCTCAGCAGAGGCTACTGTGAGCTTTTTATAGGGGAAGAGACAGGGTCTCAAAGGCTGCACTACTTACACAAATAGCATGCAAATTAGCACCTAATCATTTTAGCCTATAGGTCAGGCACTTTGGGTAATTGGACAGCAGCACTGAAGAGGAGTGCTGTCTGGGGGCTTTGTGAAGATAGAAAAACATAGCCAGCCCCTCCAGTGGCCAATTCCTGCACTGGAACAGGCCCTGACCTGGCTGATCATGGAGATGTGGCAGAATGGGGGTGATGTGGTGGAGATGTGGCAGAGCGGGGGTAGTATGGTGGCCTTGAGTACAATGAAGTGACATCAGGAGAGATTCTGAGCTCTTCCTTCTAGGTCTACAGCAGCAGGACTGAAGCCTGCAGCAGAGGGTATGGGACAGCTGAAGCACACATGGTGGAGGGGGAAGATACCCGCCAAAAAGGAGCTAGCGGGCAGGCACCCTTCCAGAAAGAAACCCCAGCCAAAGAGAAAAAGAGGAAAAGGCCCAACTCTCTTAGATAGATCACTTTTGTGCTCCTCAGGTGCTTCTCTTCAAAGTGCTCTTGGGAGCCAGGATACCACTTGCCACCTGGGCCAGCACCATCAGAGGTATTGTTTACAGAGTGGAAACTGAGGCATAGAAACAACAAACAACATCCCAAGTAGAAGGCAAAGCCCAGACTAATATGGGTGAGGGCCCTTAGCAGATTCCTGCGCGGAGGGGGGATTCCTTTTCCTGGCTCTCACCTACCCATCCCAAAGGATCTCTGGAGTCACCTGGGCCTAGGTTCAAGATCTCCACCAAGACTCCATTTGCAATGGAGCCATGCCAAGGCATCTGTGGGAGAGGCTGTTTTTTCCCTAACAATAGCTCAAAGATTGATGTTGGTTAGAGTGGGACAAGAAAAAAACAACAACAACAAAAAACTTGCCATGCAGTTTGATTGCTCTGAATTCCAGTGCCAAGTTGCCTGAGTTTCGAGGTTGCAGTGTCACCTGTCTGAGCCCTGACCACACACCTGATTTCCTGGTGAGCCTCAGAAATGAAACCCATGAGAAGATGAAGGTGCCAGGGGAGGCAGCCACCCCTCTGTTCCTTGCAGGCCCTCATTTCTTCTCTTTCCCGTTAACTGTGGTACTATGTAACTTTTTAGATACAAGTCTGTCTCCGTAACTACTGGTTAGCCAGAGAACCTTCTTCTGAATTTGTGGGTAAGATGCAGAGACTCCTCCACACCCTGGCCAGGGTGGGCTGGTGGCATCTTAGCAGAGATAAGAAAGTGATAAGAAAGAATTAACCCAGAATGAATGGACAGGGAAAGGAGAGAAAGAATTTGGGAGTAGGGCAGTGGACTGTTTCCTATCATAAGAGCTGGGGAATAGCCTGGCCACAGCCCTAATTCCAGTATTCAAAAAATTATCCTAGATCCTCCAATATTCCCATTGAATCCTGAGGGAATCCTTTGTTACATTCTTGATAGAAATGTCTAGAAAAAATCATTCTGTGTGGCAGAAATTTTCAAAAACACTTTCATTTCTGTGATTGTGTTTTTAAACAACCAAGTGATCTAAGGTAAATCAGCTATTGTTAATATTTGCTTTAGATCATTCAGGCCAGAAAGTTCTAAGAGTGACCTCAGGGTAGCCTGGCCACCAGCGTGGAAGCCCTGCTGACCGAGACCCTAGTGGGTTTGAGAGCGAATTGAGGTCTCATATATTGCCCAGTTTGTCCTTCAACTCCTAGGCTCAAATAGTACTTTTGTCTCAGCCTCCCAAGCAATTAGAACTATTGAGGTATACACTGCACCCACTTCCCAGTGGGTTTTTTAAAAAATAAAATTATTTCATTGGCATATGTTTATGATACGTAATAATTACATTCATTTGGGGGAATTAGCATATGTAGTGTAGTATTTGGATCATTCTTGATCTCCTTTGTACCACCTACCTTCTCTCCCTTTTTCCACAGTCCCATTTCCCCAGCTCCTCCTGTTTTCTATCATCTATCTGCCCTTTATTCTTTAAAATTTTTTTTAAATTAAAAAAAATTTTTTTCTACCCTTTATTTTGCTTTTTTTTTTTTTTTTCCCCCCCGGGACTGGGGATTGAACTCAGGCCCTTGCACTTGCCAGGCAAGTGTTTATTTTACTGAGCCATCTCCCCGGCCCCTATTTTGCTCTTTAAATTATTTATATTTTGGGTTTCTCATATGAGAAACTACATGACATTTTACCTTCTGTGTCTGCCGTATTTCACTTAACGTTACAGTTCTTGACCTGTGAGTAGTGACTAACGGAGCTCCTTGTACATGGGCCTACTGCGCCTCCTTCCTTTCCTTTCCTGAGCCAGCCAGGCTGCTGTCTCTGCTCACCAACCCCCTAGTCCTTCCTGGAGGAGCTGCTTGGCCTTCTGGATCAGACTCAGTTCCTGTGGCCAGAGATCCGGAACATCAGAGCTGAAGAGGACTTTCTTGGTCACCGGGTTTGACCCCCTGGTTTTCACAAGGAGGAGCTGAGGTCCAGAAAAGGGCAAGTGACTGCTGAAGATCCCTCCAAGTGACCTAGGTTTCCAGATTCTGGGCCAATGTTCTTTCTGCCACAGCTGTACCATATTATGTCACCCCCTTCCTGGTGCCAGCCCAGGATCACACTGAAAGAAGGTGGGTTGGTGGCAGAGCCTGAACTGAGGGGACTGGGAGTCAGCAGAGGCACAGGGGAGTGGTTCCAAATCCTGGTCCTAACCCCAGCTGATATTTCTCTGGGGTGGCAAATGAGCCAGCTGGAGGAAGGGGCCCTGCTCCCAGCTGTGTTGCTGCTCAGCAAATATTTATGTGACCTTTGAGGAGACCTGCCTTTCCCACCACCCCTGCAGCTAGAAACAGCAGCAGAGGGGAGCCCTTGGGAGCCATGATGAGCTACTGTCTTGGTGGGCCAAGCTTATGTCCTCCATCCATCACCCCAATAATCAGGGTCTCTGTGCTTCTGAGAGCTTGGGCTAGAATGATGCAAAGGGCCTGTTGGGCCCTCAGATGGGGTCCCTGAGTAGATTGTATGTGTGTGTGTGTGTGTGTGTGTACACATGTGTGTACAACCTGGAGATTTAGAAGCCATTGCTTCAGAACAACCTAACCACACACTACCCCCAGTGTCGAGACAGCACCGTCTCCTTTCATCCCCCCAACCTCTCTACCACCTGTCTGCACATGATGACCCCCTGTATCTGCTGTCACCTCCTTCCCATGATTCCTGGCTGCACCTGTGGCCTACTCTATTCCCAGGAGCCAAAAGGCCCTTTGGCAACATGGTGAGTCACACTAGCCTTCTACCTGAAACCCTCCAGTGGCTGCCCAGTTCCCCACCTCCTTTCTGACCACTCTCTCCTGTTTACTCTGCTCCGGCCACACTGACCTCCTTGTGGTACTTGAACACATGTCCCTTCTTGTCTAGAGCCCTTTGTACATGCTTTTCTGGTTGCTAGGCAGCTCCATCCGCTTACCTGAACTGCTTACCAAAGGAGCCTCCCTCTAGCACCCCCTCTGACATAGCCTTATCCCATGGCACTCTGTGCTTTATGTGGCTTGATTTTTCCTCTTACACATAGCACAATTTAAACTTGTTTTTTCTTTCCTTTTTGAGGCAGGATCTCACTACGTAATCCAGGCTAGCCTTGAAGCCTATACAGCCTAGACTGTTCCTCTGCTGCAGCTTCCTGAGTGCTGGGATTACAGGTGTGCACCCCTATGTGCTACACTCTCACATATGCATTGGACCATTTGCGGTTATTTTTTTTCTGCAGAGCTTAAGACTGAGGCCTGGGTTTTTGTCCTGCTGCATCTGCAGTGTTTGGCATGCAGTGCTCTGTAAGGACTTACTGAACACACGAACAAATATCATGAAGGGGCCATTATAGTCATATGTCCTTTCAAGTGGTGAGGCTAAAGTACAGAATGCTGAGTGACACTCAAGGCCATGGAGGTAGGAAGTGGGAAAATGATCATTAAACCCAGGTCAAGCAGGCCCCAGAGTGTTCCATATCCTTCTATCCTTCATTTCCCCAAGAACTGAAAACTAAGCACAGGGCCAGGGGACAGGATTGTAAAGTTGCTGCCTCCTTGGCTTCCTTGGGGTCCTTTGGGAGGTGGCAGCCTACCCTGGCAAAGTCCAGAGAACAGGGAACAGCTGAGCAAAGTTCATTCCAGGGTGTGCCCAGAGAAGCCGGCTTCTGAAGGACTGGAAAGGGGCAGTGACAGCCAGATAAGCACTATCCCTTGTCCTCTAATAGCACTCAGTAGAATGTCACCAGTCCTGGGAACCCCTGTTACTAGAAGTCCCACCACCTGTTTAACCACATGACCATGCATGTTTAGATAGTGTCATTCCTGAACTGCATCTTGTCATCAAACCCACAGGGACTAAGATAGAAGCCAGACATGGAGGCAAAGGAAGGCTGAGAGATTGAGAAAGGTGACCAATGAGAAGAGGGGTGGGAAAGAGACTGGAAGAGTGGAACAGTCAAAAAAAGAGGGTATGGACCAGGTCAGAGATCCGCCCTAACTTCTGAGCCGGAAATGCCCCACCAGAAGAAGACAGAGCACAAGACAGGCCCCTTTGAGTTTGAGCTGGCCAAGGATCAGGTGATCATCCATTTGCCTGCTCCAGCTTGGGCCTCCAGGCTGATCCCAGGGCCACTCACTGCTCTGGAAGTCCTACCAGCCCTCAGACACTCTCTGTGTCTGTGGTGTTGTTGCACTCCCTTGCACATGGTAGGCCTGTGTCCTTAACCGATCTGGGCACATTCAGCCTCTTTGTATCCAGCCACCTCTCCCAGCCATGTTTGGGTGGCTCTCACGCAGTGTCTGTGTGTCTCTTATCCCCTCTCCGTGTGCACATCACAAACACACTGGCAGTTATCTATGACACATGTCCCATGTCAGCCTCTCCTGCCTTCTCTCTGGGTGATCCTGGCCAGCATGTTCGGTGAGTGGTGATCTGTCTTTTATGCAGTTATATGCGATGGGTCTCCATGCCTGACTCTTTGCTTCCTGCCTGCCTTTCAAATCCAGGCTTTCAGACATCTGCCTGTGCCTCTTCCATGGCCACCCTGACAGACAGGCAAGAATGATTCCATCTGCAACTCTTTGGGGCACCCCTGGCAGAGCTCCACGGCTAAGTCCCCAGCCTGGCTTGCTCGCCTTTCTTCAGCCACAGTGAATGGTCTTTTGCTGCCTGGCCAGAGACATCTGATAGCCCCTGGCCCCTCATGAGCACCCTGGGACAGCTAAGCCTTTGAGCTGGAGTCAAATAAGGACTTGTATTCACAGAGCCCTAGGCTGCTCCTTCTGCAGTTGGCCCAGAGCTCCTGGCTGTGGCCACTGTGTGGCTCCCAAAGCGAGGAAGATGGAGAGTTCACTTCAGGGCATTCCAGGAAGGGGTCTTGAACAATGACTCATTGGTCAGTTAACAACATGGCCTGAGAACTGCAACTCCTGAGTTTGAGGGGAAACAGAGATAACATGGTTTCTGTCCTTGGGAAGCCCTTCCCCAGTGAGAAGCGTGACCTCGGCCCCTGACCTGCTCCCAGGCTTGTCACAGGTGCACAGAGTAGAGCAGCAGCCCTCTGAGCGGGACAGAACAGGGGAGTCACAAGGCCGGGGTTCTTCTCCAGTACTGCCATTTTCAAGTCATTGTAATTTTGCCAGGACAGTTAAGCTGAGTTCCAATTTCCTGGCTTGTAAGTTAGGGAAAAACAATTCACCCTGTTGTTAAGATGAAATAAGATAATGCCATGTTAGTCTTCTGTAAACCGTATGTGCTATGCAATTGTTACAGGATCATGAAAGCGCAAGTTACCACAAGACAGATTATGCACGCAAGTTCCAGGACAACCCAGAGTCAGATAGCAATCACATTACAGTGGGGAAGATTAGCGAAGGCTCCCCAAAGGAGGGGACTTGGCAAAGCTGAGTGGGCGATGGGGTATCACTGGCAAGGTGGGAAAATCCCATTTTACTGGCAGTCTTTCTATGTGATTTTCTCAACACCAACATGAGAAGGGAGTTAAATTTACTGAGTACCTACTGCAACCAAGTGTACTATCGACATGACAGTCTGCTGCACCCTAGCCACAGTCCTCTCCTCATACTGCTACTCCCTTAGCATAGATGAACAGCATTTCCGAAGCCTCAGAACTGGGATCTGAACCAGCCTGTAAAACATCCAAACTTGTGCTCTTTTGGGGCTATCAGCTTGCATGGAATTTCTAGGCACCATACAAGCAAAGCTGGCTTATCACAGAGCATGAGGCTGTAGATGATGGAGGAGGCTGATGGCTAAAGAGGAGAGACAAATGGACAGGTAGACAGGTGGGCAGGGCTGTTGGAGAAAAGCCAACCCATCTCAAAGCTTCCTCAACCTTTATCCATCCTGACTGTCAACCAAATTGTATGTCATCACACTCAGTGAAAACTCCGGCAGCTCAATTGTAGGTTACTAGGACATCCAGAGGAGGGGCCACTCCTCAGTTGGCATCAGTTGCTATAGCAACTAGCGTTCAGCAGCAGCCGCTCTGGAATACCCTTACTCCAACCTTCCCCCACCTTGCTGGGTTTGAATAGACACTGCAGTACATATTAACCCCAGAAAGACTGAGGAGTACTGCATACTATTTTAAGAATTAAGGGGTGTTTTAAGAGCTAGGGCTCTCTGAAACCACCCCTTCCTTCCCATAGCATGGAATCTGATTCTACACTATTTCCTTCCTTCCTTGCTTGCTTCCCACCATCTCTTCCTCCTCCCTTTCTTCCTTCTCCTTCTCTTCTTCCTCTTGTTCTTTTTTGAGGCACTGGGAATTGAACCCAGAACCTTCATGTTGAGCTACAGTTTCAGCCCTTATTTATTTACTTAATTTATTCTTTGTCTTTTGAGAGAAGGTTTCACTATTCAACTCAGGCTGGCCTTGAACTCACTCTGTATCCCAGGCTGATCTCGAAATCACAGTGATCGCCCTGCCTCAACCTCCCAACTGCTGGGATTACAGGCATGTACTACCATGCCTGGCTTTTATTTATTTTTTTTAAACAGTCTTGCTAAGTTGATAAACATCAGTTGTCAAGACTGAGCTTGAACTTGAGATCCTCCTGCCTCAGCCTCTCAGAATTCTGAAATTGTAGGCATGCACGACAATGCTAGGCTTCTTCTTTATAGGTGATGATGTTTCTGTCTCACCTGTGTCCCAGCCATAGTCACTGATCCCATACACACAACCAAGCACTATGGTATACACCTATGACCCAGCCTGAGAGGCTAAAAATGCTGACTCAGTTCCTTGAGAAATGGCCTCCAGCCAATAATAAATAGGAATAGAAAGAGGACCAAAGTTGTCTGCCCTTCGGGTAGGACCTCCATCCATGTCACCTTTTAGAAATCCTTAAGCTCCAGGTATCCAAAGCAATAACCTGCATACACACACTTTCCTTCTCTTCCCTCGTGTATTTCTTCACCCTCCTTGGTGCCTGCTGAGAACTCTCCCCCAAAAAACCACTTGGCTGAAATCCTAATCTCAAGGTCTGCTTATTGGGGGTGACTTCTCAGCAGCTGTGCTTTAAGTCCCCCCCCCATGGAAACTTAATCCTCAAAGCAGCAGCATAGAGGTGTAGAACACTTAAGGGGTAGCGGATCATGTCCTCCTGAATGGGAGGGGGATGGGCTTGATAAAAGCACACAGTGGCCCCTTCTCTCCCTTGGATGTGCTTAGCCTTCCACTTTCCACAGTGAAACCATGCTGCCGAGGGGTCTTCACCAGATCTGGTTCCTCAAGCTTGGACTCTCCAGCTTTAGAACCATAAGCAACAAATCTATGTTCTTCAGAAATTACCTAGTTTGTGTTGTGGCACCCCAAAATCAATGAGGACACATATGTTGGAGCGAGAGTCAGACAGCCTGGCTAGCTAGGTCAGGAAGAGAAGGGAAGGAGGGCACAGCCACTTGGCTATCCTGTGGTTGTGCAAATCAGCTCAGCTATTTGCACAACCACCTGCTGTACTCACAGCCCAGACCCCAAACCACAGATGGGCACCATTTGTCGCATGAGAACACTGCATGAACAGGTTGCAATGGGTCAGGACAGATCCAGCTTGCTTGGCAAATGAGTTAGTCTGTCATTCTTCCATGGAAGATCAGAAACATCATTTTTACGCATGAATGTGAACACATTTTTTTCAAGTACAGTGGCACCTCAGTTCACAAGTGCTTTTGTTTGTGAGCAATCTGGCTCTCAAACAGAAATGTTTGACAAAATTTTCTTTTTGTTCCCAAACCCTCCACCGGGTACCAAACAGGACCATGGCCATCTTTCCCACATGAACATGAATATGGCCATTTTTCTCACATTTGTGGGACAAATTAATTCTGTGAACCAAGGTACCACTGTACTGTATTATCATTCAGAATGTGCATGTGACAGCTTAGGTCTGGTATCCTGCTCGTATCTATCATCAAAAAGCTCATTAATGATAGCTAGCATTTGTGGACCACCTAGGAAGTCTGAAGTAGATGCAGTAACTAATTTAATATGATGGAACAGATACCACTATTCTTCACATTTCTCATGGAGGACGTTGAAACAAAGCGGGGTGCAAAACTTTTGCAAACTCAGATAACTGGGGAGGGGCAGAGCCAGGAGCCAACCCAGGCTGTCAGGCTGAGCCTCTGCTCTGAACAGGTTACTCCTCTGCAGCCTGCAGTACGCCTGTTCTCAAAAGTCTGCTTAATTCTACACACCACAGGTCTAAAAAAATCAAGACAAATTAAAGGGGCCAGGGAGATGGCTCAGTAGAATAAGCCAAGCGCAAGGACCTGAGTTCAATCCCCGGTTACACACACACACACACACACACACACACACACACACACGACAAATTAAAAAGCAAGACAAGATCCTTCTTTCACACAGAAGTCAAAGCTCAAATGTAGTGTATTCATCAGCCAAATTTAAGCAACCTGATCTTGATATGCTAAGGAACACCTAAGCACAAGTCAACAGCTAAGGGATCAAATATTAACCTGAGGTCAGAATGATATATTGCAACAAACAACCCTTTATACTGTTCAAAGAACTACTACATATTCTTTTCTACTTGACCCTCATAAGGCAAAATAATTACCCTTTAATACCTAAGCAAACACACTAGGATTCAAGTCAGGTGACTGAGCAAGTGAAAGGCATACGTAGGAACAAGCTCTTATCTCAAAATTGGCCCAAGTCCCCTTCTGCAGGGAAGAGCCAGCCAAGGCCTTGTGTCTGTTCTGCGCTGTAAGTGTAGGAAGCTTCCCCTCAAAAGGCAACAACCATGACCTACTTCAACTACATATCCCTCCGTTTATTGCGGATCCAGGAAGCAGCCTGCCTCCCTGGACTTGTAGGGGCAGAAACCAAGTGTCCCTCCCAAACTTGAGCACTGTGTCTGGGTCCTCCCAGGACTATTCTCTTCCACTGTCTGCTCTGTCCTTGTGTTGTATGAGCAAGTGACACCTGCGCCAGCTGCCCACCAAGGGAAGGGGGAGTTAGAGAACTGCCAGGAAATACAGAGAGCAAAGACAGAGCAAGAAATACGTGGAGCAACTCTTCCTGGGCCATTCTAAACCTTGGGTCTTGGCACAAACCACGCATAGCCAGTGCTCATGCAACAGGGTTCCGGCTGCTGCAAGTGCTGGCTGGGCATCTTGGAAGCTGGGAGTGGACCATGGACCAAGCTTGAGAGCAGGGAAGGGGCTCCTTCTCTGGAGGGGGCTGCAGAGGCACAGACTGCAGCATGGGGCTGGAAGTGTCTCTTTAAGTCTTGAGCTCACTGCCTCTGGAAGCCAAGAGCCAGTCTGTGAGAAGGCAGGGGCCT
The DNA here is from genome assembly GCF_000260255.1 of Octodon degus. Classification (NCBI taxonomy): domain Eukaryota; kingdom Metazoa; phylum Chordata; class Mammalia; order Rodentia; family Octodontidae; genus Octodon; species Octodon degus. The sequence continues at coordinate 11,037,385 of NW_004524585.1, read as the reverse complement.
ACGGTTTATTTTATTTGACATTTTTCAATGTCAGGACACTTCAGAGCCAAAGAGGAAACGAATCCCATCTGTTCCTGAGCCCCCAAGCACAGTTCAAGAGGACAGGCTCAGGGGAGGAGGGGGACAAGGAGGAAGCGGGAAGCCCTGAGCATCCAGCCACACACACAGGCCAGGCAACCACCTGAGGAGAGCCCAGGAGTGGCAGACAGTCTCCGAGAAATCCCACTGTGGACCAGGGATGTAGCTCAGTGGCACTGTCTGCCTGCCAAGTGCAAGGTCCTGAGTTTGATTTCCAGTATTGCCGAGAGAGAGAGAGAGAGAGAGAGAGAGAGAGAGAGAGAGAGAGAGAGATCCTGCTGTGCCTGTGACACACACAGTGCTCTGTCAAGATGGGGGCTCAGATGCTGTCTAGGGCTCCACGGCCCTTGGCATGGATCACTGGACAGCAGCCCTGCTGGGGCTGCAGAAGGCACACCTCTGTACAATGTGAATGGTCCCCCCTGGGCTGTGGGACTTGGCAGGACTGTTACTGGCTTGGCCAAGCAAGTTCCCAACCACTGCTGTGGCAGAGCTCCAACATGGTCTGCCCAGACCACCCCTGACAGGATGGAGAGGCTGAGAGGCAGACCTGTGTCCAGGTAAGGTCTCGCAGCTCCTGCCCCTTCGAAAACACAGTCCCATCCTAGTGTCCACCTCTGCATGGGTGCCTGGCCTTGACTCCCTCACCCCCAACCGTGGATGCCAGGGAAGGGGAAGACAGACACTGAGACTTATCTTCTTACTTAGATAAAATTCCAGACCTTTCTATTTTTAGAAAAGCAAATTCCATTTTTCCTGTCAAGTGGTAAAAACATCCCAAGCTGTCATCTGGAACAGTGAGCAGTCAACATAAACTTGTCTGTAGTGTCATGATTTGAATATGAGCTTGGCCTAACTCCGTCTAGTGTCAAGTGGGTGACCAGCCTAGGTGCCAACTTAGAAGAGGATTGTTGACAACTTGAGAGCTTCCAGAGGAAGGTGACCAGGACAATGACAAGTCTGGAGAACGAGCCACTTTAGAAAGTACTGAAAAGAGCGGGGGACTTTGGGGGCAAGGTGAGGGAGTGGATCTTGAGAATAACTGAGTAATTACTAAGAACGTGTGGACATATTTGGATGAAGAGATATACTTATTCTATTTTTGCCAGATGACAGAATTGAATTAATAGGCAGAACTTACAGTGAAGAGGATTTCAGTGATATTTAAAATATTTATTTTAATATTTTTAAGCTTTAATAACTTAATTCTACATGAAATGGAATAAACTCCCTATAACTGTTCCTATGTGGGCCAAGGCTGAAAGACTGGTTGTCAGGGTTACCTTTATACTAGACGGAAATATGGGTTAGTTTGAAATTATTGAGAAATTTTAGAAAACTGTGGTCTCATAGGGTGGTGCAGGTTCTGTATGGGCGAGTCTGTGATGAGGTTTGCCATTTCTATTTTTAAAAATTCCAATCAGTTATAAAACTCTTAGGAAAAAAATAAGAGAAAAGAAGTATGACACTGGATCTGACAATGATTTCCTGGCCCTGACACCCAAAGCACAGACAACAAAAGAAAAAAACAAAGATAAACTGGACTTCATCATAACAGAAGATTTTGGCTCGATACAGTGGTACATATCTGTATCCTTAGAGGCTGAAGCAGAAGAATCACCTGAGCCTGAGGGTTTGAGGTCAGCCTGAGCAATATAGTGAGACCCTGAATCCCCACAAGGGGTGGGGTTGGGGGATAGAGCAAGAGATTCAAAGGATAATATAGCAGAATAAAAGGCATGTTATAGAATTAAAGAAAATATTTGCAAATCACACTTTTTTTTTTTTTTTTGGTGGAACCGGGGATTGAACTCAGACCCTTGCACTTGCCAGGCAAGCACTTATCCTACTGAGCCATCTCCCCCGGCCCATGCAAATCACACATCTTATACAGGATTACTATCCAGGAAATATAAAGAACTTCTGCAACTCAAAAACTAAATGAGCCAACTAAAAATGGACAAAGGACTTGAATAGACATTCCTTCAAAAATGATATACAAATGGTCATTCAGGACAGGAAGGTGCTTAGCATCACTAGCTATCAGGGAAATGCAAATTAAAATCACAATGAGATATCATCTGACCCCTGTTGGAATGCCTATCATCAAAAGGATGAAAAGCAACAAACAATAGCAAGGATGTGGACAAAGGGGAACTCTCACGCAGTGTTGATGGGAATGGAAATTAACACAGTCTTATGGAAAAGAGTGTGAAAGCTCTTCACAAAACTAGAAATAGAATTACTATATGATTCAGCAACTCACTAATACACACCCAACAGAAATGAACGTTGTGTGTTGAAGAGTTGCCTACATTCCTATGTTACTGCAGCACAATTATTGGGAGCCAAGCTATAGAATCAACCTACGTATCCACTGATGGGTGAGTGGGCAGGGAAAATGTGGAAGATAATCTTCCAATACATACACATCGGGAGACTGTCTGGGGATAGAAGAATGAAACTGTGTCATTTGTAGCCACATAGACGAAAATGAAGGCCATCACATTAAGTGAAAGAAATGAGGCACAGAAAGGTGACTGTCACACATTGTCACTCATGTAGAAGCTAGAGGGCTGGTGTCATAGACAGGGATGGTAGCAGAATGGTACTATGGCCTAAGAAAAGACAGGGCAAAAAAAAAAAAAAAAAGAAAAGAAAAGACAGGGCAGGGGGATCAAAGCATGGAGAAAGGATGGTTAAGGATGACAGGGTAGCAGGTGGGAAAGGGGGAATAATTTCTAATGTCTTGTGTTGACAATAATCAACTGCATATTCTTTCCTTCATTCTTTTTTGCTTTTTCTCTTTCCTCTCTTTTTTTGCGGTACTGTGGGTTTAACCCAAACCTTCAAACTGTGCTACATTCCCAGCCTTTTTTATTTTTATTTTTTTACTTACTTGTTTTTTGTCTTTTCGAGACAAGTTTTCACTATGTGGTCAAGCTAGCACTGAACTGTCCCTGTAGTCCAGGCTATCCTTGAACTCACAGCAATGTTCCTGACTCAGCCTCCTAATTTATTTTTTATTTTGAAAGAGTCTTTCTAAGTCACTAAGCTGTTCAGGCTTGGTTCAAATTTGTGATTCTCCTGCCTCAGTCTCCCAGAATGCTAGATCACAGGTGTGTGCCATCATGCCTGGTCTTTCCCCCCCTTTTTTTCTTTTTCTTTTTCTTCCAAGAGAGGATCTCACTCTGTAGTTCATGCTGTTCTTGAACTGATCATGTAGCTGAGGCTGGCCTCAAACTCGCGGTGATCCTGTCCTCCTGTCTCAGCTTCCTGAGTGCTGGGATTACAAGCATGTCCTACTATACCTGGCTCCACACCTGGTCTTACCTATGTTTCAAAATAGCCAGCAGAAGAGGCTGAACATTACCAACATTCCCCAAAGTGATGGATGTCTTAGGTGACAGAGACACTAATTACCTGATCTGATTACTAGGTTGTATACGTGTTTTGAAATGTCACAACATATCCCATAAATACTTACAATTATCACACATGAATTTAAAGATATACCCTGAAAAAGACACAAAGAAATACTTCTTTGTTTCCCAAAGGCCTGTGTACTGCCTTTGTCCTCAGCCTGTGGTGCTTGCATGGCCCGAGGGGATGGTCTCTTGGTCCCTTTTCCCGTTTCTTCTTTACTTCCCTGCTAGCAGGTGAACAGTTTCAGCAGGTGCTCCTGCTGGATGTGCTCCTCACCACAGGCCGCAAAGCAGCGTGGCCAACTAGCCGGGGACTGCAATTCCCAAAACTGTGGTCCTAATCAAACCCTTCCTCTTTTTCACCTCATTACCTCAGTCATTTTGTTACATTAAGGGAAAGTTAATGCAATTAGGATGACTACAGTTTAAAAACTGTGATGGCACATGCCAATAGTCCTTGTCACTTGGGAGCCTGGGCAGGAGAATTGTAGGTTCAAATCCAGCCTGTGGGGATGCAGTTCAGTGGTAGAAAACCCTGGGCTTAATCCCTGATACTAGGAGCTGGGGGGAGAGTAGGTCTCCATAAAATAAACAAAACCAAAATTTAACAAACTCCAAACACACCTCCCAAAAAACTCCCTACATTAATAAACAGTGAGGATGTATAGCACTTGAACTCATGTGGATGCAAACTGGCACGGTCTCTAGAGAAAACAGTATACTGGTTCCTCAAAACTCATACAGGGAATTCCCATGTGATCCAGCAATCCCATTCCCAGTTATCCATCCAAAAGAACCAAAAGCAAGGGTACTTGTTCACAGCAACATTATTCACAGTAGCTCAAAGGTAGGTAGAACTTATCAGCAGGCAGGCGGATACACAAATGTGGCACAGACCTACAGTGGACTAGTATTCAACCTTAAGGGGATGGAGTCCTGTCTCCTGCTATGAAACAGACGAACCTGGGTGACATTATGCTAACTGAAATAAGCCAGCTACAAGGTAATATAGTACCACTGCATTTTTAAGAGTTACCCAGAGCAGTCACACTCTTCGAGGCAAAAAATAGGACAGTGCTGGCCAGGGGCTGCAGGGAGAGGGAAGGGGATCTTGTCAGTGAACATGGAGTTTCAGTGTGGGGAAAATGGAAAAGTTCTGCAGCGGGGTGGGGCTGTGGTCGCACACAGCATGACGCAATGTAACATCACTGAACTGCACACTGAACACACTTAGCCTATAATACTGAATGCTGTATGTTATCATGATCTTTAGAAATTAATTTCAGTTAAAAATATTAATTTTTCAAAGTGCATGACTGGGTGGTACCATTAGAGTTTCTTTCTGCATCATAACTGGCTGATCACCTTGAAGAATTTGCTTCAAATTCTGGTTGCTGAGGAGCAAACCAGGAAGAGGCCAGGGATTTGATGGAGAGAGAGAGGGGGAGAGGGTGGGGGAGTGGGACAGAAGAGCTGGCCTGACGCTGGACATCATGTGGATCCTGCCCCAGAGGACAACGCCCCCAAAGATAAAACAGGGCCAAGAAGACCAGGCACTGCCATCCTTCACAGCTTACTCAGACCCAAGACAACCTCTGGATTGGCCTAGACCTGGGAGTGCCAGTGGAAGAAATGTGGGCGTGGCCCTGGCTGTGGGTGGTTGGGAGTGTCTCCTGTGAGTGCAGCCCCGCTCTGAAGGCTGCCCTTTGGGGGAACAGTCCAACCCATTTTATGACCAGGAAAAAATAATTTCCTTAGGAATAGGCTACTTTCTTTTTCTTTTCTTTTTTTTTTTTTTTTTTGCAGTACCGGGGATTGAATTTAGGACCCTGCGTTTGCCAGGCAAGCGCTTATTCTACTGGGCTATCTCCCCAGCCCTGGGTATTTTCTTAATGACAATTTTTTTTTTTTTTTTTTTTTTGAGTCAGGGCCTCACTCTGCAGTTTGGGCTGATCTTGTGCTCACTTTTGTAGCCTCAGGCTGCTCTCTAACTGCAGAGATCCTCCTGGCTCAACCTCCCCAGATCTGAGTTTACAGGCCTGTGCCACCATGCCTGGTTCCAGGGTTGCATGGTGGGTGCCCACATCTGGGGCGGAGACTGCATGGCATGTGGGGCCAGGGATCAAACTCAGGTACTTGTGTTTGCCAGGTAGGTACTTATGCCTCTGAGCTATCTCACTGGCCCCATTGACAAAATTTTAAAGAAAACCACAGTGGGTTGTTTTTGTTCTTTAAATGTATTTGATTGTTGCAGGGTCTCACTACGCAACTCAGACTCATAGTGATCTCCCTGCTTTCAGCCTCTCCAGAGCTGGGATTACAGGCATGCACGACCACGACCAGATTCTGGCTGGCTCAGCATGCCCTGAGGGCAAGAGTGGCATAGCATGTGGTGCTAGGGATCGAACTGCAGTCCCTGTGCTTGCCTAACCTTGCCTAAGTAGGCTCTTTAATTTGCTGAACTATCTTCCTGGCTCCACCATAGTGGTTTTGAGAGATGAGAGGACCAAGAAAAGGCCAAGCGAGGACAGCCTTGGCTTACATGGCCACTTTAAGATTTGCTGCAATGGAGGGTGCCCTATGACAAAATCCAAGAAAACACAGCATGTAACCATGGAGACCCATAACTGAGCGCTGACTATTTATGTTAAAGGTAGTGGGCATTCTAAATCGATTCCTCTCAGCTCCAATTGCATGAGCTCGTTTAAGGATGGCTGTGTTTACAGTCCTGGCAGGGAATCCAACAACAGAAAAACCTTAAAAGTAGGGCTGTTTCTGCTAAGTGAAGACTGGCCCTCAAAAGCACATGTGAAATTATTTTGTAAACTCACACTGCAGTTTACAGTATGGCCCACTTTGTGGTTGTTGTTATGTCAACAATTTGTTATTGTTTGGTTTTCTTGCTGTTGTTCTGAGACAGTGTCTCCCCTTCCTAATTCAGGCTGGCCCTGAACTCACTATGCAGCCCCCAGCTGGCCTCAAACTTGCAGCAATCCTCCTGCCTCCACCTCCTGAGTGCTGAGATTACAGGCATGCACCCCCACACCTGGCAGTTGTTATTTTGAAACAAGGTCTCATACTCACTCTACATGGTTCAGGCTGGCTTTGGACTAACAGTGATCCTCTGTCTCAGCCTCCCAGGTGCTGGGATAACCAGCATGTACCATGACGTCCAGCAATGCCAACCATTCATTCTACATTACCCCCCACACACACACACTTCTGGCCTCCCTGAGCTTCCAGCGAGGTGTGCAGGGAAGCCGCATTCTTTTTTCACATCCATCTTGGGAACTGATTTTTTTCCCCCAGACTCAGGAGCACACACACTGTGTAGAAGAATGAGGATAAAGAAAGGGTACTAGGAGGTAGACAAAGGCATCTTTTTTCTCCAGGTCTCCCCATGACACTCCACGCACCCAACACCCATTATCTATGTCCCCAGGATGGGTCAGCTGCTGCTAGACCTTCCTTGCTGCTGATTCTGAGCGAGGTGCTCTGATCAAGCTACGCGCTGTCTGAGGGCAGGGCTGTCTCTCAGCAGATGGGACTCCACCAACAGCCACAGTAATAGCTGATATGGGGTGAACAACTGTGACAAGCCAGGAGTAACTCCAAGCCCTTGACATATAGTAACCATTTTAGTTCTCACTACAGTCCTCATACTGTTTCTACTATTGCCTGCATCTGGTAGATAGAGAAATTAAAGCCTGGAGAGGGTTAACTAACTTGCCCAAGCTCACACAGCCAGTTAAGTCCCAGAAGCCCTGCCACCTCCTCTCCACAGTTGGGTCCTATGCTTTTTACACTTGCTTGGTTTTCTGCCAGGATATCATAGGGGTTGTGGGGAAAGGCTCTTATAGGGCTCCCATCTCTATCAGGCTGGAAGCCACCTGGGGGACTGTCCTTCCAATACATGGGGGAACCTCCCCACCCTTTGGCCCCACAGACGCTGTGCTGCCCTTTGCCCTCCCCACATGGGACCCTCAGAGGACAGGGACTTGGCACTTCCTCAGAGGCTGTCCTAGGCAGAGGCTGTGTGGACCAGCTTTTGTGACACCCTGACTTTCCTTTCTGTCCAGCACTGAGTCTGATCACGGAAGCCACTCAGGGTCTATGTTCGGGGCAGATGACTTCTCTCTGGTCCCAGCTCCTGGCTGGAGGGCAGATCTGAGCATGAGGTGGGCCAGCCCCAGGGATTTAACAGGCAGTAAACAACCCCATTCATGCGTCAGCTGTTTTGCTCTGGAGCAGCCTCATCTGCTGGACAGGCCCTGACCAGATCCCGCCAAGTTTATCCCTTGGGTGGGGCTGTGGCAGGCAACAGTGCAGTCTGAGCTTGGCTGAAAGTCTCTTCCACAGACTGCTTTCCATGCCTTTGGAGGCTGAGATTTCTATGTGGGAGAAGCAGTCCTGAGAAGCAGGGGAGGGACTATTTCTGCTTCTCTCCTGGGGCAACCCAAGTGGCAGTCAGCTGAGAAACGCCCCAAAGAATCTTCCAGAACCACCGTCGCTCTCTGGTCTCAGGGCTTAGAACAGTTGACCAGGACCAGGGAAACCTCCTGCACCTCGTTCTTCCTCATTCTTCCTATCTTTCCTCTCACATCTCAATCTGGCACCTCTGTCCAAGGTCCACCCACAGGTCAAACCCTATATCACTCCAGGCAGGGAAAGAAAAAGAAGGCAAAAGGTAGAAAGGAAGGGCTCAGTGGGGATTCAGAAGTGGCACTATGGACAGAAGGGTTGGGAGGCAAAAACCCAAGGAGCAGTGATCAGGGCCACACAATAAGGAAGGGGACAGGGGCTGAAGACTGACAGAGGAAGCAGCGAAACCACCACTACTTTCTGTTTAAGTTATTTCTCTAACATGTTCATGTTTCTTTCTCAGCAGATAGACAGAAGGCATATTATCACAGCCTCTTTCACAAATGGAGAAGCAGATTAGGTTGTCTGCAGTCTATACAGAATTTGTAGAAGGACTAGAACTAAAATGGTTCTCTAGGGGCTGGTGAGATGGCTCAGTGGTCTAAAGCGCCTACTTAGAACAAGCTTAGCAAAGCACAGTGACCGCGGTTCAATCCCCCAGCACCACATGTCAGCCAGCCCTGTCCCCTGGTGGGCTGAGCTGGCCACACACACACACACACACACACACACACACACACACACACTAAATAAATTTAAAAAAAAATAAATAAAATGGTTCTCTAGGGCATTCTAGGTCAGCTTTTGGGGTATGGGTCCAGGGAAGAAGATAGAACATAGAATGGAATGACAGCCATCAGGACCAATCAGATCTTCAGTGGTGGGGGGTAGGCCCCACCTACTCCATCCAAGTGTAGAAGAAATCACAGCAGCCTTCAGAGGCAGCCACAACTTGTGCGCAAATGCTCTGAACAGATACCTTGTGTCAACAGCAAGGATAACACTCATCCACTTCCAAGGCATTCCATCCTGCTGTCCCTGGCCACAGCTGTCCAAGGGACCCCCTGTGCTTACCCAGTGGTGATGTCATCATCTTCCGTCATGGTCTTGCCCATGAGGTCGCTGTCACTCATGTAACCGGACTTGAGGTCCACCTCATCCGAGTCCAGGGACTCGACCAGCTCCAGGCGGGAGATGTGGCTGAGCTTGCTGGGGCTGCGCATGGGCATGGTGTGGGAGTAGTGAGTACGTTCCCCATGCATGTACCAGGCAGGTGGCCCCTCAGAGCGGCAGCTCCCACCCACAGAAGGCGCATCACCGGCCTGCAGCCGTGGGCTGGACTGGCCATAGCGCCAGGAGAGAGGAGATGAGCGGTTGGAGAGGCTGGACACGCTGCGAGGGTTGGCGTCATCACTGTCATAGCAGGTCATCTCCAGGGAGCTGGGCAGAGAGCAGAGGCACAGCATTAGTCCTCTGCGCAGCCACTGGGAACCTGTCCCCTCCACATACCAGCAGTGGCTTCCCCAGGAAACCTCTAACGGTGTGCCACCTTGCTACAGACCAATACCCCTGGCTTCCAGGAGACAATGACCTTCCTTTGCTGGGAAGCAATAAGGTATACTCTTAGGAGCTGTGTTGTGTCATATGACCTTGGATTGATTCCCTTTTTTGCCATTCATTAGTAAACACACCCAAGGAAAGTCACGAATCTTGCTGAGACTGTGTTCCCATCTCATCTGCGCTCATCCACCTTAAGGGTTGAGGGGACCACAGACACACAGCTCCAGCACAGCACCGGCTACACACAAGGCACTCACTCCCTCAGTTCCACCCGACTCCAAAGGCCTTGTTTATTCACTGAGCTCTGGGTGTGTCCATCCTCCCTTTTTGTCAGTGAGCTGAGGGCCAGTTGGTTCCTTGATGCCAGATGTAGGGAAGTGTGGAGTGTAAAGTGGGGTGCAGAGCATGAAGGAAAAGCTTCAGAGGGCCGGGGAGATGGCTCAGTGGAATAAGTGCTTCCCTGGCAAGTGCAAGGTCCTGAGTTCAATCCCTGGTTCCACAAAAAAAAAAAAAAAAAAAAAAAAAAAAACCTTCAGGACCCTGAGCTGTGCAGCAGGGCCCCAGGAAGACCAGTCACAGTGAGCAGCCAGAGGCCCAAGGCTAGGGATACAGCAGGGCCTCCCCAGGGAAGAGAAGTAGCCTTCAATGGACAGAGAAGAAATGAAGCAGGATCCTGCGCTGTCAGCCCAAGCTAAGCCAAGAAAGTGATGCTCAGGGTAGAGCCAGAGGGTCTCAGGCTAGAGGGCCTATGGCCTTTGGAAGGGGAGCTTTTTCCACACAGGCCAGGCTGGCTTCAGAGAGGATATATGGCTGGGGTCTGATGGGAGGGATAGCTTGGGCTTGGGTTCAGGTTGAGACCTGGAAGTTCACCCAGTGGAGCAGGTGCCAACCCAGTCAGCTTTGGGTCGGGCCTCATCCCTTGGCCTGATAAAGGCAGATGAGACTATGCACACAAATGGGGGCTGTGTACTGCAAGGCAGCCTGCGGCTGGACCTGAGGTACATGGAATACAAGTTTAGCAAGCACATCCCTTATAGAGCCACTTGTGGGGTTGGGAGTGGAGAGGGACATTGATTTTTCTACTCTTGTTTTTATAAAGTTCTTTGATAAAAAGAGAATCTTCCAAAACTATCTCTATCAGACCTGAGAAAATGGGCTTTTGTTTTTTCCTCCACAGACTGGATCATGGCCGATAGTCCTGTAAACCTGTATGACAGGGTTCAGCCTGCACCAGGCCTCTCCCCTGATGAATGGCAGCCCTTCCTTCAGGCTGTGTTCTTTGTCACACACTGTCTTGCTTCAGCATCTAACTCCTGGGGACCTGGACACCTCAGGTCTGGGGGAGAACAGAAGCTCCCTGGAGGCAGAGTTCGAGGATGAGGCGTGGCTCTGCCTGCTCCCCACTGTGTCAGCACTTTGCACAGGGCCTGTGTGGAGCTGGTGCCCCGAAGCACTGCCCAAGAGCAGGCCCACTGTGAATGTGCTGAGAAAGGAGCTGGGACCTCTCATCCCAAGGCCTTGCGCAGTTCAGTGCAAGTGACTGACCACAGGTGAGGAGGAGTAAGAGGATGGTGGGAACTGCTGGGAGCTGGTTTTGGCAGGCAGCCTGCACTACGGTGCTGGTGAGGGTCGCACTGACATCTGGGGTCCTCAGTTCTCTTTCTGGCATGCCCTATTCAGCTCTGCATGGAAGGTGCCTCTTTCCCCATTTCACAGCTCTGCTTTGATCCCTAACCATCTCCTGACCTCTTCAGACCTAGGGTGGGCAAGGTTTCAGTTCACACCCTCAGTCCCTGACCTGCAGCCTCTCACCCGCCCCAGGCCTGCTTCTCTGGGGAGGAAAGAGTTTCATTTCCTCTCAAGCCACAGCTATACCCCTGACCCAGACTCCTCAACTGGGGAAATGAGCCAGTAGAAATAGAGGAAGTAGCAGAGAAACGGAACTGAGTCTAGAGTTACCCTGTGAGTTCCAGGGTGAACGCAGCCTTGCCCCAAGCATCCACCGGACTGTGAGCCCCTTGGTGAAGAAGCCGCATTTGCTCTGAGGCCTGGGGTCCAGCGCCATGTGGCACAGGGATGCCCTTATCAGGTGCTGCCCTCTCCAGCCTCAGTTGTTTCTTCGTTAGCCCAGAGAATACAAGTGCACCCTGCCCTCCCAGGGTGTAGGGGAGGGCTGGCTGATGCACAACACTTTAGAACAGTAGGGCAGCAAGTCAGGATTGGGTGGTTGGGCTATGTAAATGTGAGACAGGAGTAACAGAAACCAGTGCCTAAGGGAGGACCAGCCTCAGTGATCCTTCTTTCCCTATAGGGAGATGTGGGAGCTAAAGGGCGCAGCCTCCCACCCCCAAACCAGGCTGCTTTCCACAAAAGCTCTGGGCCTGCCCTCCCCTCCCCACCCAAGCAGAGCTGCCAGGCTTCACGGAGCAGCTGCCTTGGTCCTCTCCCTGGCCTGTGTGGCTGAGTCATCTGGGGTGTGACCCTCTCAGCAACTAAGCACTTTTTGGTTTCTTTGGCACAAGGCTGGCTGGTGACTTGGCGCCGAGAGATGTTCCAGCGACTTCCCTGGATGGGGAAAGGAAGTCATCTGAGATTTCATCCATTGGGTGGCTACACTGATGAGGCCAGCTGGGCCAGACCCTGGGCCCCCTGGGGTTCCTGCCCAGAGGGGGTGAGAGACAGGAGACAGACACAAGGGTGCCTGGGTGCCATGGCCCCAGTACCCACCTTCCCCCAGACTCGAGAATCGCCTTCCTTTCAGTACTTAAGATCCTGCAGATCCTAGCCCAGGTAAGCCTGGAGAGTAAGCCTTTGATTTATTTTATCAGGTAAAGTGTTCTAGATGTCTGGGGACAATGGCTGGGTATCCCAGATGGGACTATGGCTGGGGACGGGCTGCAGAGGAAGGAAGAAGTGGGTGGTCTCAGGGAGGAAGAATGGGGGCAGGGGCTGTGGATGAGTCTCTGACAATGAAGCTGGCAGGGACTGGGCTGTGTGAAAGGCAGGGAGCTCTCTGTCACCAAGGGTATGTAAGTAAATGTGTCTGGATATTCCTGGGGACCCCATGCACTGAGTGAAAAAAAACCTTGGGTTCTAGCTTTGCTTATCATTTTCCATTCCTGGAGCTGAGGAGGACCATTCTCTGGGTCCCAGTGGGCCAGCTTCCTGGGCCTCACATGGCCTCCCTGCCGACCCCCCATGATTCCCAGTCTGGCTGCCTTTCTCCCTCCCACTGCCCCCTTGGAGCTGACAGCATGAGCTCATCTGGGCCGCCTGGAGGAAGGAGCAGAGGGGAAACTCTGAGTCACGGAGAGGCCAAGGCCAGGACCCTGTCCAGGGACAGCTGCTGAGGGAAGGGCGCGTGCCCCAGGCAGCTGGAGGCTCAGAAGTCTCTTTGAGGGCTGGGCCAGGGGCACGACACTGTGGGTGGCATCCTGTGTGCCCTGCCAGCCCTCAGGCTTCCCTCAGTGGTGGTGGAAGAGGCCAGAGGGCACCTGACTGACCAAGGGGATGGGGGGGTGGGGGGCAGTCAGGAGGAGGAGCAGTTGGTAGACAAAGCCCTTCAGCCGGATGAGGGGACAGAAGCCTAAGCAGGGCTGTGAGTGGCACAGGCAATGGCTGGAACTTCCTGCTACTACCACATGAATTTCAAACTGATTTGTCCAAGTGAAACCCATACTCCAACGCAAGTAGTACTAGACGGCTGGCTCTGCTGGATGCTGGGATCCCTCTCCCAGCAGCTCTGGAGGCAAACCTAGATGTACAAGGGGAGGTGAGCACTCAGCATGACTGTGTAGGTGGACACCTGTGTAGCTCCAGCTTACCTGTGAGTCACCTGGGAGCCTCGAAGGCTAGACATGGTCTCCTCCAGGTTCTGTCGAAGATCCAGAACATTCTGCACTGTCCTCTTTCTCTGGGACTCTGGGTCTGGCAGGGAGGGAAGGAAGAGATGGATGAGCAGGGAGGACGTGGAGCTGGCTCTGGGAGCTGACCCAAGCTGGCTTCTGTGTGCGCAAGCCCCTGGCACTGACTGGGGACTCTTGGGGTGACACAGAGCCACCTAACAGTGAGGTGGCTGGTGGGGACCTGGAGTGGAGGGGGGCTCTGGGCAGCGAAGGCTCACACCAGACACCCTAACTCAGGAGAACGCATAGGCGTGGCCTCAGTCTCAGTGAGCAGGCTGTTTCTTTCAATCTTGGTTTCCAGGCAGCCTGGACAGGTGAGATTCTACAACAGCAAACAAAATTCTCTCCCACCCATTTTTGCGGTGCAAATAACATCCACATGGCTGTGGGGTGTCTGAGTATCCTCAAAGAGCTCAGAGATAGTTCTCTTTCCCATCTTGCAAGATGGCGGGTGAAAAAACTGAGAAGCCAGACACTAAAGAGAAGAAACCTGAAGCCCAGAAGGCTTCTGCCAGTGGCACTGGTAAAAAGGGTAAGGTGAAGAAGGCAAAAAAGTCCAAGAAGGGGCAGCCCCACTGCAGCCGAAATCCTGTCCTAGTTAGAGGAATTGGTAGATACTCCCGATCTGCCATGTATTCCAGAAAGGCTTTGTACAAGAGAAAGTACACAGCTGCTAAATCAAAGGTTGAGAAGAAAAAGAAGGAGAAAGTTCTTGCTACCATCACAAAACCGGTCGGTGGGGACAAGAATGGAGGTAGCCGGGTGGTTAAGCTTCGAAAAATGCCTAGGTACTACCCTACTGAAGATGTGCCCCGAAAGCTCTTGAGCCACGGCAAGAAATCCTTCAGTCAGCATGTGCAGAAACTTCGAGCTAGCATCACTCCTGGCACCATCTTGATCATCCTCACCGGGCGTCACAGAGGCAAGAGAGTGGTCTTCCTGAAGCAGTTGGCCAGTGGCTTGCTACTTGTGACTGGGCCTCTGAGCCTTAATCGTGTTCCTCTACGAAGAACACACCAGAAATTTGTCATTGCCACCTCTACAAAAATTGACATCAGCAAAGTGAAAATCCCCAAACACCTCACTGATGCTTACTTTAAGAAGGAAGAAGCTGCGGAAGCCCAGACACCAGGAGGGCGAGATCTTCGACACCGAGAAAGATACCAGATTTCAGAGCAGTGCAAGGTGGATCAGAAAGCGGTGGACTCACAGATTTTGGCAAAAATCAAAGGTGTTCCTCAGCTCCGGGGCTACCTGTGATCCGTTTTTGCTCTGACAAATGGAATTTACCCTCATAAATTAGTGTTCTAAATTTCTTACTAAGAACCTAATTAAATACCTGATACATAAAAAAAAAAAAAAAAAAAAAGAGCTCAGAGAGCTTTCTCCTCCCTTCCACTGAACTGTACTCAGTGTCAGGTGTCACACTGAGCTGGCGGGCTCTGAGGAAGATGGCTGGTTTCCTTTTCCTTTGGGATCTGTGGCCCCTGAAGCCAGGAGACTCAACCCCTCACCAGTGAGCCCCTGAAGACAATCTGCAGCAGGGCCAGGGCTGACCCAGCGATGCTGGTGGAACATCGGTGTGGACCCTGGAGTCTGGACTCTTCTCCAGACCACTTCCCTTCCATCCCTCCAGCAGCCCTCTGTGAGCCAGCTTGGTCCTCCATCTCTCCATCCACAGACTCAGTGGGAGGGCAAGCTGCTTTGGCTGCTGAAGGGAACATTTCTGAATCCCCTGACAGGAATTTTTTTTTCAATGATTGAGCTCTGTTGGGCTGGCAGGCAGCTGCTGAGGCAAGAGGGATGGCAGGGAGCAGGCGGCAGTGCCCTCTCCAGGGCTTTGGGGCACCTTCTCTGAGGGAGGGCCAGCTTCATACAAGGCCAGGGCATCCCTTTTGTCCTTCCCAGCTTCCCCACCCCCATCCTTGAATGGCCAGCACAATGTACCCAGCCCTCCACGCTGGTAACAAGAATAGGGACAAATGGTAGGTCTCTGTGCCAGCGCCCGCGCTCTCTATGGCCTTGGCGTCTCTTCTTTGGCTGCCAATGCCTATTTATCCTGGAAAGGGTCACCTTAGAAGCTGCTCCATGGCTTTAATGGAAGGCATAGAACACACGCAGGGCCAGAACATGTATCCACATACACTTTATGGTTTATTTCTAAAATGCTCATACGGGGACAAGAACATGGTGCTAAGACTGGGATCCTGAGCCTCCAAAGTGTGTGTGTATCCCCCAGGGGAAGGTGACCAAGAGTGGCTGGGAGATTTCTCTGTGTGTTGCATCTTTGTGTAAACCAGCTACTGAATTCTACAGTCCTGGCAGATTTGTGTTACTGTCTCCTTGTATAGATGAGGAAACCGAGATGCAGAGAGCTAGAGTAACGTGTCCAAGGTCACACGTTAGTGTGTAGCACAGGGCAGTGTTGAGCACAGGAAGAAACTGGGATTTCTTTTTATCCACGGCAGGGTGTCCTCGCACCGCCAGCACCAAGCATAGTGACGGTTCAAGAATGGACGGATGTGGGTGTGACATCACACCTGGAATCCAACTGCTCCGGGGGCAAAGGCAACAAGATTGAAATTTGGAGGCCAGCCTGGGCATTTAGTGAGACCATCTCAAAATTAAATTACAAAGGACTAGGGAGCAGCACCTGTCATCCCAGTACCCAAGAGGCTGAAGCAGGGGAATCTCTGTGAGTTCCAGGCCACCCTGGCTACATAACAAGTCCAGTCTGTTTGCTTTGCCACACCAGGAGTTGAACCCAGGGCCCTTGTACATGGTAGGCAGGAGCCCTGCCTCTGAGCTAATACTGTCAGCCCTTAAGTCCAGTTTCAACGGCATGGCTAGAACTCAAGAAACTAAAAACTATCAAGTACCAAAACAGGATATAGTTCAGTAGTAGAGCACTTGCCTAACACATCTGAAAGATCCTTTTCTTTTCTTTTTTTTTTTTTGTTTGTTTGTTTTGCTCCGAATGCCCTCAGGGCTTGTGTGGCTGGCTGGAGAGTTGTGGGGATTGAACTAGAGCCACCTGAGGCTGACAGCTTGGTGGAAGCAGCCACTTAAAGAACTGAGCTAGGGCCAGGCCCCCTCCTTTTCTTTTTAAAGGAAAAATGTTTATGCCACACAGTGACCAGGTTCAAGAGGGTCACTCTGCCCTTCATAGGTCCTGGGACATGGGTGTGGTGGGTACCTAGAATTTAATGTCCTAGTGGCAACAGATAGATGCTGTCCTACTTACCCTTCACCATTCAAGGCACCCTCTCACCCAAGTCTCTTCTCTCAAAAGACTTGCAACCTAGTCTCTACCTCACTCCACATCATAGAGTAACTGCTGGTCAGTCTCTAGCCATGTCCAAACTGGAGGTGAAGAAGTCCCATCAGTTACTGAGAGATGCATGGCTGCGGACCTGGGAGGTGGTGGCCACTCAGGGCCGGCTGAGACGCCTGTGGAAGGGCACCTCTCCACAGAAGGTTGGGATAGAGCTCAATTTGCTGGTTGTGCTGGTGTGTGCAGGGAGGTGCTGGGGATCTGCACTCCACTCCCAGGCTAGGACGGGTCCTGCAGAGGCCGCCCCTAGAGCTCCGTCAGTGCCCCAGCAGTGCCCTCTGGTGGTAATTTTGAGTATGCCACCCCACTTCTCTGGCTCTGCTCTGGTCCTGGCTGTCCTCTATAGTCCTGGATGCCTGATATCCTGGAAGTGGGGCATTTGCAGCATAGGATGAGGATTTACAAGTACTCAAAGCCAAGCTTCAGGTTCAAGAGGCTGCGAATGCTTTGCCCAGCTGGGGAACGGGGGAAGAGGGGCAATGTGACACACCGCTGACTCCTCCCAGGCAACATTTTTACATTTTTAGTTCAAAAGTCGGAGTAAAGGGGCTGGGGAGATAGCTCAGTTGCACAAGCACCTGCCTGGCAAGCACAAGGTTGTAAGTTTGATTCCCAGTACCAAAACCCACCAATGAAAAAAAAACACAAAAGTATGAGTAAATTTCATTTGTAAAGGAATTAATCACACTTTAGTTGGGCAGGGTGGCCCATGCCTGTAATCCCAACACTCTGGGAGGCTGAGACAGGAGAATCACAAGTTTGAGCCCAGGCTGGGCAACTTAGCGAGTTAGCAAGATGCTACCTGAAAATAAAAAATAAAAAGGGCTGGAAGTTTAATGAAAAGCCTCCAGGCCTCACACTGAAAAATGAAAAAGAACTTACCTCACCTCTCACCCTCACCCACTCCTACTCCTCGTCCTGCCCAACCCCCTTCTCCCCATCTCTCCATGACGGTAAGGTCAGGGCTGGGTGGAGGTGTCTCAGGCACACACGACTCTATGACAACAGTAGCAACGACCTACAAGTGCAATGATTTGTTTCATTGCTCAGCCAAGATGCCCATGTGTGTTTCCATAACTCTTCAGTCTCGATGTGGGGTGGCTGCGCCCAGAGCACACAACAGAGACTAGATACAGCCAAGAAATGCGGAAATAGTCTGGTTGGCATCTCCTCCCTGGTGTCCTCCAGTGTGGGACATGCTCAGGGTGCTCCTGGCCTACGTGGCACCTCTGTGTGATGCCATGGTCCTGCCTAGCCGTGGACAGCAGAGCCAAGGACACCTCTCTCCTCCACCGCACACCAGGCCAGACACCTCCCATCTTTCTGCAAGGCTGGAAGCCCACTCCCAGCTCCTGCAGAAGAGGGTCTGGCAGGGAGAGTGGTGTGTGTGTGTGTGTGTGAGAAGCAGAGCTGGAGGGAGGCCAGGTAGAGCTGCTGTTGGTCCTACGGGGACACCAAAGCCTGTGGGGTGGAGAGACACTCATATAATGCTATCTTGGGCTACTGCTCCCAGCCTTCTCCTGCAAATGGAGCAACTAGGGAAGATGTGCGTGCCGTCAGGCTCAGAAGAGAGGCAAGAGTCTCCCCCAAGCCAACTCACCAACAGCACAATCAGTAGCATCCTCCCAGCACGCACTAATGCATCTGCAGGGTAGAGTGGCATTTATTTCTAAACACCTTTGGCTCTATTCAAGACTACAGAGTATACTATCTGCGCCAAGAGTCTTAGGGCTAAGAACCAATGATCAAACTGACACACAGGTGCACATGCACACCTGTCACAATGAGGACTGACTGCAGGAAGGTTCTTTCACTGAGTTATATCTGTACTCTCTATTCTTTTTTTTTTGCTTTTATTTATTTATTTATTTATTTATTTTTAATTTTTTAATAGATTGCAAATTGAAAATGAATTATTTACAAACATAACTGAACAATAAAAACTGTCCAAAATAAAAATGAAGAAAGAATTTATAGATCAGTCATAATAGTTCACTGTGTCAAAACCAAGAAACTTATATTCATATAATTAGAATTCTCAAAGGAGAAAGGAGTAGGCAATAACTATTTAAAAATTTAAAAT
>NW_004524585.1:10911364-11018283 GCF_000260255.1 Octodon degus | reverse complement strand
ATATATTAGATGAACCCTTATTTAAAGGTCATTCCAGATTTCTATGAAATAGTACCAATCTTATGTTGGGTTATACACGTATTTTTTCCCCATATGTGTGTGTGTGTGTGTATGTGTGTATAAAAGACAGGGAAGAAGTAATATAAAGTCAACAGAAAATGGAAATAACTCTCTATTATTTTATTTTGAGACAAGTTCTAAGTTGCTCAGGCAGGACTTGCTACCTCCATCCCTGAATTCTGGGGTTATGTGTGTGTGCCGCTGTGCCCCGCTTCATGTTATCTTTTTTGCCATCCTTGAGACCACTTTTTCTTGTTCTCTCTGCTAGGAGAGATGCATACATACCTGCAGACAGACAGACAGACAGACAGACAGACAGACAGACACACACACACACACACACACACGCAGGTGCACATACACATGCACGCACACACACCTACTCAGGGCCCAGCCAAGTTCTGCAATTCTGCAGATGTAGTTGTGGGGAAACTCGGGTGGACATGTCTCCTATGGTTAAGAGGAAGATGATTAAGAGTGGATAGAGGAAGAGGGAGTAGTCTCTGGAGAAGGCCAAGCCCAGGGGCCCTGGGAAGATGACATCCACCCACCCTGATGTCTGCGCAGAGGAACTGGACTGGGTGGGGAGTTAAGAACTTGCTAAACAATGGGCTGAGATGCAGGGACAAAAGTGACTGCAGTGCAGTGACAAGAATACAGCTCTTAGAATCAGCAGGACATGTGTTTCAGGTCCTGGCACTGCCTGCTCCCAGGTGGGCTGATCGGAACCCCCAAACATTCTGGGAAGTTCAGGGAGGAGGAGGAGGAGGCTCAAGGGGACCCACCCAGGAGTCAGGTTGCCGTACATCCTGTAAAGTTTTAATTATCAGCTGACAATTAAGAAAACTGCAGTAACTGCCTGTGGAACTTAATTACTCCCACTGATGTTCCAGAGTCCCCATGGGTGGTGCAGAACCAAGCAGGGGCCAGGGAGCCTGGGGGGCCAGGAAGTCTGACTTGACTGCCAGATCAGCTGCTGCTGTGTGCCACAGGCCCAGGTGGGCACCACGGGCAGGAGCAGAAGTGAACTGAGAGGAAGCGTGTTGTCAAGTAGGGCATTTCAGAGTGTGGAATCCCCTGCTGCCACCTGGTCACAGTCCAGATGGGGAAAGCCTAGCCCTCAGCACAGAGAGGGACCTGCTGTGAGTGACAAGGCAGGTGACTCTTGGCCCAGGGTCCTTTCCATCATTTGCTACGGGTTGGGGTTGAAACCCACTGAGATGTGTCCCCCGAGGAGGTGAATTAACCAGGGGAACAGTCTCGGACTAGTTTCATTCAGAATTACAGGCCAGGCTACATGACCAGGAAACAGAAAGATTAAGCCTCTCTCTCCTTGGGGGAGCTGACCCATACCTATAATCCCAGCACTCAGGAGACTGACGCAGGAGCAGGAGGGTCAAGGTCAGCCTGGGGCTACACAATGAGATCCCTGTCTCAAACAGAAAAAAATAAATAAATAAAATTTATCTCTCTCAGTCTCTCTATCTCCGCACAATCCCCCTCCCTCCCTCTCTTTCTGTCATTCCAACCCTCTCTCTCTCTCTCTCTCTCTCTCTCTCTCTCTCTCTCTCTGCCATTCTGAACAACTTCTAAGAGGATAAAGGTTTTTTCCTAATCCTGTTTGATCCCTAAGCAAGTCTACATGTTCTTTAAGTTCTGAAATTTAGGGGGCTTGGGAGATAGCTCAGCAGAATAAGCTTTTGCCTGGCAAGTGCAAGGTCCTGAGTTCAATCCCTGATACCACGGGAAAAAAAAAAAAAAAAATTTGTCTTAGTTCAGGTTCCTTGTGCAAAAATCAAAATCATTTTAATAAAATCAGTTCTAAGCACAAATATCTAACAAAAAGATTTCCACCCAGAGCCAGTGTGTGATGTCACACACCTGTGAGTCCAGCCCTCCAGAGGCTGAGGCAGGACTGAAAGCTTAAGTCCAGCCTGGGCTCCACAGTGAAAACTTGTCTCAAAAAAGCATGTGGGCATGTACACGCGCGCGCGCGCGCGCGCGCGCGCACACACACACACACACACACACACAGTGCCAACAAGCCACTTCTTCCCAATAATATTCAGTACAACTACAAAAGGTGCTGGGGAGTTTGTGTGACTATGTCGCTGCCAGTGTTTGTTGATGGCCTTCTTGTGCTTACAGTGAGTCACATATTTTGGGACATTGAATCACCTTCATCCCTCACCTCCACTCGAGGACACAAACCTTCAAACTTCAGCCAGCAAGTGCGTCCCCTCACTGTACTCTTTAGTAGGGGATAAAACCCAGGTCTCTGTCCTCTGTACAGACTTGGACTTGGTGGACGCTTCAAGGTGTATCATCAGTGACCCCTTACTGGACTCAGCCCCACTGCAAAGGCTCAGACCTGCCGCGTGGCTGGCACAGGGCACGCGGGGTGGATGGGCTCCCATGCTGGAGACACCCCCTTTCTGTGGCATGTGCAGGCGGGGACCATTTATTCTGTTGCTAATCCTATCATTCCACTCATCCCCCACTTAAGTCACAATATTGTCGGAGGCGGCTGTCACAGAAGCCTGCAGTTCAGCAAATCGCATGCTTCTAGCTGCTGAGCACTCTTGCTCTGAGACTTTATCTTCACCCGGGAGAATACCGAACCCATTCCATCAGCAAGAGGGCTAAGCAGGAGCCCAGGGTCCAGCCGCTTTCCAGCTGTTTGCTGTGTGAGTCCCGCAGAGAAAGAGCTAGGACTACAGGAAAACACGCGAATCAGGTGGGCATGCAAGACAGGGAGAGGAAACCCAGGAACGGGAAGCAAATCTGAGGCCAGAGAAAGGGTATACCTGGCCAGCCAGTCTGGAATGGCCAGCTAGCAGGCTTCCCAGAATGCCTACAGTTCTGACTTTCATTGAGTTGCAGGACTGGGGACGCTGGAATGCGTCTGTGTCGGACCCTGGGCTATGAGAACTCAGAAGCAGGGAGTTGCGCAAGGCAACTTAGGGCCTGTGGAAAGAGTCCAGGTCAGTTTTCCCAAGGATGCATACTAACTTGCTAGTGCCATGTGTACATTACATGGCCTTTCTGGACCTTGGTTTCCTGTCTTTAGATAAGAGCACTGGGTGGATGACATTCAGGGTCCTTCCCAGTCTGGTCCTACGGCTTGTGCTTAGCTGGTGCCTGTGTAAGTATGTTCACTCTCAGAGTATGTTAAAAACACAGCTGCCACAGTGTTACCCCAGAGACTCTGACTCAGCCCTAGGTGGTGAGCTCCAAGGATCTGCTGTTTCGCAAGATCACAGTGAGTGATGGGATCAAAAGGTCACGTTTTGAGCAAGCTTCACATCTTTTTCTTTTTGGTGGAACTGGGGATTGAACTCAAGCCCTTGTGCTTGCCAGGCAAGCTCTTATTCTACTGAGCCATCTCCCTGGCCCAATCTTCACCTCTTGCTGCTCACTGTGAGAACAGGATGGGATGTGCTTTGTGATGGCAAAAGAAGAGCTCGACTTCTCAGTGCCAAGCATTCAGGCAGCTTCCTACCCTTCAGACCAAGTCCAGTCTCTGGACACAAGTTGTGTGTTCTCTGAGGAAGCCCACTGCGCCCACTTGAAGCTCTGCTCTTCAGTCTTGAAGCTGCAGGACGCCAGCCTCTTCCAAGCTCTGCCGGAGGCCTGGGACTTGTTGCTGAGAAGGGCCACAAGGGGGCGGTGCAGGTCCTCAGCTGAGTGCGCCCTAGCGCTGTCACAGTGCCGCAAGGTGGGCAGCTGTTTGGTTTTCAGGCTGGGGAGAAGCCCACCAAAGGCCTCTTTTCCAGGCCATTCTGCTTAGCATAACTCCTTTCCTCCCAGGCTCTGCTACTCTAGGGCTGACACCCGTCACCCAGCTCCCAGCCTTGTGCTTACTGTCCTTTGGAGAAGAGTCAAGAATTGCAGCCACTAGTAAGGGGACTCTGCTCTGTTTCTGGAAAGCTTGGACGCAGGGCTTGGTGCCCGGGATTAGCAAACCTAACCCAGGCACGGGGGACCCAGGGACCTATGGCAGGCTGAGATTCCAGGCCAGAATGTCAAAATGACTCCAGCAGTTCTTCTGCTTTAACGCCTAGGATGGTGGAGTAGGGTTCAGGTCTATGCTCAGAGGGTTCACCCTTGGGGGCTGGGGGTTGAGTGGCAGTCTCTGCACTGAGCTAACAGCAGGAAGTGAAGCAGGGGGGCACCTGTGAGGATACTGCCCCGCGGAGGGCCAGGCAGCCTCGCCAAGCCTGGGCACTAAGGCAGCCTTTGGCAGAGAGCCTGGAGCACAATCTCAAAGTTCCAGGAAAGGCCACCTCTAAGGCTTCAATATTGCCTTAAGAAGAACTTGTTAGGTCAAGGAAGGTCGATGCTGAGGGCTCTGCTTGGAAGGAGTGATAGTTCGCAAACTGTCTTCTTTACTTTAGAGATGCATCTCCTTGCACCACTGCCCTCTGAACCCCAGTCAGGATCCCAGAGAATTCCTGCACATTTGTTCTTCTCTCAAGTCAGACAGCGAGGCTGTTTGCAGGTAGGCCTCCGTGTCTCAGCCAGGGCGCACGCGCACACAGGCCCTGACTCCTGCCCAGTGAACCTCAGGGTTTTCCTGGAAATGTTTTCTGTTCATGATGCTACCGGGCTCTGCACTTACCCTGCTCCAATCAAGTCACCGAGGCCACTGGGAGCTGGGAGTGGTTGTTATAGCAACAGTTTACGCAGGAGAGAACCATCTGCAGGCAAGTGAGTGGGGAGCAGCGGGGAGGGGCGGGCCCAGGTGTGGACGGCAATTGGAAGAGGCCCTGGGGGACAATTGTGAAACTGGCGACATTAGTATTGGCTGTGCTGTGTGCCCAGCAGCATACGAGGAGCTGTGCAGAGGAGCCCTTTCCATCTGCACACGACCTGAGCTGGACCAGGTTTGCCTCTGAGAAGGCAGGATGGCGACTCTGAGCTGCCCTGTCCAGTGCTGGGCTGCCAGCCATCATGGTAATATGTAAATGGAGACATAAACCCAGGCACCATGAAATCCACCCTTTCCAAATATACCATTCAATGGCTTTTAGTAATTTTCAAAGATGTGCTAATTTTTTTAGTAATTTTCAAAGATCACACTAATTCTAGAATTTTTTTTATCATTCCCAAAAGAAACCCTGTTCCCATCAGCAGTCATTCCTCACGCTCCCCTTGCCTCAGCCCCAGGCAACTACAGCCTACTTCTGTCTCTGCAAATTTACCTGCTTTGAGCACCTCACATCATGGAGTCATGCAGCACATGGCTTTCTGTGCCTGGCTCCTCTCACTTTGCACTCTGCGTTCAGGGTTCCTCCATGTCGTACATGTCAGTACTTCCTTTTCATGGCTGAACAATATTCCATCCACCACCGGGTCACAATTTGCTGACCTCTCATTATTTGCTTTTACCTCCACTTTTATGGAATATGAACAATACTGCTATGAAAATGCATGTGCAAATTTGCATATTGACATCTGTTTTCTCTTGGATGTGTGCCTGGGAGCACAGTACTGGATCATATGGTAACTCGTGTTTAACATTTTGAGGAGCTGCCAGACTGTTTTCCAAAGCAGCTCCACCATTTCTCATCCACATCAGCAAATGAAAGTTCTGGTTTCTCCACATTCTCGCCACAACATGTTATAGCCTCTCTCTCTTTTTTTTTTTTAAGTTTCTTTTTTTTTTTTTTTAACTTATGTGTGTGCGTGTGTGTGTGTGTGTGTGTGTGTGGCCAGCTCAGCCCACCAGGGGGCGGGGCTGGCTGGCATGTGGTGCTGGGGGATTGAACCGCGGTCCTGCCTGTGCTTTGCTAAGCTTGTTCTAAATAGGTGCTTTAGACCACTGAGCCATCTCACCAGCCCCTCTCTTTTCTATTATAGCCATCTTACTACATGCACATGACATCTCATTACAGAGGACTTGCATTTTCCAAATGACTAATGACGTGGAGCATCTTTCATATTTAAATTAATTAAAATTAAATAAAAATTCAGTGCTAGGAGGCTGAGGCAGAAAAATCATTAGTCTGAATCCAACCTGGGTAATTCAGTAAGACACTGTCTCAGGAATAAAAGGTCTAAAGATGTGGGTTCGTGGGAAGGTGCTGGGTTCAAGGCCAGTGCCACAAAATGAACAAATGAATGAATACATGAATAAATGTGAAAATAAAATTTTCAATTGCATTGGCCACATTTCAAGTGCTCAAAGGCCACCTCCATCAGCTGGTGACTCTGGCTTAGGCAGGCCACATTCAGGGAGCTCTACTGGCCAGCAGCAGGCTGGAGCCCTGAGGGTTGTCTTGGGTGCACACTGGTCTGTTCTATAGGGGGCCCGTTACAGGTTCCTCGGGCCCCTGACACTGAGGCCCAGAATGGTGAGACAGGAACTCAGCAGAGAGCATGATCTGGGTCAGCGCAGAAGTTCAGAGCCGGCGCCAGGAGGAGGGAAGGCTGTGGCGAGGCGGTCTCCAACACCTCACCTTGCCACCGCTGGTCTGGGCCCTGCCCGCAGGATCACACCTGAGCCCTGAAGCCAGTTCCTTCCCCAGAACTCTCTGGTGCAGCGGCCTGCTCAACGCATCACAGTCTGCTGACCTGGGAGCCAGGTCCAGGGTGGAAGTGGAGAAGCCACTGGATTTCAGGGCTTCTGCGGGATGCGTCAGTCACACAGGCTGTCCAGGACCAGGTGCCCCTCGCCTCAGGAGGCCGCTCACACCGCAGGCTCTCCAGCCCCGCATGGCCAAAGAGCATCTGCTCAGACATCGGAGTCGACACCCACCCAGCCGGCTGCCTCCCTGGAGGTCCTTGCGTCTGGAAAAGCCTTCTGTGTCACAGATCCCCCACCCCCAGGCCCAACACTTGGGACCCTGGGGCTCAGCCCATCTGCCACCAACATGTCCCCATCTCCAGGGTTGTCCCCCCAAAAGAACAGGCTTAGACAAAAGCCCTGAGCCCGCCCTTCCCCAGATCTCTCTAGAACTAAAGCAAGGAGCTGGGCTGGCTCTAACGGAGATGCCTGATTAAGAGGGCAGAGAACCCTATAGTGAAACTTAATAAGGTCTGCTCCAACAGGCAGGGCTCTGGCGATGTTCTCGGAGACAGGAAGGGAAGAGAAAGGAGAGGAGACAGCATTTCCTGAGAGTGTTCATATGCTGAGCACGGTGCTCCACACTGACAGACATTCTGTCATTGAACATAATGACCCAACCCCGAGGGGTAAGTATAATTACTCCCTGTCACAGATGTTCTGCTCAGAGAGGCTGGTTAACTTCCTAAGGTCACACAGTTTTTGTAAATGGTACAGTAGGAGTCTGAATCCCAGTCTAACTAAAGTCTGTGCTTTTTTTTTTTCCAAAGCAAATTATAAATAACAACAAAGACACTGCAGCTGGACAGCAGGAGGCTGCTCTTGATAGACAAACTGGAATGGTACTCCTCCAGGACCACAGGTTGAGGCCAGTACTCTGCTCCGCAGAATGAATGAAAGGCAGAACTGCCAGGAGACAGGACAGCAGTGGGCTTCAGGCCAGAGCAAGCCCTCCTCTACCTCCAAGATGCAGGGCTGCCAGCCAGTCCGGCCTCGCTGCCAGTCACCGCTCTGCAGCGCTTCCTCGAGGGAGCCCTTCCGTCCCTCTGGGCTTTGTCCCAGCTCTGGATCCTGTGCTACTGCTGGCCTCAGAAGGACCTTCCTAGAGTGTCTGGCAGGCAGGCTGTGTGGCCTGCATGCCAAAACTGATGGCTGCACTCAGCCCCCTAATCAGATCATTCAGAATTCTCCTCTTCTGTCCAGTTCCAGCGCAGAAGCCTGGGAACCAGTCACTATAAAGCAGAGCTCTGACCCCCTCCCCAAACATGTGCGGGCCTGGAACTCCATCTCCCAACTCCTGCTCCTGCCCCACTGAAGCAGCTAGCCTCTCCCCGGAGGAGCCCAGGGGTTCCCACACACCTGGATGCAAAGCACCTTCCTAGCTCCTGCACCAGACTGGAAGCAGGGACTCTGAGGTTCCCTGCCCCAGAATCTTCTGAGCCTCACTTGGTCCTACAAGAAAGCATCAATTTCATCCCTACTCTGGACAGCAGTGAAGGGGTGAGGGAAGGCCTCGAGCAGGGGCACTTGCCCCCTGCCGTCTTCTCTAGACCTGAGAGGCAGTTCAACTCCTGTCCTGCTCCAAGGGTGATGGGGACAGGAGTCAGGGCTACCCTGGGGAGCCTTCGGACCCCATCAAAGTGAGGCCTGAAAGGGCCAGGAAGAGGCAATGGCGAGCAGGGACCTAAGAGGCCCTAGACCATCTCCACCCCTCATCCCAGGCCTCCATAGCCTGCGTGCCGCAATCAGAGGCCAAGGCCTTATACTGTGGTCACTAAGCACTTAAGACTGGTCACCATTTGAATAAAGGCTGATTTGGGGAATAGCTTCCCTAGAGAGATTTCAGTTCAAGCAACAGCACATCCTTCCAGTAGGGAGCCCCAACGCCCACCCAGAGCTGCTTTGCCCTGGCTGGCCAGCTCTGCTGGGGCTCAGGGAACAGCCTTGCACCGCTTCTTCTCACTGGCACCCTATGGGACAAGGCAGAGGTGGGCAAGGGAAGGCCCTGCTCTGTGTGCTGATATAGCGACCAAGAGTGGCTCAGTGCAGGCAGAGGGAGGCTGCCCCGGAAGGGCAGAGCAAGGCTACCAAATGTTAAGTGCTGTCTGTCTTCTCCCTGAGCCCCTCGAGATGGGGGCAAGAAGCGGAACACAGAGGAGACTGGGCCCAGGATGGGTTTAGAGCTGGGGACATCTGAAAGCGCTCCATGGATGAGGGAGGACAAAAGAAAGCTCAGGCTCAGGGCCTGGCTGACCTTGACTCTTGGAAATGCACAAATCCCTTTGCCAGAACAGACTTCACCTTGCCCTTTACCTCTGGAGCAAACTAGGAATATGTGATGCCTGGCTTGGCCCCCACGAGAGTGCTGGGAAGCAGGCACTGCAAGAGTGGGTCTGATTCTGAACAATCTGCTTTTGGTCACAGTCGTGAGGCAGCAAGGCTGGGACCAGAATGCATCCTCTCGGACTCCAGCTCCAGCGCTCACAGCCCTGTGCTACTCCGGAGACTGCACCACATTCAGCCGTCTTGTGTTCAATGCATAAGCCACCTAGCAAGCCAGAGCTGGAGGACAGTCTCCTGGCTACTTAGGGCTCCCCTGTCTCACTTGTAACCTGTGTCGGTGGGATGTACCTAGTCTTAGGGATGTCTAGTCTTCCCAGCTGCCCCCTTTGCCGCTGTAGCCAGGGCTGGTGGTCATGGCTGTGTTGTCCTTGCAGATGATCCCCAGCAGCTGGTGACCCCTGCCCTGCCTTCCCTCGGGTCATCTATCTTTAATGAGCAGAACACAAAGAGGGCACCCTGGGCTCAGAAGACGGAATGGGAGCAGATATGGGGAATCAGCAGCCGGGGCCTGGCTATGACTCTGAAGAGCAAGCAGCCCACCCTTCAAAGAACAAAGGGAGCCCCTGGCCTGGGAGGGCTTCTGAGTGCTGCTCTTACATCCCCTGCACCTCAACTGAGGGAGTCCCCAATGATGACGGAAGGGCCTCTGCCTCTTTCTGTGCTCTGCACCCTCCAATCCTAGGCACTGACAGGCGGTTGCCAAGGAAACAACAGGACGAGGCTTCGCTCCTGGGGACAGGCATGAGCTGTCTGTGTTGAATTGATGTCTATGTGTCCCCTCCCCCACTGAGGAGCCAAACTGGGGGATGAACTGGGAGGAGAGGATTTTATACAGGAGCACTGCTGGGGAATGGCTCAGGTAGCTTCAGATAGGCCCTTCCCTGGCCCCCTGCCCTCACCTAAGGAGGCTAAGAACATCCCGATCCATGCCAGCTTGGGCCTCTGGAATGAGATTTCAGCCTCTCTCCTTGGACACTCGGGTCCTGCACCCAATGCACACGGCATCCATGCTAGTTTGTTGGCCTGGTCTTTGCTCTACTTCCCCTCGTATTCACCCTCCCCATCCCGGCTGGTTCCCGCTGCTTCCCATCACTGCCTGTTGCTGGCTCCATTCTCCCCAAGGCTCCCTCCCATCCTTGGGGCCTTCCTGTGGGGGACTCTCTCACTCCCAGCCTTCAACACTCAGTTCAAGTCTCATCTCCTCCAGAACCTTCCCTGGTCACCCCAGAGAACACTTCCCCTGCAGGCTCCAGAGCCTTTGCAGTGACACCTCCTGAGCCACTGCTCTCAGCTGGCCCACTGGACACTGCACCCAAGGCAGGCCCAGCCTATGCCAGCAGTGCTGGGCAGTACACAGCAAGTACCCAGGACGTGGCTTGAGTGGTGGTGCACAAGCAATCTTGTCCCCTGGGGAATGCAGGCTAGGGTTTCAGTAGAAATCATTGCTTCTTCTCAGCATCCTGCTGGAGGCTCTAACCTGTGCATTAGTTTGTCATCCACATCTCTTTGCACGGCTGTGTGCTCCAGGGCAGAGGCCATATGCCATCAATCTTTGCATGCCCTGCACCTGGAGCATGGCCCAGGATGCAGTATGTCCTCAGTACATATAGTGTGGCTATGCAAACGTGTCTCTGGGCACAGTGAGATGGTTCTTAGCTTCCACTCACCTCCCTGCCATGCCTGTTCTGCCCCATAGGCCTCTTAGGTCAGCAGGTGGGCAGGGAGACCACCTCATGCCCCCCCAACACCTGAAGGCCTCCTCTCCTCCACTGCCACCCTGTTCCATTCCATCTGGACAACTCACCTCCTTCAGGAAACTTCTGTGTCACTCGTCTCAGCCTGATCGCTTGAGCTGTTGTCCCAAACCTTGCTTTCTGCTGCTCAAGATTACTGTCCTGTATTTTTCTGACTCTGCACCACTGGCTTGGCTCTGCAAAGGCAGTGCCTGCCCATGTTTTCCTTTATTCTTCCTGTGCAGGTGCCAAATCCAGGGCTCAGTCTCCAGTCCTACTGCAGGCAGCCTCAGAGAGAGCCCTGCTCCAGTAACCAGCAGCACCCAACCCTCCTAGCCACATACGTGAGCCCTGTCTTCCTCGCTGAGGTCTTGGCTGCAGTTCTCCCTTGTCAGACACCAATCAGAGGGAAATGGATCCCCAGACACCATAAACCCTTCTAATGGAGACCAGGAACTCACTCTAAAGATTCTGTTGCATTTTTTAGGCCATTACAAATTCCTCTTACCAGGGAGCCTTGGTGATTTTCCCTGGGCAGGCAGACATATATATTTTACTGGACACACAACTCTTTAACACACATTGACTAAATTACAATAAAACTCACTGCCCCTGACATAAATTTAAGCGATTTGTTACTCCAAGCTAGTGCCCAGTTTTCAGTGGCCCTTTCCCCTAAAACAGTTCTAAGGAGCCCCACTGAGCCAGCTCTTCTTATCTGACACTCCTGTGGACCAACTATGGTTCCCTCCAGTCCCTGCTGCTCTACACCTGGTGAGCAACCCATGCCCACAGAGGTGTCCAGTGAGACAGTGCATGCCCATTAGATGTGAATGAATCGATGGATGGATGGATGCATGGATGGATGGATGGATGGATGGATGGATGGATGGATGAAGGGATGAATGAATGAATGAATGAGTGGGGCAGCTGGGAGAAGAGACTCCACCTCCCAGCAGCTAGACAGCCAGAAGGGATGGCTTGGGGCAGAAGGCAAAGACACATGGCCCATGAAAGGGAGCAACATCCAAAGCATGACTGATGCCCTGCCCGCCTGTCTGAGCTGGCTTTAAGCATACTGAAATTCCCCGATTCTGTCATCAGAGCCATGGGCCACAGCCACAGAGCTTAGCAGGTTGCATCTGGTACCCCACCTGCAGACGCTGGGTGGGAACTTCCTGCAAGACCATGTTGAGATGAACTCTAAGCCATTGACTAGTTAGCCAGGGTGCAGTGTGGTGACCCATCGGTGGGAAGCTCCATGCTGTGAGCTGCTCTTTATCCCTTCTTTCACCCACCTCCTTCTTTGCTTCAGGATCTGCAGAAAGGAAGTTTCACAACAGCTTCAGGAGCATCATGTGAGCCATATCCTACTCCCATCCACAAGCCAGGGGATGGGTTGTGTGTGATCCCTGGAGACACCTGCGGTTTCACCCACACTGCCTCTAATCTGGAATGCCTTGACTCCCTCCCTACGTCTACACCTTCCTCCTTCACCTCCCTGCCTGTTCACCCATACAGTGAACACGCTCTGAACCCCCGCTGAGTGCCAAGCACCATGCTAGACACCACGGGTAAAAACAGAAAAAGCAAACCCAAACAGCTGCTTTCTCACACTTCTCCCTGGGAGCCTTCTCTGATCCTGTCACCCAGCATTAGTCACTCTCCATTGGAGCTGAGTGCACTGCTGAGCCCCTAGGATAGGGGTTCTCAACAGGGAAAAGAGGTCTTGGGCCGCTCTCCACACCAGGGGACATGTGGCAATGTCTGGAGACATTTTTGACCGAGGGGTTGCTACTGGCACCTCACAGGTAATAGCATGGTTGCTACGAAACCCTGCAATGTACAGGACAGATCTCTTCAGCAAACAACTATCTGGTCCCAAAGGTCAAAAAGCTGCGGCTGCCTCCAGTGTCTCATGGACTCCCTGCTACTATGCAGTGCTACTAACACTGACATTGCCCCTCCTGATTTGAAGTTGCCTGAGGGCAGGGTCCATATATTGACATATATTTGTTTGCAAGCTATAGAAGGTCTAGAAATTTCCGGAAATGAGATGTAAATTTTTGTGCCCACATGTCAGCGTTCACATTTCTCGGGAGAAGGGTCTGCAGCCAGAAAGCTAAGAGTCATTGATCAGGAGCCTGTACTGTCCTTGGACCCAGTAGGGAAACAGTATACAGACATCGGAGTGCAGAACCTTCAACTCATTTTCTCTGAAGCTACTAGTTCCTAGAATTCCCATGACTGTTTATGCCTCTCTCCAAATTTAGGCTTGATTTTATTAATTTATACTTATTTGTTCATTTTGTTGAACCTAGGACCCCTCAACACTGAGTTATAGCCTCAGCCCTTTTTATGTCTTATCTTCAGACAGGGTCTTGCCAATTTGCCAGTCTGGGCTCAAATCTGTGATCCTCCTGCGCAGGCTCCTAAGTACTGGACTTACAAGTCTGCACCACAGCACCTGGCAGGCTGAATTTTGAAGAGAAAGGTTGACCTAACAGGCAAAGCACCCTTCCTTGAGTCTACTCATCACCTTCCTGTTGGTTCTTTCCAGGCGACCAAATGCTATAAATAGTTCCTACAAAAAGGAGGACTTCTGTCTTAGAATTTCTGGAGAATGCTCCAGGAGAGAAAGTGCATCTTTTCTTTTCTTTTCCTTTTCTTTTCTTTTCTTTTCTTTTCTTTTCTTTTCTTTTCTTTTCTTTTCTTTCTTTCTTTCTTTCTTTCTTTCTTGTATTTAGTACAGGGTCTACAGGGTCTCACTACACAGATTAGACTCAGTGATCCTCCTGTTTTCAGCCTCCTAAGCGCTGGGACTACAGGCATGCACCACCATGCCCAGTTTCAGTTGCCATCTCAGCATGCCCTGGGGGCAGGGCTGGCACAGAACCCCAGGGAACAAACCCTGGCCACTGCACTCTGCCTAAGCAGGCGCTTAATCCACTGAGCTATCTAGCCAGCCCTAAAGTGCATTTTTTCAGTGAGGATTTTGAGATTAACAGCCTCTCAGAAGCCTATAAACGTGCCTGGCTAATCTCTACCTGATCACAAAATTTGCACTCAATTTTCCCCATGTATCTTCCAGATACACAGAGGCCTTAAACATGAGGTCAGGTGTGGGTGTGGATCAGACAACATGTAACACAGATCCCAGCCTCTGTGGCTCCCCTAACCAACCTCTTTTTTAATACAGAAAAAAATCTATCAACCTGAGAGGCAATTTCATTCTATCACGTCAGGGGCAGAGAAGAGAGATAAAAGGACATTGGGCTCCCTGCTGCCAGCCGGAGATGCTAATGAATCCTTTGCTTCCGAAGACGATTATCGGATGGAATAATTCATCGCTAGAGATTAATTGGACTAATTACGTTGGCTCTGAGAATCCCCTGAATAATTATTTTCTGTAGGGGCGGGTGTCAGGGATCGTCGTGTGATATCTGAGCCCCTTTCTGTGAGTGAGCAGCTCCCAGGAAGGGATTCCTGGGTTTGAGCAGCAGGCAGGTGTAAATGTTACGTGCGGCTAGGCTTCTGTGTTGGCCAGGGGACATGCTGCCCATCTTTTGTGTTAATCCTTTATTCGAGGAAATATGATCACATCTGAAATTCCAGACTCCTGTCCTCATTCTTACTGAACACATTCTTCAAAACATCCTATTTCCTACAGGATGTCTTCCTTCATTCCAAGTGCATAGAGAGATCAGGAGCGGTGCAAATTCACAGCCCTCCTAACCTTCCTCACTGACCCCTGACCTCCCCCAGTGTCCTTGTCCCACCAGTGAGCAGAGACCTCCAAGGCCAGGCACACAGGGAGACCAGGATGGCCCCACTGTGTCCCTGGCATAGCACAACACCTTGGCACCCTCTCTTTCTTTAGATTTTGGGTTGTGTCATTTGTTGTGTAGTGCTGGGGACAGAAGCCAGGTCCCAGGACACACTAAGCCAGCACTCTGCCCCTGAGCTGCATCCCCAGGTCACCCTCCCTCTTTAAATGAAAAGCCATCCCCTTGCTCTGTGAATAACCACGGAGGCCTAGTATGCTGCAAAAGAATGCAGGGTTTAAATAAACGTTACAACCCAGTCAGTCTGACACATGTGCTAATCCACGTCCATGCTATGTGGCAATTAGATATGAAACAGCTGGGCAGTCATTTCTCTTCAGGTCCCTACAGCTGAATCAGGAATGTTTGGGTTCACATGGCTGGAGGCAGCAGAAAGAAAAGCGAGAACCTTTGACTCCCTACCTTTCCCCAACGGAGGGACAGCTTTGAAGGAGTTGGCTTTTCTCTTATCACCTCAGCAGCTTCCACATGGCAAATGAAGTAGGGCTTGAGCAAAGGGTAGACTGGAGGACAGTATGGGGGGAAGGGGGTGGCAACTTTAAAATCTGGAAGTTTCCAGTCAAAACCTACCTCCACCCTGAGGTAAGAAAGCTTAGGCGAGAGTCTCGATGTTCAGGTCTCATTTTTTTCAGCCTATGAAAAGAAAGTAACTAGATTTACTTCGTAGGATTATTAGAAAGACTCTATTAGATAGTATATGTAAAGGGCTAGTATAGTGCCTGGAAGAAGGTAGAGTATAGGTACTCATATGGTAATCATTGTTATTATTATAAGAGAAAGCACATTTTGATCACCTTTGGTTGTAAACCTAGGGGCCTCAGAAAATGAGCTGAAGGGTGGGTTGCACAATAGAGATGCACACTAGGTTGAGTGCCAGTTGATTTAAGGGAGGAGATATCCTATCTGACCTTTCAACCACTTCTCTTGGCAGAGGGAGCAATCTACGAACCCCCCCTCGAGAGGCTGCCCTGACTCCATCAGTGACAAACACTTGGATTCAGTGGTTAACTCCTTCAGGGAGGACCACTAGTCAGCTATTCCATGTAGAAAAATTTTTTTCCATATTGGAATTTATGCAATCCTGGGTATCATGGCAAAGCAGACCTTCCTGAATACTGTATGCTTCTAAAGGCTCCTGGAGGGTCAAAAAGAGAAAGCATCGAAGAGAAAGCCTGCAAGGAGCAGAAAGTTTTCTGTTCATGGGTAAATATGCATGACTGCAAAATACCTTTCACCCTAGAAAGGAGCTTTGGAACCAAGGGACAAAGCAGCTCTGCCGGAGCTCCATGCAGTGGCAGCAAAAGTGGGCTCTTGTTATCAGGTCTGCCTGCTGTGGATGGGAGGAGGGGGCACAGCCCAAGTCTGGCAGGAAAGGTAAGGGGCTCGGCTTAGGCAATCCTCCTGCAAGAGAAGGCGATGTTGCCGCCCGGAAGTCAACTTAAGGGGTCTTTTGGAGGCAAAGATGGCCAGATAAGTAGTTAGAGGAAAGCTACTAGAACAGAGCAATAGATCAGGGTGGGAGGTAGGAGGCAGGTGCAGATAAATGCGCCTTGCAACACAATCACAAAGCTTTCAGTTCAGCATAAAGAAGTGTGATCCAGAAATGTCTGGGCCATGCACAGCTCATTTGCAAGGGCCTTGTGCCCAAATATTCAGAGTGGGACAACACATCTCTGAGAGTTGAAAGCTCTTGTCCTATCATTCAGTTAGACTTTTATTTTGGCCAACCCCCTGGATTAAAACAAGGCCTGTGGATGGAGACCTGGGGAAGGCATAGGGATGATCTGGGAGCTGATGCACTTGGGAAAGGGTTGGGCTGGATTGAAACAGTGAAACCCCGAGCAGGCAAGGGTGGTGGCACTACAAGGCAAGGGAGTCTCGGGGGGTTGGAAAGAGGAGCTTTTACAGGTATGGCAGGAGCTATGACAAAGGCCTCCCTTTTGCTCAGGACCAGCATGACTCCTGTCCCTCTAGGAGGGCAGGACATCTCATCCTGTTGATCCGTAGACAAGTTGTTCTGTATCCTCTGCATAAACATTCTGCAGAAAGCAAACCAAGCCAGTGCTCAGGGACCCTTTGGTTCACAGAGGACTTCAAGACACATAGCTAATGCGTCCCAAGCACATGTCATGTGTCCTCACAAATCCAGTCCATGGCATGCACGATGGGCTGGGAACACAATGTACCTGAAGACCACAGGCAGCCCGGCTTCAGTGGTACTTTTTGCTCCACAACTACGAGCCATGTTTTCTGGACCTGTTCCTCACTTGTAAAATAATGTATGAGAATCATTTCAAGCTTTTTGGATTGGACTTAAAGACATGTACTTGCCTTGATTGTCTCTGTACAGAAAAGAAATTCTGGCTGCTAGACCCAGGAGGTCAGACAAGGACTGTCACTGAAGATTCTGCCACAGAAGTAATGAATCCCAGACAGTCTGGCTTCACACCAGGAAGTATCAGGTGTTGGGGGAGCCACATAGAAGAGGAAATGAGCAGAAAGACCCAAACATGGGGTAATGGACACCCTGGCAGGATTTCATGCGGCTTCCCACTGAGCAGCACCTGGGAGAGAGAGAGCCAATTCCCTTACAGCCCCAGGGTTAAGAGATGTACTTATCTAAAATTCTGCACAGCTGCCCAGGGCAGGTCTGGGTATCTCCAAACTCAGTTATAGTTAACAAACATTTGGGTCCTTGCTACAGTGTTTCTCAGCCTGAAGAGGCTGTTTTCTCAGCCTTTGCTCCAGCCTCTAAAGACAGGGATTCAAAAGAAAAGATTAGAATGAACTATGTGGTACTAGATTAGGATGGGAGAGATCAGTATAAACTACAAAAGAGGGAGAGAGGGAGAGGGAGAAAGGAAGACAAAAAGAGTGTCTCAGAGATATGTACATACACAGGTTGAAAAAGACATATATTCCGCTCTTAGCCCACTGAGAAGGCTAGAAGCAGTGACTCCACAGTAGCCATGAGGAATCTCGCACCCAGGTCTTGGTTTCATTAAAGTGACAAGGTCACTTGAAGAAATGGCTGCTCTGTGAGAGCACTGGGGCAGAAAACATGCTAGGTAATATGCTATGCCCGGATAATGTTATAAAGCCAAAAAAGCGAAGAAAAGGGAAAAAAACCAACCCCAAAACTCAGATGTATCAAAAGGACACACACACCAGCTCAAAGCGCTCTGATAGCAGCCAAAGCAGAAACTGTTTGAATAACAAGATAGCAAAAGTAGAACTGGATTACTCGAGTATGTTATACTCAAAGTATAAAATAAACATTCATAAACACATACTGGCTTAAATGAATGAATGGGGGGGGCGAAGGATGAAGAATGAATGCGGGAGAACAGAATCTTAGAGGAGAATTTTTGTAGCTACTCCCCTTCCAGCAAGTGGAGCCCTCCTTGAGCAGAGCTTTCTTCTAAAGCGTACACTACAGGGGGCAGCGAGACAGCAAATGTGCGTGGAGAAACGTGACACCGCAGCTAGAGGATCAAGGTCCGCGTTAACAATGATACATCAAATGTGGGCATGAGGGGCCGGGGAGATGGCTCAGTAGGATAAACGCTTGACTGGCAAACGCAAGGATCTGAGTTCAATCCCCAGTTCTGAAAAAAAAAAAAAATGTGGGCGTGAGACTGATGCCTCTGGGGTCTTGCCCCAACCCAAACCCATAATCCATGTTTATATAGGAACAGTGTCAGATAAATTCATATGAAAGGACAATCTTCAAAATATTGGACTAAGACTCTTCAAAACTGTCAGTGTCATCAAAAATAAGTGAATTCTGGGAAACTGAACCTCTAGGGGAACCTAAGGAGCTCTGACTACTAAAGGTAATATTATCCTGGATGGAGCCCTGTGCTAGAATAAGGACATTAGATAAGAACTGAGGAAATCCAAAGGGTGTGTGAACTTTAGTTAAAAATCAATATCAATATTTAGTTAAATATCAATATTGGTTCATTGAAACGCAGTCGACATTCTGTATCCATAGGTTCCACATTCTTAGATTCAGCCAAATGCAGATCAAATTGCTTGAGGAGACCTGGATCTCTATTGAACATGTACCGACCTTGTTTCTTGTCATTATTCCCTAAACAATACAGCATGATAGTAACTTCATAAAATTTACAATTTAAAGTAAACTGAGGATAAGTGGGTTCTATGCAAGTACCGTGTTGCTTTATGAAAGGGACTGACTGGAGCATCCACAGATATTGGTAACCGAAGGGGGTTCTGGAAACATCTCCCAAGGGTAAAAAGGGAAAACTGTATCCTTAAAGGATGGTGTATATTATAGGTGAAGATGAAGAAAGTCTTTCCAGGCTGGGGATAAGGCTTAATCCAATACTAAAAGGCCAAAAGTTTAGGACAGACTTTGGGAAGAGCCAACGAGCCCAGCTTGTCCACATACTGGGTGGTTTTCCCCACCAGGGTTCTATGACCACTAGTCCTACAAATATTCTGCCAAGACAAGACACCTGGGACAAACACCCTGGGGTAATTCTGCATGTGCTTAATCTAGTCTGAAGGAGTCACAAAACTCACTGTATAAGGGCCAACCAAATAGATCAGCGGATTAAAGTGCTTGCAAGCAGGCACAGGGGCTGGGGGTTCCATCCCCACTGAGACTGCAAATGAGACTGGGTGTGGTGGCGCACACCTGTAATCCCAGCTCTTGGGAGGCTGTAGAAAAGCGGATCACTATGAGTCCGATCTAGTAGTAAGACCCTGAACACCCTGTAAACCCTTCCCTAAAATACAAAAGAAAAGAAAAAAAACCCAAAAACCTCACTGTATATAAAGCTTTTAAGAGGTCCTACAGTTTAACCTTTATCGAACCAGAATGTCCTAGATTTATCTGAGCACAGATCCTTTTATTTTTAAATAGTTCTAATTAACACAATTCACAGAATGCCTGCAGGGAGAGAGGCCAGTAGATGGTTAGAGCGAGGAAGGGGAAAGAAACTGGAAAGGTGGCAAGGTGAAAGGTGGGAGTTTGGCCTACTGGGATAGAAATCAGGATGTTACCCTGTGGGGAGCCACTGAAGGCCAGAGAAGAAAGGCGGTGCGAAGCACGGGTGATGAAGACAAGGGCAGAGGGAGGACCATACTGGGAGGAAAAGAAGGATAACAGCAAGACCTCAGGAATGACTGACTGAACCTGTTTGGAGGTGAGCAGCAGGCAAGAGAGGAAGAGTGCAAGGAGGACTGAGTCACAGAAGAGCAGTGATGGGGCATCACAGCCAGGGCATAGGGCAGCTGGGCTGGTCTACAGGGGAGCCCCTCCCACCATTCGCCTCCTTTCTCTATCCCAAAGGACTAGGAACAGTGCAGCACCCTCAGCTTGGAGGTTGGACCCCCACCAAGGAAATGGGTCCAACAACATGGATTTCCTCCGAGTCACAAAGACTGGGGCTGCAGCTCAGTGGTAGAGACTTGGAAAGCAGGCACGAGACCCTGGGATCCATCCTAGCTCCACACACCCACCCCTGTACACACGCACAGTATCTGAGTGACAAAATACAAAGTAAGTTGGCTGAGAACTCAGAATACAAGGTCAGCATCCCTGCAGACACTCTGACATAAACTCATCACTGAATGAGTAGAGGGAGAGAGTAGACAGTGTCTTTCCCTATGGAAGAATCCCAAATAATTTACGAACATTCTGATTGATGTGAGGGGGAAGCCTGCGGCCAGCATCCAATCTCCTTCTCTGCACCACCTTAAACCAGAGTCTGTCTGGCCAGCACAGAGCGGACCCCTCAGGAGCCAGACATGCGTTCCAGCCCCCTTTCTACCACCTTCTAACTGGATGACAATCAGGAAAGCTACGCAGCTTTCTGCCTGTTTCCTTAGAAGCAGAAGGACAAAGCTAATTCCACCTCCGTGAGGTCATCATGAGCAGTTACGGACATAAAGCGCTTAGCACAGTGCTGGGATCTGAACGAGTGTGCACACCAAGTGGGCAGTAACTTTCGGTGGTTACTGTGTCTGCGG
This sequence comes from Octodon degus, assembly GCF_000260255.1. Classification (NCBI taxonomy): domain Eukaryota; kingdom Metazoa; phylum Chordata; class Mammalia; order Rodentia; family Octodontidae; genus Octodon; species Octodon degus. Next base: position 10,997,731 of record NW_004524585.1, on the reverse strand, counting down.
GGTAAGGGCTCAGGATGCGGGTGCGAGAGGAAGGAAGGAAGGAGGCAAGCAAGCAAGCAAGCCAGCCAGCCCCGGAGAAGGTTAAACAGAAATGTGTCTCAGTAGATGAGGCTTTGGGGATGGCTTGCCTTGCCACGGGTCTGGTGCTCTGGCTACCCATCTGCATGCATGCTCTTACTTTCCCAGATGCTTGCCTGTAATTAGAGACCCAGGGTGCCTCATCCTCCAAGCACCTCCAGGCGCTTTGAGACCCCCTCTAGCTTTGTGATGGGAAAGGTGTTGCGAGGCCCAGCTGGCCTCCCTCTGCCTCCACTGTGTTCTGCCTGTGCTGGAAGGCAGCTAGTGCTGCAGCCAGGAGAAGGGCTTCCTGTGGGTCCCTGGTGGGGGAAGCTCGGGGGAACCAGCTATCTCCTCCCTAGCAAATTCCCCACCCCCTACCTCTAGACTCCTTCACCTTTGTCTCCACAGGAGCCTTCCTCACCCCAGCCTGGCTAGAAGCAGATGGAGGGGAGGAGCTGCAAACCCCCTCTACACACATGGGAGCCTCCCCCAGCCCTTGCTCCTCCAGGCTTTGCTCTGCAGCTGGGGAGGTGTGTCCTTGAGCCTGAGCTAGTACTGAGAAAAGAGTAGGTGACAGCAGCTGAGCCTCGCAGGGATGAATGGAACCTGGGACTCTGGAAAGCGGCCTCGTTGGAGGCTGGATGAAGTCCGAAAGCTAAAACAGAATTGTGGATAAAATTACTTCTTTCTCACTCCTCTCTCTCTTCCTCTTCAACTTCTTTCAACCAGGCCTCACCCTCCTCAACACATGAGGAAGTCACTAGCAGATCCATTGTGCAGAGGGGGTAAGCGGCCAGGGGTGCACCCCTTACCAGCTCTGTGCTCTCTGGCACAGAGGATGCCTTTTCTGTATCTCAGCTTCCTCGGCTGTAAAACAGGGACAAGAGCATCCACCTCGAAGAGCAGCAGCAAAGTGCTCAGGGAGGTGGCTACACACAGACACTCACATCAGCCCCTGCGGTCCAGGCCAGGGGCCTCCCTGGGAAGTTCAGGAAGCCTGCTGTAACAGCAGCTTTGGCTGAGAGGCAGGAGCTCTGGATTCACGTTCTGGGGGTGTCACCAACTCTGTGCCGTGTCAGCTTACAACGCAGCTCCCTCACTGGTCTCCTGGGAATGGAAATATTAGCTTGTCTACTTTATAGGGATCATGTGAGAATGAGGTTGCACATGGCAGGATGCATTTCTGAGATATTAGTTGCTTGAGTCTCTCCTTGTATTCCACTTGCCACCTTCCACTTTTAGCAGGTCACCATGTTTTAAAACTCCTAACTTCAAGGATCTTAGCTTGGGCAGGATCTTGACTAGGGCAGGAACCAGGCTGTGTAGATCTGGTGAGAGCTTTAGACTGAATAAGATGACTTCAGGGAAGAGAAGGGACACCTTGCGAGAAACATTGCAGAAGCAAGAGTGTCCTGAACAGAGGAAAGAGGGACACTGCACAAGGGCTCTTGTCTTGGCAAAGACTGCCGTGTCCACAGTGGCATCCAATTGGACAGCCAGGGCTTTTGAAGGACACCATGAGCCTGGATGCTGAGGAAGACTGCAGGAACAACACCAGCAAGGTCAGCGCCTAGTCTCCATGCCCCACAAGGGTCTGGCTTGCACCGAATATCCTAGATGCAAACCTAGGGTGGGGAGAAGGGACCCTAGGAATGTTAGGCACATAGGGGTTCAGGATTAGAATCACAATGATTTGGGGCCAGCGAGATAGCTCAGTGGACTAAGAGCCTGCTTTGGCAAGCACAGGGGCCAGGGTTCGATCCCCAGTCCCACATGCTGTGCCAGCCTCACCTTCAGGGTGCACTGAGCCGGCAAACAAGTCTGGGCCTGGTGTCACATGTCTGTAATCCCAGCACTAGGGAAGCTGAAAACAGGAGGATCACTAGGAGTCTGAGCTGCGTAGTGAGACCCTGTACCAAATACTAAAAAAAAAAAAAAAAAAAAAAAAAAAAAAAAAAAAAAAAAGATCACAGTGATTTAAAGACAATCAAGAATAAGGCTGTCTGTTCAGTGCCCAAGTTTGTGGGCCAACATTCTCATCCACTGCACACAGATTCTGAAGTTTAAAAAGTGTGCAGTGCCAGGGACACGTATGACATGATAATTAATTACCTAATTATTTTGGCATAAAGACACTTGGCAGGAGAGGAATAGGGAAGGTTCAGCAAGGTTAGGTCTTGGGTGGAGCTCCTCAGAGATGGTGCTCTCTTTTAACAGAGTTGTTTGGCACGAAGAGGAGAATGGCAGTGGGGCCACAGGGGCCCTGGGTTTGACTGCTCTAGAGAAACCACTTCCACATACAGGGTTTTCTGGGGCTACTGCCCAGCATGCGGCAGCCTTGCCTCCCTGATTCCTTCTTCCCCTCGAGGTTCCAGGGTTCAAGGTTCCAGAAACACCAAGTGCAAACATGGAGGGAACACTTGTGCTGGGCCTGTGCCCGGAAAGGCTACTCCTCGGCCTCCTTGGTGTTTCTGGGAATGGCACTTCAGTTCTGGCAAGAAGAAAGGGAAGAGAAGAGATAGAGTGTGTCCCAGAGCCCTGAAACCTGAGCCAAGCCTGGCTTAAGGAAGAGCAGCTTTTGGGAGGGAGCCAAACTTTCCCAGGCCTCAGCTTCCTCCTAAGTACAGAGTGAGGGAAAGGCTGCTGGGGCAGGGCCTCAAGGTCCCCAGCCTTCCCTGCTGACCTCCCTACATGCTCCCCTCACTGGCTGGGACAAGAGCCCCAGTTCCTGAATCAGAAACAGAGCCTGCAATCATCGCCTTTTAGTAAAAAAGAAACTCAGTCCCAAGATGGTGATTTGGGAATGAATTCTAATTGTAGACAATGACTGGAGGACCAGCCCACTGGGCCAGTGCAATGCTTATCTTTTCTTTTCTCTTCAGGCTCCTCACCTGCCAGCTAATTTAGGACAGGGTTCCAGAGAGGCAACCCCCATTGCCCGAGCAGCATGGAAGGCCAACAGGGTGGGGTCTGGAGGAGAGCGGAAGGTATGATATGAGCTTGGAGAAATGAGCTTGGGCAGCACTTTGGGGCCGCCATACGTCACGTGCTGTTGCTTTGTTTTAAACATCATCCCACTTTAGGGAAGGTAACTGGGGGGAAGAGGAAGGGAAGAGATGATGTATAAGCAGGCGCATTCCTCTGGGGTGTGTAAAACACAAACACTTTACCACAAGCCCCAACTGATCTTCACTGTAAGTTCATGTTAAGTAACAGCAGTGTCTACAGAGCAGGCCCTCTGAGCAGAATGAGGGCCGTACATAGCTGTCCTGGCTACCCCCATGAACCAAGAATTTTGCTTTCTCCACAATGGGATTGGCCAAGGTGGCCTTGTGAAAAGAAAGGTCCATCCAGAATGGAGACAAAAACCATACGGAGGGCTAGGCTAGGAGTCACAGGGGATATAGGTAAGCAGCTACTGGGCATGGACTTTGCAGCTTTCATGCTTTTGTTAAGGAGCTGATTTGGCACTCATTGAGACTGTCAGACATTACCCAGGGAAATGGGAGCATACTCAGTACCATCAATACTATTTCCCAGAAGCCCTGATCCCCATTCATTCTAAGGAGGAATCTGAGAAGGCCACAGAAGTATGGGCAGTATGACAAAATAATCCCAAGCACCCTCCCTCTCTGCTGCAACCCCTCCCCAAAATACTTTTTGATTTTAGGCTTGTTTCCATGACAACCCAAGTCGGCATCAGCTAGAAGGTTGCCATGGTGATTTAACTTGGCTCTGTGTCCACAGCTAAGGAGGGCCCTGCACCTTGGCTGGCAAGCAAGGCTTACAGGAAATCAAGCAATGGGAGGACTGAGGCCAGGGCTTTCTGAGGGACACCTGGGGCCAGGGCTGGCCACCTGCCAGGCCTGGAAGGGAGGTCTCAGAGAAATGATCAACCTAATCTCCAACATGACTAAGCAATGTCAGCTCAGGCTCTTCTTGTCCCTCAGTTCTTCCCCCTAGGCACTGATTAAATGTCCCTTCCCATGATGCACTTCTCCACAACTACCTCATCTAGGCCTTGCCCTGCTCTCCTGTTTGAGAACTTCTAAAAATCCTTCCCTACTCACATGGCTCCAACAACCTGACTTGTCCATATCTTCTTGGTATTTTCAGACTTAGTTGACACAATATTGACAACCCTTGGGCAATATTCCATGTCTCGGCTCTAGGCAGAGCTGGCATTCAACTCCTATGCCCCCTACTATGTGCCATGGCTACATCCATTCTCACTGTGCAATGCTTACCCCTCCTGCTGTCATTGCTCTTGGTCTTGAACACCTGCATCCTTTATCCTCATCAGGCTAGAGGCTCTCTGCAGGCAGTCATTTTTTGCCTTGAATTTCTATATCGAGCTCAGCAGCAGACACAGAGGGTAGTGTACTGGTCAGTCTCTCATCACACCAACCGAATACCTGGCACACAGCACTGAAAGGGCTTATCCTGGTTCATCATTTCAGAAGTTTCAGTCCACAGTCAGCTGGCACCAAGGGCATGGTGGAGGACAACTATTCAGCTCTGGTGGCCAGGACATTGAGAAGAGTCAGAGAGGAAGGAGGTGGGGACAAGAATATACCCTTCCATGTTGGGCCCCCAGTGATCAGCTTCCTTCAATCAAGCCCCACATCCATGACCTAGTTAATTATTTCCTGAAACCCCTCTGAATACCTGAGCTTCTTGGGGGTACATTTTTTAGCCAAACCTGCCTGTAATTCCCCTTGCCAGTGCTCTGGATCTTGAACTCTTGTGTGCTTTCCCTCATCAGGATGCGGCTTTCTGCAAGCAGGACTTGCTTTTTACTCTGAATTTCTATACTTAACTTGGCCAAGGAGGAAGAGGGCTGGGAAGTTAAGAGTGGCCAACAATGGGAGTGACTGACAGTAACGGGCTTGTCACTCTCAGTAATGACAAAGAGGAGACAGGCAGGAAATCAAATCTCACTTTTAAGGAGGCTACGGATAATTGAAACTTCTACTTCAGCCATTTCACTGTCTCTGAATCTTCTATGCTTTGTCCCTCCCTCCCTTTCACCCTCCTGTTTCACCACTCTTCAAGTACTACGCCAAGAGAAAAGAGCAGAAATGAAATCTGGTAAGTGTGTGCCTCCCACGGCCATCCCTTACACACGCACTCTCACTCTGCTAATATCTGCCACAGCCCATCTGTGGGGTGCTGCCTGCCCACGTGCGGGAGCCTTGGACTTGAATCTTAAAAGCAATCCATCAAGGGCGAGGAGACATTCTTACTGTGCTCTGAAATAAATTTTCAAAACTTTTATTGCATTCTCACTGTCTAAAACAATACATTCATTAAAAAACAGTGAGAGTGTAAGATTAAGCTCGCTTTTTTTTTTTTTTTTTTTTTTTAGTCTGTGAAAAGCGTTATGTTTAAAATTAACAGCAGTGCTTTTTTTCAAGACCAGTGCCACACTCTGCTTTAGTCCTACTTATCCACTGGCCCGTGGGCTGAGTCCTGGTTTGGTGGCTGATAAGCACTCAGTGCAGCTTTAATTCTCTGCTGAGACCCTGTCAGGCTTTGGAATCTGAAGGGCAGTTGTGCTGGGCATTTGTGGGGTGTCTCCCAGAGCCCAGGCTGTGCTGTAGGTTTTGTGCAGCAGGCAAACCAGGCCTGCCTTCCAGAAGCATCTGTATCCAGCTCAACCAAGGACCACAGGCTGCTAGCTTTTTCTCTTGACCCTTATCCTCACCTCCAGTACTGGGAATTGAATCCAGGACCTTCTCACAGAGCTATAGCTCAGCCTTTTATGTTTTATTTTCAGATGGTATCTTATCAAGTCATTAAGTTGCCTGAGCTGGGATCAATTTGCAATCCTCCTGCCTCAACCTCCCAAGTGCTGGAATTACAGGAGTGTGCCACCATGCCTGGCTACTAGGTTCTTAAAGCATTGAGTGTCCCCTTGCAGATCGATCCCATTACTGTGGCCTCTGGGCAGCCAACAGAGCCCAATAGTTAGTCCTATGGTGTCTGAGGTTCTGTCACTTAATAATAGTAGAAGTTTAGACATACAACTTCCTTGTGCCTTGGTTTCCTGTCCCGTTAACTTGGAGTGATTATGACAGCGACCCCTATTCCTGTAGTGGTCACAAGCACTGACTGAACTGTATGCATAAGACACGCAGATCAGTGCTGGCACAAAAGTCTGGGCAAATTGTCCTGACAACCAGTTCCCAGAGACCCTCTATGTTTAGAAAGAAGGTCCATTTAGACCAGAGCTTTTCAAATTGCAGACTGCAACTGATTTGTGGATCATGAAATCAATTTAGTGGATTGCAACCAGCAATTAAAAAACAATAGGCCACATACAAAAAATAAACAAAAGCAAGTACATTCTACACAGTATTGTTTCATAACACTTTGGATCAGCGGGTGTGTGTGCTGGGTTTTCTGGAAATGTGTTTCTGACTGGGGGTCAAAGTTAGAAAAAAGTTGCAGATATACTGCAGAAGGCTATTGTCAGGTAGCGACAGCCATAATGTGGAGGAGTTGTTGGTTTTGTCTTGATGGGAAAGCAGGAATGGCCAGAGGGGTAGGAATGTTCTGGCAACCTAAAGGGGAGAAAGAGGACACAGCTGAAGGGATGAAGCTCAAAAGACATTGGAATGTGGAGGATCCAAGGATGGCCTAGGCAGTCTCATATTTCTAAGGGTTTTATGTTAAGCTGGCCTGCTTTTTATGGAGAAGTGGAAAAAAAAAAAAAAAAAGAGTTTTACCTCAAGGCAGCCTGAGATGACTCACCAGAGATAAAGGCCAGTATCCATACTGTGACCAGTGGCATGGCTCCCCATGGATGGGAACTCCCAGATAAGGACCCTTTTGTGGCCAGGTCTGCTGACCAGACAGCCAGAGTCAGTGATGATCTCACAGTACCTGCGTACAGAGGCCACTGCTTGCTCCCAGGCTGCACACAGGCCTGTGTCTAGCAGTGACATCAAGTTTTTGTATACATGAGTCCATCTGTCCTCCCAACAGCTCTCGGAGCAAAAAAAGGTAAACATTATTCTCTACTTAAAAGAGGTAAGTAACATATGGGGCAAAATGATCTGCTCAAGGTTACAGAGAGGGACGGCCAAATACCTCACCGGATTAAAGCTCCTGCAAGCAGGCACAGGGGCTGGGGGTTTGATCCCTGGCCTCAGGGCCCTCTGAGACAGCAATTGAGACTGGGCGTGGTGGCGCATACCTGTAATCCCAGCTCTTGGGAGGCTGTAAATAGGCAGATCACTATGAGTCTGATCTAGTAGTGAGACCCTGAACACCCTGTAGACCCTTCCTTAAAATACAAAAAAAAAAAAAAAAAAAAAAAAGTCACAGAGAAACACTTGGCTCAGTCCACCCTCATCTACACAGGCCCAGAAATTCTATTTGCCCACCAAACCTGTGCCATGCCTGTGTAGATGGGCTGTAGCATGAGGAGGGCTAGGGGGAGGGAAGCCATCAGCTTTGAAGTGGGGCACTTTTACATTTGGGGTTCCTCAGTTGAGCCCATCAAAGAAGATACAGAGGGAAGTACACGCCAGCACAGTGAGATAGAATGTGGAGACTTAACATGGGCTGCATCTTGGGAAGATAAGAACCTTCCCGAAAGCAGGGACAATTTCTAGCATGGTTCTGTGCTCAGTGGTACTTGTTATTTAAAGGAGTGTGCAAAGTAGATCATTTGGAGGTGACCGTTAGCTCTTACAATTGGACACAGTGGGGGCAGCTACCCCACCACAAGCGCTGTGCACTCACCCTGCCTCTGAGGCTGCAGGGGGGATGGCTGCTGTAGCTATCACCATCACTGCTACTACCATCAGCACCTCCAAACCCATCACCACAACCTTCACAAAGGCCTTCAGTATTTTCTCCACCAACTCACATCGCCAAAATCATTACCACCATCACTGCATCATGGGTGTCACCTGCTCCATCACTGCCACATTCACCAAGACCGCCACCATTGCCTCTACTACCATCATCAAAATACCACCATCACTTCTACCATTGTGGCCATCACCATCATTACCTAAACTACCACCACCCCTCCATTTCCCCAGCCCCACCATACATCATCATTCTGAGCTCAGGGAGCTTCTTTTATTCCCCTCAAATACCTAATGTCAAAGCCACTTCATATACCGTACCTGTGCCTGGCTAACTCCTGCTCAGCCACAGGGCCCTAGCTGAAGGCGCCCTTCTGAGACAAGCCTTCCTTGACTAGCCCTGTCATCTAAATCAGTGCGATGCTGACTTTTCCTGCACAGAATGTACCCAGTGTGAACTAAGCAGTCTTTCTGTGATTATTTGCTTAAAGCCACTCCCTAAAAAACTGTCAGTCCCAAGAGATAAGGATCGGTCTGTTTTGTCCACTGCTGCAACCTCAAAGACTAAAGCAATGCCTGGCAAGCAGCGGAGGCCCAGCCTAGGACAAGGGTGAATCACTGAGAGTCGTTGGGCTCCTCAGCACAGTGCCACATGGATGTCCACAGCCCAAGTCTGGGAAGACGCATCTCCTTTCCTTACCCCAGCACTCGACACACTGCAGCAATGACCTTGCACTTTCCTGCAAAGCCACACCCAGTTCTGTTATTCAGCATAGGGCTCAAGAGAGGATTAGGAAAAGGAAGCAAGGTCCAGCAGCAGCCCCAAGGCAGCAGCGCAGAGGATGAGGATGTGGGGCAGAGGGAAGTCCGGGTGGGAAGAGTTGTGGAGGGAAATGTCCTCAGCCACACTGCAGGGGAGGGGCCCAGAGAGGCAGGCAGGGGCTGAGCAGCCCGCATCAGCGCTGTACCTCTGGCAGCTCTGGGAGCCTGGGCCTTCCTTTCTCCCACCATCCAAGCCACTGGCCCAGGGGCTGCATGAACCCATGCCCAGCACCACCTTCCCCTTCCTTGGAACCTTGGTCCTCACTGTAGCACCTGTGGCAGGAGCTCAGCTGCAGATATGGAGATAAGGAGAAAAGACATGAGGTGGCAGCTGAGGAGCGAGGGCAAAAGGAGGCTGCACAGGGCTGGCCAGGCCAGGGCTACGAGGCGTCAGTCGCATTTCATCTTAACAATTGTCACCATTAAGAGGAGTGGGGCCACGCTCTTTTCCAGCTGAGTAGAAAGCCAATGAAAGCCATCAGAATAGGAGTGTTGGGCATGCTGGTGTGGGGCAGCATGGCAGTGAGGTTAAGGCAGCGGTGACGAATCCATGGCACCCACGTCATTGTGTTTTGCTTTAAGAGAAAAGGTGTTAACGTGAGAGTTGTTTTTCCTAAACTTAAAACCTCAATGTTGAGGTTTAATTGCAGTGCTGACACTCTGTGATAAATAAGAAGGTTTGGGCTTGCAGTTTGGGTGCTGTCTCCCTTTGCCATCACTGGGCTAGTGGAATGTAATTCCCTGTCATTGGGCGGAAGTAACAACCCCCACGTGCCTGCTCTCTGAGAGAGCCTTGGACTTCTGCAGGCGTGACCTCATTCTCCTGGGACCTTTTGGTGTCACTGCCCTCATTTTCTACAGAGGGAAACTGAGGCAATCTTCCAGACCCCAAGAAACTTCTGCATGGGGAGGACTGGGGTTCCACACTGAGACCATCAGACCTAGATTTTCTTAGGACTAAGGCCATGGCCTATGATGGGGTTCTGGCTGGTCCAACTGGCACATCTGACACCTGGCAGATCTTCCCAACCCTCTCAGGGGGATACCTTTCCCTATACTTGAGACAGAAGCCAGACACATTTCCTCAACCAACCTGCACAGCCATGGAAAAACCAACCCAGACCAAGAGATTATATGAGCCACTGTAGGGGTGGGGAGAACTGCAGAGTGAGTTTTCAAAGCCTATTTGTGAGATTTAAAAGCGGGGGGGGGGGGGGAAGAAGGCTCTCCTTACTTGACCCTAAACCCTCTGAAGATGGAGTTTTTGAAATTCATGGGTCAGGCCAGCAACAGCCATTCATTGAGGTGCTACTGTGACACGTGACATGTCCTCCTCCCCCAGCTTGAGTACCTAAAATAAGGATCACGGGACAAGAATAGGAGCCGAGACATCTGAATCTAGATCCTAAATCTGCCACTCATGGATTGGGTGACTTCTGCTTTATGTTACCTCAGTTTTCTTGTCTGTTGAAGAGGGAACTGGATGATGATCACTGAGGGCCCAGCAGGCTCATTCTGAGGGGAGTTCCACTGGGAGGACACAGCTTGTCCCACTCCTTGTCTCAAGGACCTGCTACCTGTGCCAAGGCAGAGCACCCTGACTGAGTCATCTAAGGGGCAGATAGTTTGACTTGAGTATAGGAGAAAAACAACTCTGAAGTCCAGGGAGTGCCAGGGGATCCTAAGCAAGATCCTGATCCTCTCTGGCCTCAGTTCCCCCACCTGCAATGAGAAGGGTTTGCACTTCGCCTCTTGGATCCTGCTGGCTGTGATACCAGGCTGCTGTGGCTTGTCTCTGACTCAGGGGCAAGTGCCTGTGAACTAAGGGGATTCAGACTCCTATCAATGGAGGGGAGTCTCCTGACCTCACTCGGGAGCCTGGCTTCCTAGAGAGGAGCTGGGTACCCTCCCTCTATGCACAGCTCTCGTTTTTAAATTCCTTCAGAAGAATCTGACAAGGAACAGACAAGAGGATGGCTTCCTGCTGGCTCTGCACTGGAGCCCACAGGAAGCCCCATGTTACTTTGCCTCTGAGAACCCCAAGTTCTGAAATCACAGGGTGAGAGGAGCAAGAATGAGAAAAGGGAGCCCCTACCCAGGAGAAAGTCAAGATGTCAGCAGCCTACTGCATTTGTCCATTCCTATCAGGCTAGGGGAAGGCGGCTTCCTCCAGGCAGGCCTGGAGCCCAGGAAGGGAGCTGCCCCAGGGATGGCACGGAGGGAGCGGTCCTGGCTTCCTCCCCATCATTCCCAGCCCTCATTTGTCATAAAGGCAAGCTCTTAAGGGCCAGCCTGCATCCTTTCTGCTGCTACCACCATTTTCTCCTGATCTCGCCTCTGGATAGAAAGGACAGTGGCTGTGCCACCCTCACCAACCATCCCCCACCCCATCTGTTTTTTCTTTTAGACTTCTGTCTCCTACTTACAGAGTTGCTTAAGATAATGCATGGCTGTGTGTGTGTGTGTGTGTGTGTGTGTGTGTGTGTGTGTGTTAAAGAAGGAGGCAAGAGTGAAGTGGGACAGTTCCCTTTCCAGTGATGTCTGGCTCAGACTGATGCTAGTGTCAGTTTGTATTCCCTGAACATATGGGAGCCCAGGAACAAGAGAGAGGCAGAGAGAGGGGAGAAGCTGGACCCCCAGTTCCCTCCCTGGGCAGATTACAGGAGGCATCCGAAAGGCATCTGTCTGGAAGATGTGGGATGCTAGAGCCCTCTCTCTCCACACAGGACTTTCCTGACCATTCCCTTGGCACTCCCTGCAAGTGGGTGGACAGTCAGCAATAAAGCACTTCTTTTACTTCCTTTGCATCTGAGTTCAGAGAATCAAAAGGGATACTAGTCATAGTCAAGAGCGACTGGAGTTGGAAAAGGAAAATTAGGAACATTGTTATCCCATAATCTCATGAGGAATAGCTCAAGACAGATGGAAATTTTTTTAGACCTTTATATGAGGCAGGATAATGGAGAGATGAGTGCATTTGCAATACAGATAGCAGAATCCAAATGGCAGCAGGCTGGCTGGCAATCTGGGAGCGGTCAAGTGGCAGAAGCAATGCCAGCCTCTCAGTGAGTATTCTTGAACTACGTGACTGAGGAAAAGAAGCCAGGAGGTTGGGGCACTGTGGCCTAAAGCTTTCCCCGTTTTTTCTCAGCCAGCAGATGCTGTGGGGATCCGGCTCCCCTTAGGAGGGGGTCTCTACCTGCCTGCCCACCTGCCCGTGCTCCTGCCCTCCACCTCCAAAGAGAGCCAGAGATGGCAGCAGGAGAGAAGGCTTTCTGAGATCGTTCTGCACCTGGTAGTTTCCTACACTTGGTGTTTGCAGGGAGTAGGGACAGAGACAGAGGGTGGCCTTTACCTCACTTTAGCCCAGGCATCTGATTTGTACGCCAGCAGCTGGGCTTGTGATAATGGGGGCCTGGAACTGCCAGAGTTGGAGGCACAATGAGAGTGGCTGTGCCCAGGCAAAAATCTGGGGTGCAGAAGGGAGGCATGAAGTGGGGAATGCCAAGCAGGGTACAGGAGTGGCCAAGCCAGGGAGAAGAGCTGCCCGGAGGATTTCCTGGCTTGGCAAAGGGAGAAGCCTGGGAGAATGGCATGAACCTCAGAGAGGATCAGGCTGGGAAGGAAGAGCATTGGTGGGAGGAGGCTGGGGCTACTCAATCAAATGCAGATGGAAGGCAGACAGCACGCACCCTGCCATGTCTAATTTCTGTGTGTGCAGCTTGGGCGGTGTCTAGAGAGGAGCTAGCATTGTGGGGGAAACACAGACAGGGCCTGACAAGCAAGTCACCTGGTAGATGGGGACGTGAGGAGACAACACAACAGAGGCAGGGCCCAGTGACAGGAAAGTAGAGGCAGGGGCCTGTGGGTGATGTCATCCTGATGGCAGGGGAGAAAGAAGGGGGTTAGTGGGCTGGTGGCAAAGAGGGCAGCAAGGGCTTGGGAGTAAGAGTGTGGGAAAATATGAGGCTCTTCAGACAGGCTGGAGGCTGCTGAGCCCAGAAGCACAGGAGCTCTCAAAACAAGACCTGTGTGTCTCTGAATAGTGGACCTCTTGGGGACAGGGGCCATGTCTCCTTTCTCTGCTATCCCATATGGCAGGATGGGTAGACAGCAATAAAATAACAATACAAAACTTCCATGTACTGCATTGGATGCTTCTCAGTGTGTTGGGCACTGTGCTCAGTGCCCTGCATGCGTTACCTCATTTAATCATCATAGAAATGCTTTCTTCCCTTTTGCTAGGGATCAAATGCAGACACATACCAAGCATGCACGCTTCCGCTGAGCTATGTCCCTACAACACAGGTATTATTTGACCCACTCAAAAGATAAGGAAACTGAACTCAGAGAGGTTAACTGGCTCAGGGTCTCAAAGCTACTTAATACAGAACAAGGACTTCACCTGAGGCCTATCTGACCTTCTAGTCTATGCGCTTGGCCACTACACTCTGTGTCCCCCCTCCTAAGGCCCCAAGGGAATAAGGACAATGACTTAGGCTGTTACAAACAGCTTGAGTTGAGAGGCTAAGAATTTTATAGTTGTGATCCAGAGATATGATTTCAGAAGGAAACCCAATATCTGCAGAGTGTGGGAAAGTGGCAGGAATCCAGCGCCTGCGCAGGCACAGGCTGGGCTCCTCCAGCTCAGACACAGAAGGGCAGGAGGTCCTTCCCCCAAGCCTAATGCCCTACCCCAGCCCCATGTTTCTGGGGAGTGAGGGTCAGCACCATGCCCATCCTCCTGTTCCCCAGAGTGCAGGATATCTTGGAAGAAGCTAGGATATCTTGGGCTCATTCTTTCTCAAGATGTACCCCCAGCTGTGTGGTACTAGGCCACCAAGGTGAATTTCCTGCCTTGGCCCTGGGAGGACCTGAGGACCTTCAAAGGGACTGTTGGCCAGTGGAAGGACAGAGAAGTCCAAGGCAAAAGCATAGGTCAGGCTGGCATCTTTGTCCCTGCTCAGAAACAAGGACACTGTCAGACTTCACTCCAGACAGGAGCCAGGCTGGGTATGGGCCATACACCTGAATTAAAGGTGCTGTTCTTTGCCAATCTTCCACGCTTCACAATCTGTCCACTTTGTTTGTTTGAGATAGAGTCTTGCTGCGGTAGCCCAGGCTGGCCTCAAACTCACAGTTTCCCTGCTGCAGCTCCCAAGTGCTGGAATTTCAGCTGTGTGTCACTGCGTCTGGCTCTATCCACTTTTTAAAAAAATACTGTCTCTGCTGTTCACTTTCTGCCATAGATTAAAGAAGCACTAGAATGCCACATGACCTTCAAACCTCTGACAGCACCAATTCTTTCTCCCCATGAGGGTTCGGCTGGAGTCCACTCCTCAGGGTACTTGGCTGATCTCCAGGTAGAGGAGGCATAGGCCTGTGGACCACTTTTTGCTGCCATGTGCACAGTGAGAGTCCTATGAGACTACAGTTAAAGAGGCAGATTCTTGAGACCAACTGTTTGCAAGCACACCCAGAGCCCTCTACTTCACGGCTAAGTGACACTGGCAAAGTTACTTCCTCACTGGTAAAATGGGAGCAAAAATAGCATCTTATTCTGTTGGTCTGACAGCTAGGTGATTGATACATGTAGAGTGCTCAGAGTAGCGCCAGATGTATAGTACATATACAATGACAAAAACTGGATATGGTGGCACACACCTATAATCCCAGCAGATGGTGAGTTCAAGGCCAGCCTGGGTTACATAGCAATTTCAAGGCTAGCCTGGGTTATACAGTGAGTTCAAGACCAGCCTGTACTACATAGTGAGAACTTACTGAGAGAGAGAAGGAGCCAGGGGCACAGCCCAGTGCAAAGGCTCCAGTTTTAAACCCCAGTATAATAAATAAATAAATAAATAAATAAATAAATAAATAAATAAATTCATAGTAACTCTCAGTTCTTCCATGAGGCTAATTTCTCATCACCTCATTGCAGCACTATGGGAAATCTAACCCAGAAATCAGGGGCTACTGTCACAGAGAAAGAGAGAAAGGGGAGAAGAGAGTAAAAGGAAAGTCATACCCTGAAATGAGGAGGGGGCTGACATGTGCAGCATTAGCCTTTTTCAGCAGTGTCTCATCCAGCCCTCCCAGACCTGGGAGCTGGCGAGGTTAATTGCTATATTACCAACAAGAAGGCTGAGGCTCAGGCCGTTAAGTGGTTTATTCAAGATCACAGTGAGTGGCAAATCCAGAATGCAGCCAGAAAGGGTAAGAGGAACAGCTTATCCTGAGCTAACCTTCCAGCCCTTACTCTTCCTGGCCATTCTAGTCATCCTTATCCAGGCCACCTCTGGCCTCTTCCTTTGCATGTGGCTGGGAAGGCCCCTCCTGAGAGTCTCCCCGCAGCTCCCAGGCTCTGCTCTGTCCAGCACTAGCCATGCCTCTGTGTTGGAATCCCTATCTATGGGTCTGCTTTCCACATTGGGCAGTGAGGGCTTTGGAGGCAGAGTCCCTGGCAAATAGCACCATGGAATGTTTGCAGAGTGCAGGAGAAAACTGATTTTATAGACCTGGGTTTGCAGATCCCTGACAAAACTGGCTGAGGCTAAGTGTTCTCAAATACAGAGAGGCAGGGGGAGAAGACAGTTGCTACTCAACATGTAAGAACCCAGTGGCAAAGCGTAGGTGCTTGAATCAAGCCCTGTTTGGATCTTAGCTTTACCATGAACTTGCCTTTGCCTTTGCGCAAGCTCTTTGGCATTCTTTAGGCTCTTGTAAGTTTTCTCACATCTAAATTTTATGTAATAGTGAGGCTATCAACCACAGAACTGCATGGTAGGGCCACTGTAGTCACTCAATAATATGAAACATTCCCTTACAGTAAGTAAGAGCTTCTTTGGCCCCACCCACCCATGCTCCCCTGGTGTGCTGGCCAGCTGGATTCTTGTTGGGACTCCTGTAATCCAGTAGCCACAGACTGAGCACCTGGCATAAAGGTGGCCCCAGGAATCCTACCGCTCTGCAGCCAGCCAGGGTTGTTAATATTTTGCATGTGCCCCTCAACTAATAGCATGAGAATGACATGGGCTTATGCAAGCAAAGCATTCAGCCCAGCTGTGAGTGCTCCATAAATGTTAGTCTGGGGCTGGGGAGATAGCTCAGTGGTCTAAACACCTGCCTGGCAAGTGCAAGGGCCTGTGTTTGATCCCCAGTACTGTATGCCATGTGGCCCCAGAACCCCAGGCACACTGTGTGGGCCACTGAAACTGGGTATGGTGGGGCACACCTGTAATCCCAGCACTGGGAAGGCTGAGACAGGAGGATCACTATGAGTCTGAGCTGCATAGTGAGCCTCTGTACCAATTAATTCATTAACTGAAAAATTTAAAAAATAAATAAAAATAAATGTTAGTCACTATTGTTGCTGATTTCCAGAGACTCAGACAAGCTTGGCCCTGAAGAGACAGGCTGCACTGAAAGACCTCAGAATGACCTGGATATCAAGTAGGCCTCCCTGCCTGTAATGAGCCCTGCAAGTCCCACCGAGAGCAGAACAGACTATTCTGCCTGCTAAGCAGCAAACAAACCCACTGATTTGGCACAGTGGCAAGCAGCACAAGGACTGGGCCCTGCCCTAGCAACTGAGGAGGCCCCCTTTGTGGCCATGGCCATTCACCATGGCTGGCCTCTTTCATCTCTACCATGGACAGTCACTGATTTCTTCCTTTTCCCCCAGTGCTGAAGAATGAAAGAAGGACATGCAGCAACCCCTGGACACCATGCCATCCTCAAGCCCCTATGGATGCAGTAAAACATGAGGGCAGTGGCTGTACCCCATGACAACTCCTGAATTCGAGCACCAGAAGGCATACCTTCTGGGGATGCCTAGATTCCATGGTAAAACCAAATGCTACATGGCAAAACATGCTGGTTCCTATAACAACAGAATCTCATAGCAACACTCAGGCATGGCAACTGGAACAGGTGTGGCATCCCAAAGGAACAGAGGCAATGAAGGCGTGGGCATAGGGTGAGAGGCATCCTCTCTCCTTGTGGGCCTTCCTACCCTGAGGGCAGCCTATTTCCTTCACTCCCCAAAGATCCATCTGCTCGGAGGGCTCCAAGCCAGCCAGTCCGCATCCTGTCCTCCTGCCCTCATTTGAACAAAGCTGGAAGACTGGAAATGTCTTCTCTCTAACCAAGCATTTTGATTCCTTTAAATAGCTCTCAACTTGCTGGTTCCTTCAGGAAGTCTTCTTGGATTGTACAAGCAATTTAGAGCTGGAATATGGCCCCTATCCCACTTACCCTGCTTCAAAATTGCATATACTTGCAAAACTCCATTGTCTAGTTCCAAATCGGCTTCATACTGCAGCACCACTGAGTGGAGGCTGGTTCACGCTTTGTGAGTCATGGGTCTGCCTTCAGCAGGGCACTGCCAGGGGCTAAGGCAGTGGTGGGTTAATCCCTGGATAGGACGGCTTCATTCAAGCTGCTACTAATCACAGAGACAACCTCAGAGGACAGAGGTAGCCTCTCCTTGGATATCTATGGGGACCTGCAGTGGCTGGAAGGGCAATCTTCCCTCCAGCAAAGGGATGTGGAATGGAGAGGCCCTGAGCAGGCTGCACACATTAGTCAGCTACCTCTCCAAGAGGGGAGCGGGTACAGGTCTGCTTTGGGGAATATTTGGGGGAAAACTCTTCCATTTAACTGTCTGCTCAGAGCCTATAGCAGCATCCCAAGGCAGTATTACCATCAGCCACGATCAACCTGTCTTTCTGGCCTCATATCTTTCACCTCCTTTCCTACCTTTCCGTCAAGTATGCAGATGCTCTCAACACCCCACTATCAAGGCCCTCAATTACCACCACCTTTCTTTTCCAGTTCTTTTATCTATGCTGCCAGAATCCCACTCTCCTGTGGAGTGCCCCGCCACCTGTGTGCATGTGCCACCCACATGCCACACACTGGTAGAGGAGGCGCAGGCCTATGGACCACCAGCTTCTGCCACGTGCACAGCTGGGTGGCCCCTACGTCAGACACTCCTTACTTCCTCACAGCACGTACCACATTCGGCCAGTCCTGGAATGAGTACGGGCGCTTTCCTTCCTCATCGAGCCTATCTTCAACTAGAAAGTCAGCCCACAGCCTCGATCCTGGGAACACAGTTTCCTCCCACAGACTGGTTGGCAAATTGCTCCTAAAATGATATCAAACTGTGTTTGGAGGAGTTCTGAAGTTCCTGGAATAAGGGCACACTAGGTGTTAGGTTCAGATCCTGGCTGTGCTGCTCTTTTACTTTACTGGCTTTGTGTGGACTACTTACATTTAAGCGTTTCAGTTTTTTCATATGTAAGTTGCAGGATCACAAGATTTTTGTCAGCATTAAGTGATTTATAATGCACCATAAGGATAAAAAAGTGTCTCTTATATACACCAAGTGATTGGTAAATGTCATTATTATTTGATTATATACTTGAGCTTTTTGTTTGTTGGTTTGCCCTGTAAGAACAACTGGAAGTTGCTGGAAGTACTGGAGCTTCAAGGCAACAGCTCACCATGGGGCTGCTGGAATCCTAGGCTTCAAGGTACTTTAGGGACGCTACAGCAAGAGGGCACGGTCTCCTGCCTGGCTGCCAGCTTCTCCAAAAGAAGAAGGGTCTATTTAGTAGATCACCAAGGGCAAAGGGAGCCCATGTCTTCGTAGTCTGAGGAGCAATCAGTACTTAGAGTGCTTTTCTGGGAAAGAAGCAAGGAGTCCGAACCCCTACAACCTCTGCTGGGGAGTCTGTTTGGGGGGAAGTTGTTCCACCATGTTCATGTTTCACTCTTTTCAATCTGTCCAGCTTTTGTGTAGAAACACACACACACACACACACACACACACACACACACACAGTCAAATGCACCCTTAGCCTACGCATATGTGCTGGAAGTCAGTGAAGGTGCAAGTGTTTATATACATCAATCCCTGTAAACACACGCTATCTACTGCACACCATGTTCACACCGACACCCAACCTCAGCCAGCTTAAAGCCCAGTGCTTTTACGCCATGGGCCATACAGCCCATTAACTCAGTACCTCTCAGTCTTGTTCTCTTCACGTTCACTATCTCACCACTCAGCCCAAAGCTGAACTTGCAACCTGGGCTCTCCATTGCAGTACTTGGTCTCCACTGAAGACCAATGCCTAATAGCTCAGTGGACTAAGTGCCTGCTTAGGCAAGCACAAGGAATGGGGTTTGATCCGTGGCACCACATGCCCTGCCAGCCCCGCCTCTGGATATGCTGAGCCAGCCACTGGCCCACACCTGCAATCCCAGCACTGAAGAGACTGAAAACAATTAAGGATCATTAAGTCCAAGCTGTATAGTGAGACCCTGTACCAAATACATCAAATAAATAAATAAATACTAATGCCTAGACCAGATTACATGAACATCAATACCCCAAACAACCAACCCTCTGAACAGCTCTGGGATTACACAGGGACCAGCAGTGAATTTATTTACAGCACACCAGGGCTTGAATCTATCTTTATTTTTGCTTTCCACATCCCCAAGCTACAGGAGATAGTACCAGAGAAGCCCAGAGCAAGAAATGTTGCCCAGAAATTAGAAGTCATTATGGTGAACCGCCCACCCCAGTGGCCTTGAAATGTATCATTGAGATGTCTAAAATAGACTCTCAGATGGCTCTGGCCAAGGCCCACCCTCTGCTGATTTCTGGATGCCTGGCTGAGGTTTGGCTGGAGCAGAGTTGGAAAAGACTGGTGTCAAACATGAAGTGTATAACAGTGTTGACTGTAAGAGTAGAACATTCTGGAGTCCAAGTCCAAGGGTAATCCTGTAATCAGGACAAGCACCACCCTCTCCCTTCCCAATGCTGCACTAGACCAGGCTCAAGGAGCCTACAGTCTCCTGGCAGGTTGGTCTTCATTCTCTCCTAATCAGCGCTTTTTATTCCATACACTTTGTATCTCCACATGCCAGAGATTTAAAATTTTGGGGGAGAAGGTGCATATGAAAGCTGACAAGCCCACCCCACTGACCCTGGCACAACACCATCAGGGATCGTCATATGCTGCACACACTCCTGGCACAACTCTGTTCCTATCTCAGCTCCAATGGGGGAAAGAAAAACAGTTCCTGGGGCATCTTCCCCATCTGTGCTCTGCTCTCTGCTGGTCAGAAGGAAGGAGAGAGCTGGATTCACTGAACAAGAGAGCACTGTAACCAAAAACTCAGTTTTCCTGCTTCCCAGGCCCTAGAAGAGTCAGTTTGGAAAATGGTATAAAGGTAGTGGGCTCACCTGGCCTTTGAGGGGTTCCTATTGGAGGGAGCTTGCTTATGCAAGGGGCATAAGCAGGACCTGGCCCCCTGGCCCTCCCTGAGCAGAGAGGGAGAAGGCTGCAGGCTCCTGGGACATCAAATGCATCTGAGTAATCCAAACAGGGTGTGGGGCGAGGTCAGCCAGCACAAATGAGAAACACGTGGAGTCCACTTCCCCTGGAAGTGGCTGGCTAGCTCATGGTTTCAGGCAGAGGGAGAAGGCTGTGGGGGAGGGTTGGTGAGGAGAAGATGTGGCCAGGTGTGATATTTCTAGTAGGGAGCCACAGACATTATGGGAGGCAGGGGTGGCATGTGGGGTGAGCTGGATTCCCAGGGCCTAGGAACCAGGTAAACAGGCCGGCTTCTTTCTCTTCCATCAGGCCTTATTTAAAACAAAAAGAAGAAGAAAGCAGGTAGAGGAAAAGGAGCAGGAGGGAGAGGAGAAGGAGACAAAAAATAAAGAGTAGGGCCAAGCAAGAAATGATGGCATTGAGCTTAGACAGCTGTCTGACCTCAAATATAAGAAATTCGTGAATGGCCCTAGCTGAATCTCTAACTAGCCAGAGAATAAATTGAGGTCATGGATGGAAATTCCCAGAAGATAGAATCTTGGCTTAACATTTAAAACAAAGGAAGATCGCTCTAGTAATGAATGCTTTTCAGGAAAATAAGGTAGTGAGCCCTCTGTCACTAGGAGTGAGTAAACAGAACACCCACCTGCCTGTGATGCTATAGAAGGATTAGTTTCAGCTTTAAGTGGGAGGCTCCACTAGACGATTTCCATTCTGTGGTTCTATGAGATCCCATGAAGGGTTGAGCAAGGCGGAGTGCTCTGCAGAGAGGAGGGGACTTTTCACACTAGCTGTCCAGGGAGACACTGCAGGGTGCTGAGCTGCAGTCAGGGAGCAGGGAGCTCTGCTCAGCAGGATCCGTGGGGGATTCTTTCTCCCAAGAGCCACAGGAGGCACCCTGTGCCTTCAGCCCTGGGATTAGAGGCTGTCAGGGATGGACATGTGCAGAGGGGCTCTGCATAAAAGCAAGGATCTGGTGCTGGCAGCCTGGGATGGGGGAGCTAGGGAGGAGGTAGCCGAAGTCCCAGAAGCAGAGCGGGTGAGGAACTGGGGAAACATGGAACAAGAGGGAGGTCAGGAAACACCCTAAGGTTTTGGTTGACATGGTAATCATTCAAACCAGGTCTAGATAGGCCTGTGTTTGGGGTTGAAGCCATCATGGATGGTAAAAGCCATCTCCCTGGGTCAGTTCATGCTTCAGGGAACCAAAGCAGCTGCTGGAGTCAGAGCAGCACGTCTGCTCCATCTGTGCCATCTCCTCAGAGTGGAGGGCCTGTCTTAAGGCAGAATCTGGACTACCCTGTGAGAACAGCTCCAGATGCAGCAGTCTGAGCAAGGCCATGGCCAGAGCGGAAGAGCAGGACCTCTTGTCAGCCCCTCGGGTGGAGGCCCAAGCCTGGTCATGGAAGAAAACACCCTCATCACAGCACAAAAAGTAATGTTCTCCTGAGTGCAACCCTGGGGAAGGTAGGAAGCTTCACCACTCTGAGGCTCTAGGCCAGTTCCTGCTCCACACAATATACAAATGCCCATGGGCCTGTACCTGCCACAGCCCTTCCTGTGGCCTGTGATGGCATAAGCCTGCCCTGCTAGGGGAGGGAAAGAAATGAGCATCATCCATGCTCTTCTCCTAGGCCAGGGGAACCCCTGGAAATAACAGGCATGGCTCTGGGTGGGCCCTCTGACACTGGGGTGGGGGTGCTGGCTGTGCTCACACATCAGGGCAGCAGGTTTTTGCAGAGTTCACATATCCTCTGCCCACCCTACTCTCCAAAGCACTGGATAAAAAGGGAAAAAGATGTGTGAAGACAGTTCATCCCAAATTATCCCTGAGTAAATGCTCTGAAGTAACCTTGCCTTACCCGACCAGCCAGGCAAGCAAAGAGCTTAGAAATTGATAGCTTCCTTTCTTTCTCCTTCTTTCCTTTCCTTTCCTTTCCTTTCCTTTCCTTTCCTTTCCTTTCCTTTCCTTTCCTTTCCTTTCCTTTCTTAGCTACCCAAAGGAAATAGACAGCTTCCTTTCTTCTCTTTCCTTCTCATACCTTTCTCATTTCTATGTAGTCTGCAATTCCGAGGCCAGGACAAGCCAATGAGGAAGAGGAGTGTTCTTGTACTGTTCAAATGCTGTGCATCATTATATGCTCTCTTTAAACCATGTGGGACATTTTCCAGGTCTAATCACCACCCCATCCCTACAGGGTAAGGATGAGTCATGGGAGAGTATCTTCTACTCACAAACGGAGAAACTAAGCCCCAGGGGAGGACCCAGAGTTTAGGACTTGTGGACAGGGCCTTTAGAGGAAGTATCTTACTGCCTTGTCCCTGCCCCAGGCTTGGTAGTCTTCCTCATTGTGCCAAATTACATTTTGTAGACTAAGGTCTCTGATTCCTGGAGTTGGGCCATTTTCCCTAAGACCCACCCCTCAGTCTTCTAAGTTGCTAGGGTTCCCCAGTGGGACCCTATTACTTGGCAGCTTCCATGTATGGGGAAGGGACAGAGAGCCTGTCTAAACCATCTGGGCCCCAGCTGATTTCTAGAAAGGGGATGATCAGGTTTCAGTTCTTCCCTTTTATTCCAGAAAGGCTCTTCTTTGGGGCTGCCTCACCTCCCCCCACCATCTGCCTCAGAAACTGGGTCTTGGCAGCTTCTTGGGTCTGAGACAGTACCAGAGAGTGTGCAGAGCCTGACAATGAGCCTCATGAGTGGGGTCAAATCTCCTGTGTCTTTAGCCACCATCCTTAGATATCAGCCATTATCTTCAGAACCACCTTGCTGTAGACCAAGGGCCTGTCCTGACAAGTGAACACCTCATGGTTCCTGGGAAGCAAATCTTTTCTACCTTTCTATGTACTCTTACTGGTCAGTTCACCTTTGCATAGGAGAAAACCTTGGCCTGGAATTACCAGCTGACACCCCACCCACCTGATGCCAAGCACTGCTTCCTAGGGCCCACCCCACCCTGGACCTCACAGTCCAGCCAGCTCAGCCAACTCTCCCAGCTCGCCTCTCTCAGCTGACAGCACTGTCCCTCTGCCCTCTCAGTGTCCTCAAGACAGCTCTGGTGGCCTGTGCCAGCAGACACCACCTTGATCAGGCCCCTCTGC
This sequence comes from Octodon degus, assembly GCF_000260255.1. Lineage (NCBI taxonomy): Eukaryota > Metazoa > Chordata > Mammalia > Rodentia > Octodontidae > Octodon > Octodon degus. The sequence continues at coordinate 10,974,567 of NW_004524585.1, read as the reverse complement.
ACCTTTTACATCCTTCTTCTCTCAGTCAAGTTTTCTAGAAAGAGATATGAGGAGGTCTAAGGAAACAAATGCAGAATCTCCCTGCCACAATCAACTCAGAGGTGACAGACCCTCATCCTTTTGGCCCTACCTCTCACCGTCTAGACAGCCAAAGCAGTGTTCTCTCCTCACCCCATGGCTGCTGAGAGGCTCCCATGGAAGTGTCCCCAGAGAAGTGACAGCCACTCAGCAGGAATGTTGGACTACAGCTCAGCTTCTCCTCCCAAGCTCCAAGCCAGTTCTAGGACTGGCTGTCAATGTTTCTGTGGTCACACATTTTTGTGAAGCCACAAAGAGGTCTTCAAAGGATAGCCAGGTCCTAGGGCAGTGTGGAACACTGCCAGGACAGGGGAGGGCCAGATGGGCTACAGTCACCCCAACTAGGGGAAGCCCTGACCTTGAACACAGGCCTGTGTCCTCTGCTAGTCTGTGCCCAACATAAGTCACACAGAAGGGCCCAACCTCTTCTGAGTCTCCAAAGAATGTTCATCCTATCAGGCTGCTGCCTCCTCTGCCTCAATCACAATCTGATTACTCTACCTTCAGCAGGCCTAAGCAGGCCTCCCTTTCCAGCTCTTCCCTGCACAGTCCAGTATCATTTTCTCTGCAGCCTTCCTTCAGGCCTACGATTATTATATTTTTCCCCATGCTGTCTGTCTAAGCCCACTGAACTGCAAGCACCTTGAGGGCAGGCTCAGCAGGCTCTGGGCATGGGATGGCAAACATCCTGTGCAGTGTGAAGGTCCCCTGCCACTCTGCCCTGGCCCATCCCATCCCCAGCTACCCCACAAAGCCCTGACTTTCAGGAGGGCTTCTTTAGGGACCAGGCTGCTCTTCCCTTTTTGCCCTTGTCCAGTCTCCTGACTGCCTCTGCAAAGTCCATCTATGGCCTGTGTAAGGATCAGTTCTCAGAACAGCTGAAATCGTTGCACCTGGTCAGAAGACCCTCATCCTGGCTCACTCCGGAGCTGGGGAAAAATGGGATGCCCAGGAAGACTGCAGTAGACCCAACCAATCTCCTCCAGTTTCATCTTCTACAGGTCGACCAAGAGAGCTCCTCTCATCCACCCATCACTCAGACTGCTGCCCGTCATTCGGCCCCGCCCCTTCACACGCACATACACGCCCCTTCCCAGCCCCCAGCGCGGCGGACAGCATGCAGAGGACCAGCAAGCTAGCATCCCACTGTGCCAGCTCTGGAGGACTCACAGTCCAGCCACCGCAACAAGTTAGCACAATCACAGCGTCTCGCCTGGGCTCCAGCCCTCGCTGGCCTTCCTTCCCCCTCCTCCATAGCCCCAACAACCCACCCTTGTGGGCTCCCGTGGCTCAGTAGCTCGGTGTCCAGAATATCCCTGATCCATCAGTCCCTGAGGGCAGGGGGCCTAGCGATAGCAAGCAGTTTTAGCGAGCCGCACCGGATTTTTTGCAGGGGCTCTTCAGGCTCTCAGGCTCAGAGAACAATGGAGCAGCTCTCAGCGCTTCCTCCACTAGAGCAATCTTTGTTCCTCCCTTCCCGCCTGTTCGGCTTCCATTAGCCAAAGGGTCAAAGCGGAGTCTCAGCACAAAAATCTAGACCTTTCTCTAAAAGACCCAGGGCTGGGGATTAGGGGACTGGGGCCAGTGCCAGGGCTGAGGTGTAAGATGCGCATCCAGATGTGTGCAGCTGGCTGTCCGCCAGGCCCTTAGCCCCAGACGTTTCTCCTTGCCAAGAACCCCCACACCCGGGAAATCCGACTCGTGCTCCCACCCGGGATCCACAGAGGAAGTAGAGCCTCAGCTCAGCTCCAGAGCCAACTGGCGCTGACATCTGCTCTCCCCACATCTGTCCTCTAGATGCAGGCTCTCCCCAAAAGACGTCCGCAGCAAGGCTGATGCTCTCCTGTCTCCACAGCAGAGGTCTCTCCCAGCCCCACATTTTGCCACATCAGAATTCTGGACTTTAAAATTACAGGACACTACTGGGCTCTATTTCTGAGAACCTAACTCTCTAAGCCATTGTCTAGCCTCACCTCAGGCAGGCCAGAGTAGGGCCTGAGCTCTCACGTTTGGCGTCTTGAAGACACACTTAGCCATGGCGCGTTTAGAGGTGGGCCCTGCACATCTGTGCTCAATGCCCCTCCTCACCGGCTCAGTGATCAGCAGAGTCCCACGGAGATGGGGCAAGGGAGGAAGCTCTGCTTTTCCCCACCTTCCCCTGCAGCTGGCCAGGCGAAAGCCTGGGGCGGGGTGGGGCGGAGCGGCAGGACTCACCCAGCATCTGGCTGAAGAGCAGCTGCTCCAGGTCGCCCAACACGGTCACCACGAGCTCGGGGTCTACCTTGAGGAAGGCGCGTTCCTCTTGGCTCTTGGCGGGGGGGACTGGCCCGGAGCCTTTCTGCGCCTTGGCCTTGCTGGAGAGCAGCTCGTCATCCGATTTGCCATCGTCGCTCACCGCCGCCTCCGGCGCCTTGCTGAGTGGCTTGACCTCCGCGTAGGGTCCGCGCGGGATCCGGCTGGGTTTTCCCAGACTGGGCGCTAGAGGGGCCAGGGGTGTCTTGGCGCCGCCCGCCGGGCTACCCTTGGCCTGGAAGAGCGAGTGCTCAGACTTGGACAGTGTCTTGGACATCAGCGGGGCCTCGCGGCCCTTAGACCCCATCTTGCTCAAACCCTTGGGTGCCTTGGCCATATCGTCGCTCCATTCGGGCTCATACAGCTGCAGCTTTTTCTCAGAGTCAGTGAGGAACGAGAGGTTCGTGAGCGACTTCTGTTTGCGCAGGTTGGAGGTGGGTGGCCCTCCAGGTACACGGCTGTCCACGCTGCCGGACTTGAAGACCTTCAGCTCAGCTGCGCTGGCCTTGGCCATGCCGATGCCGCCGCCGGGCGCCTTGGCGCGCTTGGGCAGCATGCCTCGGCCGTCGGCTGCAGCCGCCTTCTTGCCGGCTCCCCGCGGCTCGTCCGTGCCCTCGTCGCCGCCACCGCTGCTCAGCTCCACCTCAGGCTGCGCGCTCTTGACGCTGCTGCCCAGCATTCTGCCCGCGAGGAGCGCATGGACGATCTGCGCGTCTGCAGGCACAGGGCGGGGGAGGGGGCGGGGAGCAGGCGGAGGAGGGGGAGAGGACGGAAGAAACCGAGGAAGAAGGGAGAGGAGGGTGTAGCAGCACGGGAGGATGGGGAAGCCGAGCCGGGGTCGCCCAGGAAAGAAACGCGAGGAAGGAAGCAGGGGCAAAGGAAAGAGCACGGAAGCCGTGAAGCAATGGGGCGGGGTCGAAGGAAAAGGGGCGGGACGGGGAAAGAAATTAAAAATTAAAAATCAGTCAGAGGAAGGATAGAAACCCCGAGGCCGCCTCGAAGCCCAGAGGTGCCGCCGCGCCCGGCCCTGGCCGCAGCCTCCCAGTCCCAGTACCGCGGGCTGGGCACCGCCGGGCAGCGCCCTCCCGCACTCGGCTGCCCGCTCCAGCAAAGGCTGCGGGCTGCAGCTCCGAGGGAGGAAGCAGGGGAGGAGAAGGCGGGGAGCAAACAGGAGGAGGGGAGGAGTGTGCGCGAGAGGAGGGAGGTGGGAAGAGCGTGTGTGTCTATTTCTGGCTTGGGAGGGGGAGGTATCTGCAAGCGAGCTGGGGGTGGACGAGTGAGGGGTAGGGGGCAAATAAAAGAGAGGGCCGGGTTGTGTCCTGGCTCTCAGTTTAGAGGAGGGCTGGGTTCTCAGAGGACACGGGTGGTCCTCTGCAGGAGAAGGCATCAGCTGAGGAGATGTTTTCCCCTGGAGACGCTTTTTCCTACCTTATATCTGAGACACAAGGTGCTCTTCTGGGCACAGAAGGTAGAGAGGGCTGAGTGATGGGGTAGGAAGCTGAGGGCACTGGAGAAAGGGACCAGCCCTTGGGATAGAGTCGGGGTTCCCATTCCAGTTGCCTGCATGACCTTGCCAAAGTCATTAACACCCTCTGGCTCACTATCCCTCTACAATACCAGATTCCTAGGTGAAAGGGCTTGGGGGATCAAGTCCTGGGTCAAATATTGGGACTCAGGAGAAGTTTAACATTGCCAGCCCTGAAGCAGGACTGCTAGGCTATCTAAAAGGACATATCTCCAGCCCTGCTCTTTCTTTTCTCCTACCTGGGGCCAGGGAAGAGGGGTGAGGTGAGGGACAGCAAGAGCCAGGCAGAGCAGGCAGCATCTTACCCAGGACTGTTCCCTCCAAACCCACCCCGCCTGCCTGTATAGAAGGTGGCGCTACCTATTTCCCATGGCCTCCCAAGTCAGGGTCAGATTGTCCAAGACAAAGGCTCTCCGGAGAGGCAATGGGCAGGAGCTAGTGGAGGGAATGCTCTATCAGCAAGCTTGCTGCAGGAAGGGCAGGCTCCAGGTACAGCTACATGTTAGGGCTGTAAAGCTCAGGAATGGTGCCAGAACACAATAACCATCTGATTACTCCTCACCCCATCCCCAGCCTCCATCACTCCAGCTCCTCCTCTCCTTCCCCCTTGAATCTGAAGACCTCTGTGTCGGTGTTCCCTGGTTTGCTCACTCTCCTAGCACTGAGCATCAAGCCTGGCTGGTGTGAGAGACACTTATGGATACACCCTCATTGGAGCTGGGAACTGCCTCTCTCAGCACTTGCATGGAGCAGATGTTGTAGCTGTGGTGGTTAAAAGGGTTTGGAGACCTCCAGGCTGCACACTGGGTCTGTATCCTGCATGACTCTGGTCCTGGCTGGCGCCCAGGACTTCCTGCCTTCACGATCCTAGAGCTGAATGGAGATGCCATAAAATTTTCAAGGACAGGGATCATAGCAGACTCACAATACTGAGAACACAAGATTCTGAAACAGAAAGGGGCACGGGCCCTTGGCTGGCCTTGGAGATAGAGAAAGTGCCCTTAAGGAACTCTGTCTAGCAAGAAATACAAGGCAGACAACACAAGACTCAGGGAAATAACCCTGTCCCTGTAAAAAGTCAATGTCCCACCTATTCCTTACAAGTAGACAGGCATAGGTGTGTGTATGTTCTAATTACCAGAATGACAACAGGCACTGCCTTAAAGGAGTGGAGTGCCAAAAGCTACCAAAAGGTCCTGAGGCACAGAACATGAGGCCTGCTGTCCTTAGAGGCCTGGCCCAGCTCTTAGAAATTCAGGGGGGCCAGGAATTGTGAGTCCAGATAGGAAATGACAAGCAGGAAAGAGCTGGTTAAGAGGAAAGAAGTGCAATCATGCAGAATTGGCCAGGTACAGAGGGCACAAAGGATGAGGCCAGGCATGGGACGCAGGAAGTGTCATGCGCATGCCTGGACATCAGGCTTCAGCTCATGAAAGGGATGAAGCCTCATCTTTGGTGTCAAATTTTTGAATAAGTATAACCATCCCCCCTTCCCCACCCACAAGCCATGTGTAACGATGCCACAAACCATCATTTCTACATCCTCATCCTTGCTCATGCCCACTGTATAATTTATACAAGATGTCCCTGTATCAATCATATGGGAACCCTGCCTTTCCTAAAAACAGCACCTGGAGAATCTAAGGACACCTATAGTCCAATTTATCAGATTACAGTAGTTCTTGCTTCTTGTCTGTAAGTTTTCTTCCTGTATATAAATTCATCTCCTTATCAAAAATAAATGAACTGCTAAGCATCTTGCTTGAAAAGCATTATGCTCACCATAACCTACTCATTCAGTGCAGGCAAAACCTCATGTTCTCTTCATTGGTTCCATTTTGCCCCTCATCTCTGGTGGTTCAGTTCTTTAGAGTTGCTATGAAACACTATTCCGCTTGCTGCTCTGTCCACCTGCATGTCCATGTCACTGGATGCCCACTGCCCCGGGGCCCTGAACTTCCTTCTTTCCTGCCTGGTTATCTCATCCCTCCTTTGGGTCTGTGTTTTAGCCTAGTTCCTCCTCCTCCTCCTCCTCTCTGTATTCTTTGCCTCCTCTCATGGGATATTATATTCCCCAAATCCCAAGGCCTTCTCCTCCTTTCCATAAACAGCCCCTGGAATTCTGCTCCTTTTGAGCAGACTGCCCAGAGGAGATGCAGACCCACCCTGCCACCTAGACCTCAAGCCCATTGCCCCCTGCAGCACATACCACTTGTCAGTTTTTGAGGTGGATCCCATGAGTTAGCTCAGGGTGGACCCCTGGAGTGCCATCCTTTCAGGGCTGATCCTGTCACTCTTTGAGGGTCTTTCCATGCCAGGTACTGGTCCTTTTCAATAGTCCTCTTGGTATCCTGGAACTTTCTGATGCTCTCTAATGCAACCTCTCCCTCCATCTGGCTCTGCTTTGATTTCTTTCACATCCCATGTTTCCCACCATCCTCATCTACAGTGGGAGTGCTCTGCTGCCGTGGCAACAGGCATTCCAACATTAGTCAACAAAACCAATATATGTCATGTTTCCTTGAGCAAGTCCTAAAAAGAGGGGACTGAACCCTGGCACCTTATCCCCAAACCTAGCCCCAAACCCCTGCACTGGACTGTTTCCCCCTTCCCTACCTTGAAAGACTTGAAGAGAGATCAGTGGTCAACAAAGGGGCTATGACGAAGAAGCCTGGCTGGGCAGGCAATGGGTGCTGGAGGTGTCAGTAACCTGGTTAGGACAGCTGGATCCTGCCTGGTTTCTAAAGCAGGGAGGGAGGAAGAGGCTGGTTCAATATCCTAAAAGTCCTCAGTCTCCAGCTCCCCAAAGATAGGGTCAACCCATTCCTTTCTCTCCAAAGGCACTGCAGTGTTTGGGGTGGAGATAGGATGAGTGATGTGACCACATCTGTTGACTGCTAACTTAGAGCAATGTGAGGAATGAAAATGTAGCACAGGGCCAAAGAAAGGCATGTATGTGATTTTACATTCTCCCGGTTCCGTGATTGGAAATGGATGTAACCCAGGGAGTCTGTGGGGGCTGGGGGCTCTGCCCATCAGGATAGGGCTTGGTAACTGTGAGGTAGGCAGTGGAAGAGAGGCTGACATGGAGGGCCAGACTGTCCTCATCCTGTTGACCTTGAAATGTGACCTTGGGAGAAAGGATCTGATGAGGGGAGTAGTAGGCAGGGAGTCCATGCTTGGCTCTGTCCAGGGATAAGGACAGAGCAGGGCGAGGGAGGGTGTTGATGTGTCCACAGTTGGGCTCTAGAGAAAAGGCTGGCAATATGGCTCTGCCAGCTCACAGGATTCATCTTTGGTTAAACTTTTTGTTGAAAGCTATCAAAGCCCTGCACACATGATGGGCTCTCAAAAACATTTAGTGAATGAAGACTGATTGCAGAAATGTGGGACTAGAACAAATGTGTGGGAGACTGCGATCTCTTAGCACACTGGGCCGAGGAGGGGGTACTACCAGCCAGCACACTGAGAAGATCTTTAAGCTTCCCTGCTCAGACTCCCATGATGTTTGAGCACTGAGTCTTGTCTGTATTAAGAAACCAGCTCCCCACTGTTGGGGCCTGGCCCAGCTGTAACAGGTGCTGGAGCAAAAGAGATCAAAACCCTATCCTCATGCAACTTAGAGTCTGTTGGGAAGGACAGTAAGAGTGACGCCAATGAAGGCTCCTCTGAGACATGACATTTCAATAAAACTCTGAAGAAAGAGAGGGAGCAACCTACATGAACATCTGGGAGAAGAGAGTTCCAGAAAGAGGGAACTGCCCAAGCACAGGCCCTCAGGTGGATGTGCCCCCTGCGTGTGAAGTACAGATAGGAGATCAGCATGGTTGCAAAGAAAAGAAGGAGGGGAGAGTGGTGGGCTGCAGGCGGAGGTGTGAGGGGAGGCAGCGCTCCGGGCCTTCAGGGTCATGACACAGACTCAGGCTCTCGCTTGGAGCAAGCCCTTGGCAGGTATGGAGCAGATGTGACATGACCTGGCTCCCCCTGGGAAAGGTCACTTGGCTCTGGCATGGAGACACATTGCTGGGTTTTGGAGGCTAAAGCAGTGGCGACAGTCCAGCTGAAAGATGACAGTGGTTTGGAACTGAGTGGTGAACGTGGTGGTTGTGAGAAGTGGTCCAATGCTGGGCATATTTTGAAGCCATTAGAATTTGCAGAGGAGCCAAGTGCGGGAAAGCGTGGAGTCAGTGTCTCTGAGGATTTGGGCCTCCACACATCTCAGACTGGAGTTGCCACTGATCAAGACAAAGAAGGTTTTGGGAGGAGCTGGTTTTGAGGAAGGATTAGAGTCCTGTTTTTCTCCCCAGCCCTTCTTGAGTCCAAATGTCCTTCTGTTAAGGGAGGCCTCCCTGACATCATTCACCCATTTGTGTGCCCCAAGAACCCATCTTCAGTTAAACTTGTTCTCAGAAGAAATCACAGCTCTGTGCACATAGTGGGCTCTCAAAAATATTTTGTGAATGACGACTGATTAAATGAATGAATGCGTGACTCAGAACAGATGTGCAAGGGATTGTAAACAGCAGTGACCTCTCAGTACCCTGTGGCGAGAAACGGAACAGCTGGCGTGCGGAGTGCAGGCCAGGCTTCTGGGATGGAGTACCAGCACATCTTTTCTCTCTCCTCTCTGTAACAATGGGCCAGGGAGAGCCCCCTCTCTAGAGCCCAACTAGAGAATGGTTCCCATCCGAGCCTATAGGAGGCAGGTGGCCCAGAAGGAGCAGAACTGTGGCTGAGGCTTGCTCAGAGGGGCTGCTCTAGGCCTGGGGAGTGGACCAGAGCCAGAATTCGGATGACTGGCAGTTCCTTCTGCCAGAGCATTTTCCAGGGCTGCAGAGGTGAAATGTCCAGGCTGGATGGTCCAAGGCTAGCGAACATGGAGCCTTGGTTCCTTGTAGCCCTGATCCTGAGAGGCCGCGTTGGAGGAACAAATGAAAACAGCAGACTTCTCCTTCCTTGGTGGAGGACAGGGCTCCAGACTCTCCAGGCAAGGACAGACACCCGGGAACTCCAGGACTTCCTGCAGGGGCGCATGTCTCTGACTCAGTGACCTGCACTACCTCACAGGACAAACAGTCCCTACCCTCTGCTATCTGGCTGCCACTGATGCCAGTGCCGAACAACACGCAGTACTTGAGCCCTTCACCCTCTGGCTTCCTATTCTCCTTGCTCTCCTACCTGCCATGGCCCAGGCCTCACCCCATCCCACACTTTTGCGGTTCCTTGCCTCTCCTAATACCTTCCTTTGTATGAATTCCACTGTGCTTTTTAAAGCCAACTTCAGCCACCCTCATCCCACAAGGAATACCTCTTTGGTTGCCCCATCCCACACTGCTCTTTACTTTTTCTTCTCACTGGTTATATTCAGGAGCCACATGGTCACATTCTGCCTACTCCTAGGGAGACTTCCCTGACCAGTGCTCTTGCTCATACACTTGCTCATAATCATAGAGGAAGCTGTTGGTGGAATTAGAGTTTGAATTCCAGGTGTTAGGTACCATACCTCCCTATAACTTCAGGCTATCAAATGCAGCTGTTTCCAGGGACCTGCTTGAAAATGTGGGACCAAGAAGTGTAGGCCTTCATGGAAGGAAAGTCCTGAAAGTCCTCTAGGTCCTGAAGAGGGAGTGGAGATGAAAATGTCAGTCCTGCCTCTCTACCTGTCCTGTTGCGGCTACCTGCAGCCCGAGGTCAGCATGGGTCTACAGATCAGCCTGTAGTCAATTTAGGTCTGGTCCCAAGTCCTGGGGTTGAGGGTGGGATGCAGGGTGGTCCTTGGTATCTATGGCAACACATGAGCAGTGTCTCAACCCTATGACATCTGTCCTGGAGTCCTGTTCACTTTCAGTGGACAAGGTGAGGATCTCCTGAGGTCCTCCTTAATCACAAGTCTTAGGAGTTAGTCTTGGGTTCTCTTTCTGTGGGATTAATAAAGTGCTCACATTTGCTACACTTCAGCTGGTCATGTGAGAAGTTAGTGGGGAAAGAAGGGTGGAAGGCCTCTACTCCCTCTGCTCTTGGACCTCCAGCAGGGAAAAGCAGAAAGAAAATACCTCATCTAGGGCACTCCTTCTAAAACTGTACCCATTTAAACACGATATGCCCCTACTTCACAGGCCAATAAAAAGCCCAAAGAAAGAAATCCAGATGTTTCCCACATGTGCTTGTCCTGAATGTTACCATGACAACTGACTGTCCCATATACACAGCTGGGGCGGCAGTTGCACACTGGGCTTCAGATGAGCTCTGTACTACCCAGGTACATCACCTTTGGACAAGACCAACCCCAATGCATTGTGATGGTGCCTTGCAGGTCTTTGAGGATGACTCCAGTCAGGCGAAGGAAAAAGTGAGTAAAGTGAGTGCTTGTCACTGCGCCCAAGTGTTGGATGGAGACACACAGGGGCTCATGTGAGTGTATAGCCTTTGGGATGGGTAAACCTACAGTCAAAATGACTCAACCATGCAGTTGTTTCAACATCACTGAATCACAAAGCTAAGTGGGACCGCCAAGATAACTTCACTCAATGTTCTCCCTCAGGACAGCACTGATCCATTGGTAATAAATCCTATTGCCTCACTTTGGACTAAGTAAACCCTAAAACTGAGGAAGAACACAGGCCCAATGCCAAGGTTATCTTGCTGACGCAGTGATGACATCCTACTGCAGAATTGAACTCCTTAATCTGTGTTCACAGCCTGGATTCTGGAGGCCCATAGAACCAGCCATCAGATATGAGCCAGGTATGGGGAAGACGGCCATTCACCTCTGGAGATATATTATCCTGTCAAGCAAGTTGTTACATAGGCTCTTGGCTCCAAAAATTTAAGGACAACTGCAAGAGTATGGATGAAATTTACCTGCCTTGACTAGGAGCAGCCGGGACCACTGCATTGGAGCAACCTGATCTTGTCCCTGCCCTGGAGAGAAGCTACTCCCATTTGGTGACTGCACTCATTTGTTCCATTGGAACCTCTGTGTTTTATTAGTTTTTGTTAGGTTTTTCAATGAGGCATTAAACTTAACAGAAGAATACCATGGCTTCATATTTCAATGAGTTTTAATAGAATAATCGCTGGCAATTACTTGGCATATAAAAATGGCTCTGTACATGCTAAGAATACGCATTGGTGTGGTGGGCGGGAGTTTCAGCGCCAGGAGAACCTTGCCTTCCCAGGGACTGCTTTCATCACGGAGAACTTGCTACCTCTGTACTCACTGCAAACCCTGCTTCTCTGGCAGGAAGGATGTGGTGAGCTCACAGACTCAGCTCTGGCCTCTGGCTGGTCTGGATGTGGACCGGAGCTGCTCTCCCTCCCCTTCCACTAGGGCTCAGCGCTCCCCTTGCCCGGAAGTTCTCTTAGCTCTCTGACCTCCATCACTCACACCAAGGGCATCCTCATTTCCCTCCCCTGGCCTCCGCACAGGTGGGGTGACTTCCTTGCAGGAAGGGATGACCAGGCAATTCTTGTTCTCCCCACCTTGGGCCTTGCCTGCTCCGGGATGCCCCAGCTGACCTTCAGTTCTCCTTGGCTCCCCCTGCTGGCCTGCTTGCCCCACTCCAGGAACCACACACTGGGAGGCAGGGTTTGGATTCTTTCTGCCCCTTTAAAGGACTTGGGTGAAGAAAGACTGTAGCTTGGGGAGTTCTTAGCACTTAGTCACATCACTCTGTAACTGCCTCCTCCAGAGCTGCTCCTAGGTAAGCGGGGTGGAGGGGGTATATCTCACCAAGGGGGTAGGCAAGCATGGGATGATTTGTTCTGGTTTCCACCTATCAATGGTGCTGGAGGAAGGACTATAGCCTGCATAAGTCTGTTTTTGGAGCCAGCACCTTGACACAAAGCCCTGCAGGTCTCTGTCTTCCCAGACAGAGGCCATGAGCTTCAGGGATGCCCTCGAGGACAGGGTTCTCCACTAGTCTTAAAGAAAGGGCCTGCATGCTCCCGGAGTAGGGTGGAGCAATCCTGCGCTGGGGAGACGCCCGGTCACCAGGCCACCTCTCAGAGGCCCCCTCCATGGCATCCACAATGAGAACTGAACACACGGCTTGGGAAGAACTGAAGCAGTTGGTCTCAGGTTAGACAGATGAACTCTGTCTCCCAGAAGGAGGCCACCCAGAGGGGGGCAGACATTGTGTGCAGAGGAGAATTCTCTAGGAAAACCTCACAGAGATGTTTAGCATCTTCCCCATCTACTCATCTTTTCCATAAAGGACTCAGGGTGAACAGGAGTGCTTCCCACACTGCCTTGTCTTCTCAGAGTGTCATAAGGCTAGAGCTCTGCTTCTGCTCTCTAGGGTGGGAGACCATGTTCCCAGGGTTGGGGCTTCTTCAGAGCCACGACACAGATCATGTACAGCTGCACAGGCTGTACACTGCACAGGATTCACCATCAACTGCACAGTTTTGTCCATGCGTGTATCTCAAGCTTCCAGCATAGCATCTGGCACATAGTATATGCTTAATTAAAAATTGGCAAATGACCGTAAATTCCCTCTGGGTTAGGCAATGCAGAGTGCCTGGTTTTCTCAGTGCAGCAGCAAACAGGGAAGCTAGGCCTTGCCAAGTCCATATATTGTATCTTGAGCACTCATAGTTGTAAACTGCAGAGAGAACATTCACATGCCTTCTAGAGTGGGAGTGGTCTGGGAGGGCCTGCGCCCAGGGTAACAATGGGAAGTGGGGCTCCAGGCTGTCCAGCTTCTGTTATTCTGGATGAGCCATTGAAATGGCTCTAACTGGATTCGAGTCATTGCCTGGAGATAAATCCCATCCCCAGCCAAAAGCTGTCATGAGAAGTCACTCAGCCTTCTCTCTCTCTCTCTCTCCCTTCTCCCAAGCAACAGAATCCAGATCCCTCCAGTTTCTATTTTCAAGCCCCTCCAACAGGATACCTCAGATGACCTCACTTCTCTGGCCTCTTCCTCCCCAGCTCCTCCTAGAACTTGGCTCTGCTATGACCCTCAGAAGCCTCCTGCACCTCCTGGACCTGAGACCCCACCCACGCACCCACCCACCAGGTCATGGCATAGATGGCTAAGGATCTGATGTCTAAAACCTGGCTGCGTGGGTGCAAGTCCCAGCTGGGTGCCACAGTTTACTCACCTGCAAAGTGAATAAGAAAATAATAGCACTTTCCTCGATGACAAACAATACTGAACATGTGTTATTACTATGTTCCAGGCTGTCTTCAGGCATTGTACCTGTATTGATGCATTTAATTTTTCTTCACAAAGTCCTCGAGGGAGGATACCCTCAACATCTCCATTCACAACCAAGGATACAGAGGCAGGAGAGATTAAATTATTGTCCACAGCTGCACAGTGGGAAAGGTCTGACACAAACTAGGGGGTGAAGTTCCAGACTCGAGCAGTTGTTGGGAGGATTAAATGTACTATGGCAATGCCTGGCTCATAGAAGCTGTGACAAGCATCAGCTGCTAAGACCATTATTGTCACTTCGCAGTCCAACTCCTGAGAGCCCACTAGGACCCATAGGCTGCTTTACTTATCCAAAGGGGCACCCATAGACTCCCACCCTGCCAAGGTTCCTCTGCCCCACCCTGGCATTGGTCCACCAGTGCCCTGAAAAACATGGCTGGCAGCACCCACACCTGAGCTTGGCCTGTTTTCTAGTCAATTGTCTGCATGTCCTCTCTCCACGGATGGCTGAGACCTCAGCTTATCTCAGCTCCAATGTCCCGGGAGGGGAAGGAACTCAGTAGTATGAACTCAACATGTGTTGGGAGCCACTGAAGCTGGAAATTGGTCATACGTGGGAGGGCAGGACTAGGCCTCAGTGACTAAACAGTCAAGCTACCTCAGTTCTGCCTGGTCAGTGTCAGCTATTAGTCACTAGGCAACCTTGTGTCATGTGATACGAACTCTGCAAAGGTATAAATAAACATCCCCACTATTGTTCTGGGGCTCTTTTGCTAATCAGGCACCTGGCACCACCTGACCCAGCTCTTGTCTTCTTATCTATCTTTTCCTCATTCCTGCCGCCATTCTTCCCAGGGTACACCGAGACACCAATACAGTCCTACAAACATGAAATAACACAGGACTGGGGTGAGAGATGCCAGTGACATCTTGGGGCCGGCACAGGTTAAGGGAGACACCAGCAGGGACTGTGGCTCACTGACCCCATTTCCTTCCCCGCCACTTGGCAGGGCTTTAGGGAGACTAAATTGAACCTGGACAGCACACAAGCTGTCCAAGGGCGACTGCTGGTGGCAGATGGGAAGGCAGGGCAGTAGAAGGAGAAGGCATGACCTTCAGATGAGCCAGCCTCAGATCTAGTGCTGCCCCAGCTCTGTGTCTCCACGCAGGTTTTCTCTGAGTCTCAGTTTCCTCATTCACGAGAGAGTAACAATGCAGCCCTGTTACTCTACCTAGTCCTGCCCTCCCACATATGACCAACTTCCATTGCATGAGCAGTGCTCACCAGGGGTAGAGCACACACAGCCACGGACCCCGCCTAGACCAGGTGTTCAGTAGCTAGTAGTCATCACTGTTGTTTGCTTAGTTTAGCGTTTAGGGAGCCTGCCGGCAGCAGTTCTGATTTCGGTTCACCTGCTAACCCACCTTTGCTCTTAAGCATGTCATTTCTCCTCATCTCTCTCCATGGAAAATGAGGCCACCCTGGTGACCTGTAAGATTCATCAGAGCTTTGGCTTATTGTGTTCTTTGATAATCTGCTTGTATCTCTCTGAGTTGCACCCTCTCTAGAAAGCCAGAAAAACTCCTCTCCCAGATGGTACAGATACCTGTACTGTACTCTGCCCAGGCAGGAGGACATACCCGGTGTGCAAGCTTTCTTGGAAAGAGGACTCTATCCCTGCTCCCAAATCCTTAAGATATGAGCAGCTTAACTGTGGCTTAAAGGGAAAAGAAAAAGGAAGAAAAGTAAAACAGCCCCAGCACAAGGCCAAACTCCACACTGCCCCTCCCACTCTATATATATCAGCTGTCATGGGAGAAGCAGACAGGGAGGAGGCTCTGGTTTGTTCCCCAGTGAAACATGCTATGATGAGAACAGATCCCTTCATTATGTGTCCACTTAGCACTCATTTCAACATGCCACAAAGCGGAAATAATTAAGGAATCTGTGTAAACCTCGGGCTAACCTTCCTGGGGCCTCCTGCACACAGCTTCGCACATGTGGGCATGTGGCAGCATCAGTCCTGGCTTCCCTTGCCTGTCCAAATGAAGATCTGATGGTGGCCTGTGTATGGCCTGGCACTGAGTGTGAGCATATGGGTGAGCACCCAGCTCTTAGGCAGAGCCAGGTGGGCGCGGGAGGGTCGGACACACATGCAAACACCTGTGGGCTGGATTCTTCCATGCTTCCCTGAGTACAGAAGCAGGAGCAGCTGAGTACAGACAGCCTTTTGGGGACATGTGAAGGCCACCATCACACCAGCTTGGAGGCATATCTGCATAGGAAATCCTCTTCTTGCCACATAAAGATTGTAAGGCCTTATTTAGACTCTAGTGCCAATGTCCAGGCAGTGGTACAAGATGGAGAAATCTCTTAGGCTTTCTCCTGCCCCCGAGGTCTACTGCAGAGAGGCTGGAGGCTGGAGGCAACCATACTGGGAAGAGGGCCAAGGCAGACTAGTTGCTCATCCTCAGCTGGTAGAGCAAATGCAGGCTCCCAGAGGGCGGGCGAGCTCCTCAGCTGCCTACTCTCGATCCTGTACTCACCTGTCTCACTCATTTGCCAAACAGTTCACAGACTGGAGGGGGAATAGATTATCCTCAAGAAAGGTATTGCTACCCACTGAGGTCTAGAGATTGGAATTGAAATAACGTGATCAGTACATGAAACCACTGGGTTCTGAAAGTGGTATAATTTCATGCCCCTCTCCACGGCACCTAATTCTCCTTGCACAAGAACATGCCCAGTGCCCCTCTTGTGCTGAGGACCTGATGAAGGAGGTAGGGCTGCCTGGCTGCCTGTCACCCCGTAAGGGAAGGTCACTGGGGGTGGGGCTTTTGGTGGGCCAACAAATTGTCTGGATAAGTCTCCCTGGAACAGATCCCCAGACCGTGAACTTCATGAAAGCAGGTCAAATTCTTATGCATCTTTTGCTTCGGTGTTAGCACAGTGTTTTGTACAAGGATGTGGACAGCCTTGGGGTTGGATAGAAGAATACATGAATAAGTAAGTCATGTCACGGCTGCCGGTGGGGGTGGGAGAACAAGACATAAAACGGAACCCTCCGTTGTCTCCTTTTTTCTTTCTGCTTTCTTCAAGCTCAGAAGACTGTGAGCTTCCCGTAAGGAAAGCAAATCCTAAATCTTCTCTCCATCCAACTCATCAAAGAGCTCACTGTATGCTCAGCAAAGATGGATTACCATGACAACCAGCAAGCACCAGAGCAGAGGCAGCACTCTGAACCCCACTCTCTTTCCCCAGGCACTATGGAGGAAACCGGTGCTCCTCAAAGTTCAGTGGGAGGCACACCTCCGAAGCCTCTGCCCCCAAAACACCCACCCAATGATCTACCAGACACTCTCGCTTGTGGCTGATGAGGGTGGGCTTGTGGCTGAGAAGCCCCAGAGAGTCCCTGTGCCAGTCTGCAGCAGATGCTAAAAGCAAAAGTCCTCTCACCAGCTCATGGGATAACAATTAGGATTGGGGGCCTGGGTAGGTGGATGGAGATCATTAAACTCTAACAATGTGGCACACACATAAGGAAGCCATTACACTAAGAAAACTGCAAATGTAAAAATAGAGCTCCACATAGTTTCCTGGTTACCACATTCTAATTCTGATGGTTTGTCAGTGCCAGTGAAATTTGGCTTCCTTGTGTCTCTCTCCATGCCCTGGTCCTCTTGCAGTGCCCTTCTGTCTCAGAGGCGATGGCTCACTCTTTGAATGCCCCATTGTTATGCCAGGACCTTTGTCCGCAAAGCTTGCCACGGAGCAGTGAGTGTGTTTTTGCTGCCGGAACAGTCGCAGTGGACCTAGAGCCACTGCCGTTGACCTTTCAGAGAGGTCTGAAAAGGATCAGCTCATAAACCAAGGTGACACTGGACCATCTGTCTAGCATGGCATAGAGAAGGAAGGAATGACATGCCATTGGTGCCATATTTGGGCAGAGTCAGTCTGTGCTTTCTGCCCCAGCCTCATCCACCAGACGAGGGCACCACAATGTGCTTGCACAATATTAGGTTTTCCAAGAGCCAGTCATTACACTGGAAGCTCCCTGTGCAACTGGCAGCAAATCTCTTTGCCACTCAGGGCCTAGTTTCCATCACAGGGCAAAGGGATGATCTCCAGGGCTCAGGTCAGTCTGACATCTGGGGTTGTAGGAGGTGTCTGTGGCCACTACTAGGCTCTAAGCAAGGGGCAAGATTCCCCAGGCCTGGGAACTACAGGGCAGCGCTGGGTCCTTGCAGTGTGCAGTCTTATGTACCTCTGCTATGCATCAGAGCATCCTCTGGGCACTTTTTTCATGTTTTGAGAAAAATCAAGACACGCCCCTAAATTCTGCCAGGCATTTGGCATCTAACCAAGGTAGGACCCGATCTAAGGCACAAAGGCCCTCACTTATTCACTCCTCATTCATTTTCATAGACGCTGGCACCTGAGAAAGCACCTCGAACAAGCACTGTCTCTGTGCAGAAGTAACATTACTGTGTGTGGCCACTAGCAGGTCCCTGAGGGTGTGAACTATATAAGTGACCAGGGGATATGTTGCAGCACAGGGTGACACTAGGAAGGGACTTACCCACACTGCAGAAGCTGTCCTCTGTCCTGCTTGGGGGACTGGAGTAGCCATCAACAGCCCAGCTGCTCCGAGGGATGGGGCCAGGCTCCGGGTCTGTCTGCAACCTGTGGGCCGAGAAGGAGTGATCATTCATGGCCTCAGAGCCCCTTCATGTGCTAAGAAACTCCTCAAGCCCGACTTTCCCCTGCAGGTGCCCTCTGCTAATGTTGGCTATCTGTTGGTGTTGTACCCATTTGCAGGACAGTGGGCACTGGCCAGGTAGCAGGAGGTCAGGAAAGGAGTAACAGGATCAGCCTGGGTCACTGCAACTCCTGGGAAAGCAGGCCCACCCTGGCCAGTTGTGGCAGCAAGAAGGAAGGGTGAGGTCTCCGGACACCCACTCCCAAGTGCACACAGACCTCTGAGCACAACCTCAACTCTACCCTGGCTCCCAGGAACAAAGGCCATGGGAGCTTTCATTATAGGCAATTACCCTGGGCTCTTGCAGCTGGCCCGCCCACCCATCCGCCCGCTGTCGCCAGCTAAATGGATCCTTTGGCAGCTTGGCAGGAGGGGGAGGGGAGCACTGTGCAGGCAGGAGGGGAAACTGACAGGCTGGGCCTAGTCTCCAGTGCTGCCAGGATGTGTCTTTCTCACTCTCAGGCTTGTACTTCTTGCCATACCTGGACCGCTACCACTTGGGCCTAGCTCTGCTGGATGCTCCCTGTGTAACTGGCGGCAAATCTCTTTGCCACTCAGGGCCTGGTTTCCATCACAGGACAAAGGGATGACCTCCAGGGCTCAAGTCAGTCTGACATCTGGGGTTGTGGGAGGTGCCTGTGGCCCCTTCTAGGCTTTAAGCCACTCAAGCAGTGTTGGGCTCTCCTAGCTCTGCAGGTCCTGGGGTGGGGAATGGGGTAGGGTGGAAGGAACTCAAGAAAGCAATGACCTAGTCCTGGCCTCCAGGGGTGCTTGGTATGATAGGAACACTCTTCCCAGGTACAACGCCAAGGGGACAGAGAAAAGCCAGAGTTGGCTGATTTGCCAGTTAGCATGGAGTCTGGCTTTTGAACCAAGAAATGCAACATACTGGTGAAAAAGTAATAGAAATTCCACTGGGGAGAGGAAATTCTATGTAATTCATCAAAAGCTTCACTGAATAACACTGTCTTCATACAGAGCTAGGAACAGTGTCTTGCCAAGAACAGGTATAATCAGCATCAAAAATAGGCACAAGGTCCAGAGTTTAATCACTGGTACTCCCCCCCAAAAAGAATCCATGCCTACCTCCACCTCCCCAAATATACCAGCCCTCCATGTCTGCCTACTTATCACCCTGAAAGGACAGTGCTACCTATGCTACAAAGTTAAGTGGAAGCTGAACCAGGGGGAAGAAAACCACAATGGTGACACTAATAATCCTACACTCCTGAAACTATTAACCAGAATTTCCTAAATTAAGTCCAACTCAAGGTTTGCTTAGTAAAGGAAGGAGTGACTGTTGGGGCAGGTAGAAAGAGCGAGGGCTCTGGAACAGCTTCCAGGGCACTTCTCCAGGAACATGGAGGGGAGTGAGGAAGGGGAAAAGACGAGGATCCAGAGGGCAGTCCATGGGGCACTGCATCTTCTCCTGGCCAGAGAGCTGGGGCATCCAGAGGAGGTGGCAGATGGCAGAGACCACTTTTGCATCCACCTAGGGCTGTGCAGCAGCCAAGGTGCTGGAGGTGGGAGCAGATTTCCACGAAAACAGGCTGACTTCACTAGAAGAAAAGTACCCAAGTCCTGTTGAAGAGATGGCTGGGAGGATGGAGAAGGGCAAAAGGGGGCTGGTGGATTTCTTCTCTAGAGAAGCAGGTCAAGAGCAACCAGGATGGAGGTGATGCAGCGAGCCCTGGAACCTCTACTTTTGCATCCACCTAGGGCTGTGCAGCAGCCAAGGTGCTGGAAGTGGGAGCAGATTTCCACGAAAACAGGCTGTCTGCAGATTCTAGGGAGCAGATGGCACCTCTCTGGCTATGAAGCTTGGAAGTGTGGCCCAGCCAGGCTCTTGGCAGAACTGCCCAAGGCAGAAGCTCTTGGCCCTGCAGGGTGCGCTGGGTCCCTGCCACCTGCCTAAAGTGTTATGGGGTTTCCTTAGTGCTACTCTTACCCTTGCTTGGTCTCACAGCCCTAATCCAGGATGTGAAAGCAGCAGGTTCTAGGCAGTGGGGTGGCAAAGAAAAATCCCTTTTGGGGTGATGTGACATGTTTCTACTTCTGTTTAAAATGCAAAGATGCAATAAATGTTGAATGAATGAGGTATGGTTTCATTTAAACTACATTGAAATATTCAGAGAAAGTACTCTGACCTCCCCTGGAAAATGTCAGGATCTAAATATATCAAGGGACTTCTACAGTGGGAAGTATAAACTCTTAAACAGTTTAATGCCTAGATACTTTCCCCCAAGGAATGAATTCAAATCAAAGCATAGCAGGTAGGAGAAGAAAGTCCAAGAGTCACAAGGAAAACCCTTAGCCAACTGGAGAAAGGACACTGAGAGGAAGGTCAGGAGGGGCTGTAGCTTACTGTCAGGGCATTTGCCTAGGAGGTGAGAGGGCCTGGGCTCCATCCATCCCCAAAACCACAAGAAGAAGGTCCGCCCTGCACTTTTGCTTCTTGAGTTCTCTCAGCAGCTTTAGGAATCTAAGTTGAAAAAGTCACGAGGCACAGAGTGAATTGGCCCTTTTGGAAAAGGACGTCAGTACACTTTGTGGTCAGCACAGTCCACCAGAAGGGGTGATGAGAGAACAAGGGATCATTGGATAAGAACTCCCTTTGGCCAAGGAAGCTGCTGGAATCCCTGCAGTGATGGGGAATTCACTGCCTGACACTCAATTTACAGCCCTCTTGAGTTGCTGGAAAGTTCTATCGAGCCTCAAATCTGCCTCAAACTAACTTCTAACCACCATGATGCTGAGTCAGCTCTTTGGAGCTGCACCAAATAAATTTAATTCATCTCACAACATGACAGTTTTTAAAATATTTGAGAACAGCTCTCAGGTCCTTCTAAGCCTTCTTCTTCCAAAGCAAATATCTTTAGCTCCTTTAATCATTTTTACAATGCCTTTTTTGGGGACTCTTTAGTAGCCTGTCAATCTTTCCCTAAATGTGTCTTGGTATTGCTGTCCTTTTACGATGTGGTGCTCCTAAATGAAAAGTAGCATGCTGAAGGAGGCCTGAACACAGCAGGATATGGTGGGACTAGTCACTTGTTTCTCATGGACCCTAAATATTTATTACTATAATATAAGGTCACACTGGATTGTCCAGAGGTCAAGACACAGAGAGTTGGCTGCCAGGGAAGGCTGAAGCCCCTACAGAGTCTCCTCACACATCCAGCTGCTCTGATGCCTCAGAGTTCCCAGTGTCTAGGAAGCAAATGTGCAGGCTTTTCTATACCCACAATATAAATGAGATCTTCTCCTGGCATGGGCATAGGAAAGAATCAGGAAACTAGTTCATGCAGGAAGGTACTTAACATGCATCTGAGTCTGCCTTAGCTGTATAAAATTAGTAATTAAAATTAGTAAGTAAAATATTAGTAATTAGGAGTAAGTAGATGCTACTTAATGTAGTCATTTTAGTAAAGAGTTAAATTTTAATTTAAAAAGCACAGCTGGCCAAGTGTTTTTTCTCTGCTCCTAAAATTGTCACATCTGAAATAAACTAGCAAGAAGGACTACATTGTTGTGAATACTGGTCAGGCACTGCCACTGCCCATGACAGCAGTGCCCACGTGGCTACTTAACACTATCACTGACTGCTGACATGTCACACACAGCAACAGATACGTACAAGCCAATATAATAAGTGGGTGACAAAGAAATGTGTGCGAGAGAGAGAGAGAGACATGAAGTATTATGGAAACAACACTGTGAAATGGGATTTTATTCACCATAAAGTGAAAGCACAGTGTCCAGGACCGTGCAGTTTGTCTTACACACAGTGGTGGCAAACATACAATATGAATGAAGCAAGATGGGTCTACCTACTTACCCTCCTACCTTGTGTCTAGCTGCTATGATTTAGATCTAGAATGTTCTGGAAAAGTCTCAAGTGTTCAGTAGTGGGGCTTTTGGAAGGCGACGGATCACAGGAGCACAATTCTCATCAGTGGACTGACCCCACTGATGAGTTCATAGGTGCATGTGTTAGGAGGTGGCATCCTGTTAGAGAAGGAGTGTCACTTCAGGCTTGTCCTTGGCTCCTTGCTTCTCTCTGCTTCCCGGATGCCACAGGTTGAACAAATATCCTTTCCCAGGCCCTTCCATCATGCCTTTCTGCCTTGGAGCCAGCTAACAACAGACTAAACTCTTTGAAATCTGAAGCAAAGTAATGCTCCCCTCTTTAAGTTGTGGATGTCACATGGTTTGTCCCGATAATAAGAATGTGACTAACACACTAGCTGTTTGAGCAACCATAATACCTAATATATTATCATCATTTTCCAGAAAGCAGGACAGACATATTAAGGATACCCTCCTTATGAATCTGTTTTCTGTGGAATCCC
Source organism: Octodon degus (assembly GCF_000260255.1). Taxonomy (NCBI): domain Eukaryota; kingdom Metazoa; phylum Chordata; class Mammalia; order Rodentia; family Octodontidae; genus Octodon; species Octodon degus. The sequence goes on along the minus strand of NW_004524585.1, from coordinate 10,952,399 downwards.
CACAGTTCATAAAGACCAGAGTTTAGTTAGGGTTCCATTTTTGGTTCTCAGTCCCAGCTCAGCTTGCCAACCCCCCAACTCTAGGCCTCCTCCTGCCCAGCATTATTCTCCACACCCTGGAGTCCTTGGTGTCCATCATCAAAGCCCCTCTCCTTCAGCCTTGCCCCTTAGTGCCAGAATTCTTCCCTCCTGCCCTCCCTAGCTGCCCCCCTTAGCTTACCTGTACCGGAAGGGGGCCACAGTGGCCGTGATGGGCTGGCTCTGCTGATGGACCGAGGAGAAGCTAATGGCCCCTGATGTGGGAGAGGGGTGCTTGCTCTGTGCTGGGCTGTAAGCTGGAGAGGAAGCCCCTGAAGCTGCTCCATCAGCAGACTCTGAAGAACGTGTATAGTTTATATCTTTCTGATCTTTTCCTTGGCAGCTAGGAGGCTTTTGACCTTCAGGAGCCCCTGGTATTTGAGTTTCTCCATGAACACTCGTCTGGGGTGGGCTCCTGCCACGGGTCTGGCAGATTGCAATCCCTTCCTGGGTCTTCTTCTTCTTTCCCTGGGTGCCTTGTGTCTCCCCAACTCTCCTGGACCCTGCCCGGCTGGAGGGGCTTGCTTTTGGGGTTACTCTGGGACTGCTCCAGGGGGAGGAGAGGCCTTCACCCCCCTCAGCCAACTCCCTCACTGTCCCAGCAGCCCTTGGGGAGCCTCTCCCACGGGAGGCCTTGGGCGAGGAGTTTCTGGAAGAGCCCACATCCTTGCCCAGCCTTGGGGAGGCCGATCGCTGTGGGCTGAGGGCCAGGCCGGCCTGGCGTGGTCGCAGCTGGGGAGATGCACCGGGTGTGGGAATCCTGGTCTGGGAAGAGGTTCGGGGCACAGGGATGGAGGAGGCATAGTGAGGGCGGCTGGCAGAATTCACGTTGGCCATCCCATTCATGGCGTGGCCGCCAGAGCGGGCTACTGTCCTGCAAAAAGAAGGAAGAACTGGGTGAGAGAAGGAACCATGCTGCTGGGGCTGGTGGGAAAGTGCAAGCACCCAGGCAGGGTGCTGGGACTACTGGATTCTCATCCTGTCTGAGTCAGCAAAGCCCTGTACCTTTCTGCTCTAAAGGCCTTAGGGAGGCTCTTTCCAGGTCTCATTCAAATGCACTCTACAAACTGCAGTGCTTCACTTGACTTCCCTTGGCTCTCTTCTTTTCCACTGATCAGTGACACAGCCCTGCTCTCTCAAATGTCCTGTCCATGGTAGACAAACTCCCTCATGCCTCCAGTTTTTCTCCTCTTGCTCCAGGCCACACAATCAACTTCCGGGTCTCCCCAGGACACGTCTCTCATACAGTACAATCTTCTTCTCCAGGCCCTTAAACCCAAAAGGACTAGTCACAACTCTCTCAAATCCTAAACTAGTAACCCTCTCTCCTTGAGGCACTTGCCCCCCTGCTGCCCCCACCTCCACAGTCACAGGGAATTTGGGCTCCTGGATCACAGTCTTCCTCTCTACCCATTCCCTATCTACTGGTACCTCCCATCTTGGCAAAAGACCTCTGTTACCTCCTGACCCCTCATCTAGTCTCAAGACTGAGTGTCCCACCTTCGGCTGAGGCAGCTTCTTCTACACACTTCCTGCCAACAACACTGATCTTTTCTCTTCTAAACCTTGCTTCAGTAATTATCTCATCTCTCTCCAGGATCTCAAGCCCCCTCCCCACTAGCTTCCTGCTCTGTCACATTAATTAATGAAGTAATCATTCTCATTTCAAAGGGAATTTGCAGTATTTACAAAGACATATGTCACCAGCTCTGGAATAGTTAGAGTTAAATGTAATAGATGAAAGGATAAAAATTTGTAGAACACATACATGAATGTTTACACAACTCTGTTATGGGAAGTACTGCATCAAAGACAGAAACCATGAAGGAAAATACTGATAGCTTTGGAATATATAAAAATAAAAATTTCTGCATGGACCAACAAAACCAAACACCTTTTCAAGAGGCTCAACATATCAAAAAAAATTCAAAAATACTTCCAACAAGAATTAAAGGCAAACAGTTTATACCTTTATTATAGGGGGCTCTATCAACTCAATAGTAGCCAGTTGCTCCCTAGACTAAAGGGCAAAAGGTAAGCAAGAAATTCACAAAATAACAACTACAATTAACCACAACATAACAGAGATAAGACTCCCAGAGAAATTTAACATGTGCAAATTAAATAAATTTTGGTTTGCTGGTATTTTTATTATTGTTTAGGAGATTAAGAATATTGCTAAGAGTGAGAGAGCCCTCATACCCAGCTGGGGGAACAACACTGGATCTAGAATTAATTCTAGAGAAATGATTAAAGATGTGGGCAAGGATTTGCATACAATGGAAATGCTCAAAAGAGTGGCCTTTCATGGGGCTGAGCTGTCACGGGGTGCAGATGGAGATAAAGGACATCTGGGACATGAAAAACCACCAAAGCATAGCCAGTCCACCTGAGACCACGGAGAGCCCTCGTGTCACCATAGATGAAGCTGTCAGCAAAAGCCCGGGCTGGCTGCTGGCTGCTGCTGGCCCTTCCCTGACCTCTGACTCTGTGCTCTGGGACCAGCTACAGACCAAACCCTCAGAAGTCAATGCAGAGAGTAGAGCATTGATGGATTTACAGAGCCACAGCTCAGAGCAACTGTGAGAGTCGGGTTTATAGTAATGCTCTGCCTATAGGTAAAATGAGTTCCACAAGAAAGACAAGTGCTGTGACCCCTCCCCTTGTCCTCTAATTCATAAATTAAATGACTTGACGACATTATTAGATGGGCTATCTCATGTCCAAGAACAGCTTGACTTGTTTCCCCGCCATCTATATCTTATACCGTTTCTGATCACTCACTAGGCTACAGACTGGAACGACGCCCTATCTGCCCAGTCTCGGCACTAGCATGCCAAAGATTGCCTCTTTTATAAATATATCTCAGGGCCGGGGAGATGGCTCAGTAGAATAAGTGCTTCCCTGACAAGCGCAAGGCCCTGAGTTCAATCCCTGGTTCCACAAAAAAAAAAAAAAAAAAAAAAAAAAAAAAAAAAAAAAAAACAGCTCTCAGGGGAGTCAAGCCAGTAGTGCCTGCAGCTGCAAAAATTAGAAAAAATTATTTAACTTCTTCATGTCATGTGCAAAATGAGGACAGGAAAATATCTAGAAACTGCAGACAGGAGAAGACTGGAGTCTTTAAGATGAGAAAAGAACACTATGCTTGAGCCCGAGGGAATGTAGTCAGAATTCTCCTCTCCAGCAGAGCAGAGTAGATTTACTTTGTCACTTTTCTATACAAACACCTTTTTAAAGCAGTCAGCTAGTGTATGTGCTAAGCCAGAGCAGGAGCACAAGTGTGTACCCGCTGGGAGGTGGGGGGGGGGGGGTTCTGTGCCGCTGAGCTGCTGCCCTTGGCCTCTAGTGTACAGCTGGGTTGTACACTGGCCAGCAGGTTAGCCCGGACCTTCAGGAAGGGTCTCAGACCACTGACCCACTGCATCCACACACAGACTTCACAGAGTTCCCAAGTTTGACCCCCTCATGGGCAAGAGGCTATGTGGCCCATTTCTGTTACTGCCGTGACACCTGAACTCCACCAAATCCAGTGTGGGGACCAAACTCAATTGGACACTCCAGACTGCCCTTCTGGAAACTCCGTCTGAAAGCAGAATCCAGAACTGCATTTTGCCACTGCCTGATTTTCTCCTGGGAGTGGTTTCCGGCTCAGGTTTGTTTTTTGTTTTTTTGTTTGTTTGTTTTTCTTTTGTCAAGGTCCCCCCTCCCCACCTCTGGAAGCCCAACTCACCTGCCTTGTCCTCCATGCAACCCTAGATCCTGGCTCTGCAGTGGCTGGCCTTGGCTCAGACTTCTCACGGTCCTCTGACTGCGGCTGGCCAGCCTTCCAGCTCAGAGAGTCTGAAGGCCAAGCTCGCCTCTTTTGCCTTGCTTGCTAATGGAGCACAGGCAGTTGCTGCTCTTACTGCCTCATCATTTTTTCACAAGCTCCAAGGGGAGAGGACTGTGAAACACTCCTATGACAGGTCACAGGCCCCACCCTCCCTCTCCACTGCACCTGGGACCCTGTACTCTCTTTCTCTCCAGGTGACAGGGAGCAGAATGTACCTGGGAATGTGGCAACCCTGTCCCTGGTAGAACCTGGGAGACCTAGACCAGCTTTAGGGTGGTGGTGGGCTTGCTGGACAGAGAGTGATTCTAGCCTGTAGTAAAGGGGTCACCAAGGAGCTTTCCCTGTTTGCCTTGGGGAAGCCCATAGATACTCAATTAGAAAGGCAGATTCTATTACCCCTGTTTCACAGGTAAGGAAAATGACATTGAAGTTAAGTGACCTTCCCAAGACACGCAGGGCTAGGAAATGGTAGAGGGGTGTGGTTCCTGGGCAGCCAGGCAGGACTCTGAGGCTCCCGGATGGATCTGCTTCTTGGTCCTGCTCATCACTGTACATGCAACCTAAGCCCACATATCTCTAGCTTCTTTGATGAACACTCTCCTCACGCAGCAGCTGCTCCAGGCTTTCCAGAGATAGAGATGGAGGTGGAAGTGGGGGTGGAGAGGCTGAATCTGATTTATAGGTTAGAAACCAGAGGAGAAGGAAATCAGTCATAGACATTCTGCTTTGGGGTCAGGGTGGTCTCCTTTCCTTTTCTTATTCCCCCCAGCAGTCCTCATATCTCACCCATTTTTTCTGTCCCTCTCATGCTGTTTACCTTGAGTGGTATTAAGCACAAGGGTAGTCCAGGGGCAAAGTCCCAGGGGATACTATAGGCAGCATGAAGAAGGGGAGGGAGATGATGGGTCCAATCCAACCTGGCCACAGGTTGAAAGTGCTAGTTTCTGGGTTTGGGGTAGACTGGGAAGAAATATTCTGGATTACAGATCTTGACCATGAGGGTGAAGAGGTTGGGGAGGAGGAGGAGGAGGAGGAGGAGGAGGAGGAGGAGGAGGAGAGAGTGCACATTGGTTGCTGGCCTCTGAGCCTCACACCCATGGACAATGGTGTGCCCAAAGAGCAAGGCTAAGGCTTCTGCCCAGGTCATTTCCATTGGGATGCAAACATATGCTGTGGCTGTGGCATATCTCTTCTGCCTCACCCACACTTTCCTGTCTCCGGTCCCAAGCAGGCTGGTTAAGGTAATGCTAGAAAAATGTTAGGCCTCCTGAGATGAGCAGGGCTAGCTACAATGGTGTCCCTCTCTCAGACCTCAGAGTTAGACAGGAAGGACAAGAGAAGCAGGGACAAACTGTGCCTCTTTTGGATAGGACTATGCTCAAGACAAAAAGCACAGCCATCAGTATCAATCACCCTTTGTGATACCTTCTGAGTGTGTTTGAGGGAGGTCAAAGAAGGTTGCGGGTAGGGCTGCAAGGAGAAGCAAGGAGCCTTTGGGCTGTGTGTGTGTGTGTGTGTGTGTGTGTGTGTGTGTGTAGTGGACGGAACCTACCAGAACCTTCACTCACAAATATGTTCTTTTAAGCACCCTGATCTGATATTTTACTTAACCTCAATTAACAAAAGGAAGGCCTCAGTTTTTGTGATCCCTGTCCTCAGTAAGTCACATTAGGGAATTACTATTTTCATTACGAGCAGCATTCCATTTACAAAAGGGTTCGTGGCAGGATCCCTTTTTGTTCCACAACCACACACCCTGGCTGCACCCTCCGAATGCCAGGTGCTCTACCAGGTGCTGCAGCAAGCACTATGGCTGACACCCAGGTTCTGCTCTCAAGGATCAAGCAATCTGGTAGAGAAGAGACACACGCGCAGTAGGCAGCATGTGCGGTACGTATCAAAAGAGGCGAAATAAAGTGCCCTGGAGATACATATGTCACCATCTGTCAATGAGACGGGACCTGGGCAGGCTTCACGGAAGAGGCACCAGGGTTGGTGCTTGACAGTTTGCAGTCTGGGGAGAAGCAGCTTTGATGATAGGGTCCCCAGGCCCATGAGTCTAACCATCAACTCCACAATATAGATGCTGATCTTCAATGTGACTGTGTGGTGAACTGGTCAGTGAGTCTGCTCTGGAGCCAGAGCTTGTGGGTCCACAGCTTGGCTGTCATTTGCTGATGGTGTGACCTCAGTCAGGCAAATTCCAGAACCTCTTCTTCTGGTCTGTAAAATGCGACTAAGACTAGGACTTACATTACAGCATTACTTTGAAAAGTAAAACAGATTTTTAAGAAGTGCTTACAGCGTACTAAGAGTTCAACAAATACCTTTGCTTTTACCACCAGGGACAAACGACCTTCTTTTTCAAGGACCCTTCCTTGAAATAGAAGGTCATTTATATAAGATGCATTTACCCCACCCAGTCTTCATCTGCAACAATGAGTCATGGGATTTTGAAGATTAAATGAGAACATACAAGTGAGGCACTCAGCACGGTGATGGACCCATGAACTGGTGCTGAGGAACTGGCAGAAATGAAGATTGGCAGACCCTCCTCCCAGATGGGAAGAAGCTAGATTTGGATACCTTGCCCAGGACTGGTGAATGGCAGGGGAATCAAGAGGCTGGTGGCTTCCTCAGCAAGGGTGACAGTCCACAGCGTGGCAGGGGCACAGGCCACACCCATCATGCACGTCTACCCTGGTCCCTTCATCTTTCAGTCTCCACCCCCACTGTCTGCTCACTTCTCCCTACCCTGGTGCTTTATTTTTAAATCAAATTCTTTTTAGTAGCATTTGCTGGCTGTGCACCGGGCAGCATGCTAAGTGCTCCACCTGTATTCACTGGCAATTGTCCCATGAGCTCATGCTATCATTATTCCCACTCACAGGCGCCCACACTGAAGCACAGAGAGGCTAAGGAACTTGCTCATGATTATACAGCTAGAAAATAGCAGAGCCAAGGTCAGACCAGTCCAGCTCCTCGGATGTCCTTCTAAATATTTGCCTGTGCTTGTCGCCTATAGCCTGAGCCCAGGCCGCACTCCAGACTCCTTCCACTCCCATCTTTCCAGCCTCTAGTCTTCCTAGTCCCAGGTCGCATCAGGATACTGGCTTAATACTCTACAAATCCCAGAGCCAACAAGCATTTTGGGCTTATAAATATTTTACTCTAGCTCAGAAGATAGTGAGAGCCTAAGTGCCAGCTTGCTTCGATCTGCGGAGCCAGATGCGAAAAAGGAAGACGGTCCCCTCCCGTGTTCCGCATCTGGGCTCAGCGCCTCTCTGTGCCCTTGAAGCGCATGCGCATGCGGCAGCCACCGAGTGGGCGGTCCGGGGGCCGTGGTGCTGATAGGACAGCTCCTCCTGCAGCGGCCCTACTACACAGGATATGCGCCTGCGCTCTAGGAAAGCAGTTAAATGCCCACTTGAAAGGTCAGAACATTTTAACCACAGCGTTGAGAGGCTAGATATGTCATATTAAGAGAAGAGGAGGGGAACAATGGGGAAAGGAGGGGGAGCAAATAGGAGAAGGACACAAATACTGAAATTATTCATGGCAAAGGGTTAGAGCATTTGTGAACTCAAGCACAGAGGCACAGACGCTGAAGGGTAAGACTCGGGGCTAAAAACAGAAGTCTGAGCTTGCTGTGGCGTTGTGAACCTGCAATCCTAGTGCCGCGGGAGCCTGAGGCAGGAGGATCACAACTTTGAGAGCAGTCTGAGCAATTTAGAGATATAGCAAGACCTGCTTTTAAAAAAAAAAAAAAAAAGCTGGGAGGTTCATTCAGAGCAAAGGTTCTGGCTGCAGTCCCCAGTACCCTCCCCTCAACAAAAACCTCAAGGGCTGGGGGTGTAGCTTAGTGGTAGATCACTTGCCTAATACGTGCTAAGGCCCGCAGTTCAAACTCCAGCACTGAAAAAGAAAAACACTCAACAGTCTCAGAGGTCTGGAGCCGGGATCTTCCTGTACCTACTCTGTCTTCACCTCACCTCACCTCCACACATCCAGTGCAAATCTAGTCACTGCTGTTTCCTGCTGGCCTTATTTGAACTCACCAGGTTGTCACCTCTGTAATGGCTACCACAACAAGACCTACTTTATTAGGGTTGTTACAAAGACCATGGGAGCTAGTGAAGGTAAATCACCTTAGGCAGTACCTCACTTGGGGACACCAAACTCACGCTGGGTATTATAAGCCATCTGCGTGTCATTTATCTCCCTTCTCTGTTCTACACCCAAATTTACCACTCTGTCAGCCGGTCCAGTCAGGATGTTTCCTCTTTAAGTTTCTGTTTTCTCACTTAAGTGTGAGTGGGTGATCAGTTTATTTGGGATCAGAGTGGAGCAGAATATCAACAGCATAACAAGTTGTCTCCCAACTAGGCATATTTAAGCTGGTAGCACGGCTTAGTAAGGAGAGAAAACATTGTGCTGAATCGAAGGCACTCCTGACTCTAGGAAAACAGCCTACTTAAGTGCCACTTAGGGACAGGATGGTGGACAGAACAGCTGGGGTGACAACCACTCACTCACACACAGACACACCCAAACAATCACACACACACACACACACACACACACACACACACACACACGTGTCTGAATGTCTGAGTCCTGCCCAAAGTCGCACGTTGAATCCTAATCTCTAATGCAATCGTATTAAGAGGTGGGGCCTTTGGGAAGTGATTAGGTCCTGAGGACTCTGCCCTCATGAATGGGATTAATGGCCCTATGAAAAGAGGCTTAAGGGAGCCATCCAGCCCTCCCACCATGAGAGGACACACAGAAGGCACCAGCTACAAGGAAAGGGCTCTCAGTGCTGAGTACACTGGAGCCTTAATCTCAGCTTCTCAGCTTCCAGAACTGCAAGCAGTCTATAAATTACTCTGTCTGAATGGACTAAGACACATAGTCTCACATACCCTCACATCTATAGACACACAGATGTGTCACACACACACTTGCACAGAAATATAGATGTGTACACTAATCTCAAAAACACACATCTAGATCATATCATTTGCTCACTCTGGCACATACATTTTGTTTTATTTTGTTCTGGTGGTGGTACTGAGGATCGACCCAGAGACTTACAGTGAGTTGCATCCCAGTCCTTTTTTATTTTTTTATTTTGAGGCAGGTCTTGTTGATCCTTAATTTGCCCAGGCTGGGCTCAAAGTTTGAATCCTTCTGCCTCAACTTCCCAGGATGCTGGATTACAGATGCAGGTCACCATTCTCAACACACACACACACACGCACGCACGCACACACGTGCACACATGCACATACACATACACACCTCAAGCTTGAGTCTTCTGCCTCCTCTGTGGTTCCTTTTTCTTTCTCTTTAGGCTGCTTCCTGTCCAGCTCAGGGGAAGAGGCCCCTGTGTCTTCCCATCCTGTCCAGCCCCAGCACAATGTCTTCCCAGGGGAAACCCAATGAGGGCACACAACTTCCATCAGTATGTGTGACCTGGGCTGTGTGTACAGCTCTTGCATGGTACCATGGGGATAGGTACCTCGTGACATAGAGCAGGGCCTTAGTGACTCCTGACCCCTGCTCTGCCCCAACACTGCCTGGCTTCTCCTCCTCCAAAGACCACAGTGTTTCTCAGACTGGGCATTGTGAAGAGGTCCTCAGGGCTGAAAATAGGAATGCAGTGTCATCTACTCCTGGCTCCTCCCTGTCCATCCTCTAAATCCTCCCAGGACAGTGGTGAGGGAAGATCTGTGAGTGGTCGGGAGGCTATAACCTGAGGACTCCAATCCCATCCTCCAACCCACATCACTTTAAGTGCCACTTGGCTGCCTCATCCCTGGCAGAGAAGGTTGTGTCCAGGGGGAGTGCCTGGTGGTTGTCACTTCAGAGCAGGCCAAGCACTGGCAGAAGCAGAGGAAGCTAGGGTCAGCTGGCTAGGACTTGGCAGGGGAGAGGAGGAGGACTCAGTCCCCACAGCGCCCGCCTGGCTGGCTCCTGGCTCAGAATGAGGATTAGAATTGTTCACAGCGGTGGGACTCGTCATGTCCCTCCCCATCTCCACCCACAGCCCAGGGCCCTGCCAACACCCTCAGGAATCCTCTTGTCCTTAGGACTGTGCCATGGTTTCCTTTCTGGCCAGATGGCAATGTGTTCCTACAGAGGAAAGATGGAGCCAGCCGAGGGAATGTAGGACTGTTCAGCTTCCTGGCATTCAGAGTGATGCAATCAGGTGGGGGACCAGAGCCTACCTTCCACGCCCAGCACATCCCACACCTTTCCCGGAAGAGGTATCCAAACACTTAATACCCAGGCTTGGTGTTCCCGAGCAACCCCCCACCTGCTTCCCAGCAGGTGCCCTGGCCCAGCATGGCCTTACCTACTGCCCGCCTGACAGCGGCAGGACATACAGGATCTCAGTGTACGCACAGGAGAGATGCTTGCTGCGTTCCTCCAGCACCTCTCTGAATCTCTTACTTCATCTGCTCAGGCTGAAAGTTCTTCCAAGTGCCTAACCCCATATCCCTCCTGCTAATAAGCCAATTTCACTTCATACTTCTTCATTCTGAGGACTTGTTTCTTACAGCCTCTGGCCTCAGGAAGAAAAGTGGATTTTCAATTTCAGGGAAGGGCCCCAAACCTCCCAGCTGAAGACTCCTGCTGTGTCAGCATATTAGCTTTTTTTGCTGATTTGATCCCTTCCAATGGCTCCACTCTCAGTATCCTTGGTTCCTTTTCAATTAGCCAAGAGAAATGATTTAGTGCTAATGAAAATCAATGGTTTAAAACTGTCCCGCAAATCACAGGGGGGCTGGGTTATAAATACCTCCCAGGAAGTTCAGCTGGCAAGGGAAGCACAAGCAGCCAGCACAGTTTCCTTCCTCCTCCCTTCTCCCTGCTCCTCTGTCCCAGAGTAAGCCTGCTACAATCCCCACCACAATCCTCCCTCCAGTGTGCTTCCCGTGAGTCAGGAGGTTAGGCCTTGCAGTTCCAGGTCACAGGGGTGCAAATGCCAGCTTCCTAGAGAGACAGCTCACAGACAATCCACCAGTCCATGTCTCACTCTCACTCCCCACCCCCAAAGTTACAGAGGTCTGACTTCCCAAGCAACAGCTCCGATTCCAGATGGACCCTGGAGTGGAGAACTGAGGGAGGAGCAGAGGTGGGCAGAGCCTTGTTGGTGGGCAGCTCCCAGAAACAGCCTCTGAAAACCACCAGGCAGAAAGGCAGGCAACCATGTACTCCCCCTGGACCTGTCAGTTCCATCTTCTTCACACTCACTTTCTTCTTCTCCCCCCCCCCCCAACTTAAAGCTTCCAGCATTTTTCCATGAATGGCTTTTCCAGCCAGACAAATGGAAAAGTATCACTGAAATCCCACATCCCTCCCAGGCTCCAAAGGCCAGAGTCACTGGGCTGGGGGAGGGGAGAGAGGTTCCTGTAGGAGGGCTTGGAAGGTTCTAGACTCTTCTGAAGGCCTCTGCTAGGGGTGGGCTGGTTCTCTGCCTGGAAGGCCACATCCTGGCACACGGCATGACTCCCCACAATGTGACTGGGCTGCAAGGTTCAGACCAGGCTACCTGCCAAGGTAGGTCAGCACCAGGCAGGCTGCACTAGTGATAAGCTCCACCTGTCCAGGTTGGCTCCACAGGGGCAAGCAGTGAGCTAGGTAAGAGGCAGGAGCGGGGAGTTGGTGGCGGGCCTAGTAGACAGGGCACTGGGCTGAACTCAGGGGCCACAGTCTCCATGCATCATTCAGGCTGTGGGTCTTTGCCTTCCCGTTGAAGAATGAAGCCAGCAATTTCAGTATGGAAGAGAATCCAAGTCATTTTGCCTCTTGTTCCAGAGAAGCAGAGGAACCACTGGTGGCTTGTGGGTCTGTGTGTCCAGTGAACAGTTGAGTTCCACATCCTGCTGGGCCCTCTAGCCTCCTTCTAAGCCAGGCTAAAACCGTGCTCGGGCCCCACCCCTGCTGCCAAACTAGGGTGACTCCTGCTTTGGGCAGCAGATACTAGTGTGATGGACAAGCATGGAGAAGACTTCCCCATCCCCCACTGGCCCTGATTTGGTAGGAAGGGGGGGTCCCACGAGTAGTGAGGCTCTCTCAGTGTAGCTAAGCATCACTGTCCCAACAAATACCAGGAGGCTGACAGGTAGGTGTGTGGGATGCTTCATCTGATAAACAAGGGTACCGACACCACCGAGAAGCTAGAAAGGTGAAAGAAGAGCCCCTAGGGAAAATGCTTATCAGGAACACAGGGCAAGTAGTAACAGGGTGGTCTTAGTTGCATGCTATAACAGATACCTATAATCCCTGCACCCTGGGAGGCTGAGGCAGGAGGATCACAAATTTGAGCTCAGTCTGGCCCAGTCTGAAAATAAATTTTTAAAGGGTTAGGGTGTAGTTAAGTGCAAAGTCCCGGGGTTCGGTCCCCAGTACTATTTTTTTTTTGAAAGGTAGAACTCATTACTTAAGAAAATAACATTCACATTAGAAAAAACAGAGCATCTTGAAAAATTTAAAGATGAGGGGCTGGGGAGATGGCTCAGTAGAATAAGTGCTTTCTTGGCAAGCACAAGGGCCTGAGTTGAATCCCCCGTTCTGAAAAAAAAAAAAAAGAAGAAGAAGAAAGAATGAATGAAAGAAAGGAAAGAAAAATATCTATTTAAGAGCCTATCACTCTACTAGTATTATTAACATTTTTAGAAATGTTTTGATTTCTTTTTACTATAGACATATACATAATAGAAATGCAGTTATACAATCAGCCTTTTATAGCTTTTCATTATGTATTAGACTTTTTTGATAGGGGGGTAATACTAGGGTTTGAACCCGCTAAGAAAGTATTCTGCCACTGGGCTACATCCCTGGCACCACAACCCCCTTTTTGAGTCTGGGTTGCACCATATAGTCCAGGCTGGCCTTGAATTTGCTTACGTAACCCACGCTGCCCTTGAACTCATGGCAATCCTTCTGCCTCATCCTCTTGAATGCTGGGATTACACGTGTGTGCCACCACGCCTAGCCCTTAGCCCTTTTTTAAACTTTATTTTTTAAAGTTTTTAAATGACATGATCTCTTTAAATTGCCAAGGCTGGATATGAGCTTGTGGTCTTTCTGCCTCAGATCCTGGATAGTTGGGGTTATAGGTATATGACATGTGCACAGATAAACATTTTTACCTTTTATTTTAAAATCTTTCAAATTTACTCAAAAACATACTTACTAGATAATAAACTATTCTGTGAATGTAAAAAAGTCAATCGCACTATTACGGGCCATTTAGCTTGTTTCCAGTTTCTACTGCTCCATACAGCAGCATGAGAAATACCCAAGCAAGCTTTTCTTGTGCTCCCGGCTACATTCCTAGAAGAAGAATCACTACTGCCAAGGTCCTAGAGAGACTCGGTCACTAACTGCAGACTGCCTTTGAGCAAGATAACCCGGCTCCTCCTTCCTGCAGTGGAGTCTGCAGTACATGACTCACCGCAGCCTTCCAAGCAGTCAGTCTCTTCTCCTGTATCTAAACTGCTTTGCTCAGCAGTGGGGCTGCGCCTGCTGGGGGCTTGGACCTCCCTTGGGCCACACATACCAAGAGCGTGAACAATGCTCGTGTGTTCACGAACGTCAGGTCAAGCAGGGAGCACAGCTGGAGGAGCAGACTCATGGGGTGGCCCAGCAGCCAGCAGACCCCGTTCTGTTCTCCCTCCCCACCAAGCACAGATAAGAACATGGACTGCTGTACTTTGGAGATTTTAGTGCTCTTCTTGCCTATGAAGAGCACTAAGTACTAGCACTGGGTCTTTCTTGTCCTTCCACTTGGGAGTTTGGAAGGGCGGAGCTGCTCCTCTGGCTGGAATGCCCAGGGTCAGGTGAATGGACAGGACAGGAGGGCCCTTGGTTGGCCCTTGGAAAGGCTTGAACTGTGCCTGGAGTACCACTGAGGAAAGTGTCAGGAAAATGGGTTGTCGCTGAGTTTACAGAGTCCTAAGAGCGCCAGGTACTGGTGGCAGCAGGGGTGGGGTAGGAGTGCATTCCGTGCAGGGGCTACCTACCCTGAATAAAGACAGCTCAAGCAACCCACCTTTGAGCAAGATACTTTGCTAAGGGAGAGGAGATGTACAGTGTGAAGGTCCTTGCCCACCCAAGGGTTCTGGCGGGTCTTGGCCACATGTCCAGGGACATAGGGCCTCAGTGCCCTGACCAGTGCAAACCTTTCCCCAACTCCTCCTCAGGTCTTCCCCTTCCTCCTCCCTCTCTTGCTCTCTCCCTCCTTTTCCCTTCCTTCCACTTTTTTTTTTTTTCCAGTACAGGGAGTCAAATCCAGAAGACCACTGAATTACATCTTCAGCCCTTTATATTTTGGGGGGATCTCACTAAGTTGCCCAGCCTTTCCTCAAAATCATGACTCTCGTGCCTAAACTGCCTAAGTAGCTGGGATTACAGACATCCATCTCTAAGATATCATCTAACTTCCCCATCATAGCTGGGTCTCCTAGATTCCCGGTGAGCATCTGTCAGGCCCTCAGAGTCTATGGCTGGAATCACAGGTTCCTATCAGTGAACCCCAGCCTGGACACTGGACATTTGAGCTTGTTCTCACCTCCTTTTTCACCACCTCTTTTCCTGCAGGCTTCCTCCAGACCCTTGCAGCTGGAAGGCAAAAGTGGAAGGGAAACAGAGGCCGCTGAGGCACCCACTGTGTGGAACAGGACAGACCAGGAACTGTTCTGGGCTTACATACAACCCAAAGTCTTTGGGCAGGAACTTGTGTGGCTTAGAATCTTGTTCATCCCATGCCTCATCCTGCTTCTTACCCTTCCCCAAACGCTGCAGGCCGGACATGGTCTTATTCTGGTACACGTCTCTGGAATGTCCTCCTTGCCAGTACCTTTTGTGCAGCTACTGAAAAGTCCTCCCTCAGCAGGCTGCTTTCTTGGAAAACTGGCCATGCAGCCCAGTTCCACCTGCCTAGACAGAAAGTGCCCACAGCTCCCATCCTTGCCTCTCACATGAGTATCCTTAAGCTAGAGACTGCATACTGCCATGAGGGCTCTCAGTCCCGTGGCTTGCTGTCTCGGGAGGTTTGGGTTTCAGCAGTGTGTGATGCACCCTGGGGACTCCAAGAGTGAGCTAGTTATTGTTGGCAAAACTATTTTAATGTCTTGAAATACAGGGTCTCACCACCTCCTCCTGCCATGACCTAACTTTTCTTTCTCTTTTGGCAACACTTGTTGTCATGGAGACTCTAACACAATGGGGCAGGTAGGAAGTCTGTTGCTTGGCAACGGGATGCTAGAGTTACAGGATTGGCTGCCAAGGTCTAAAGGAGCAGAAAAGATGGTAAAGAAAGGTGGGAAAGTAGAAAAACACCCTGGAGGGAACACAAAGGCATTGGAGAGAAGCAGAGGACAGGACCAGAATGAAGAGAAGGGTGAAAAAAACACTAAGCAAAAAGAGAAAACACATAACCTCCCTGGGGCTGGGTCATCGTTTGTATATTTGCTTAGATGCCCTTGGTAGAAACAACAAAGCAAAACAAACATGCATTAATATATTTTTATAGCTGTGTTTACATGGTAGCAGGATGAATGGAGACAAAAAAAGAAGGTCCTAAAATATCAGTGCAGGAAATTTCTATAAGACATCATGATACTGTGGAAACAGCACAGGATTTGGTGTCAAAAACTGAGTTTGAGTCTCTACCCCTTCTTTGCTGTCTGACCCTACCTAGTGGCCTGACTTCTCTGTTCAATGGAAATTGCACCCATGGATCTCACAGTGTTGCTGCAAGAATAAATGAGAGGAAGTGAGGGATGTTGGCAGAGTGGGTGCTCAGGAAATAGTCAGTTGCATGGTTATTGTTTCTGGCCTTCTGCAATCAACCATGTTATCTCAGTCACCACAATATGATGGAGTGGAAAGAGTCCTCTCCCTGATGCTGGCCTGGCCTGGCCTCCCTCCAAACTGATGCTCCAATTACAAGATTGGGGCAATTTAATCTCTGAGTCTCAGTAATGCATCTGTAAAATGGATACCAGGGGCCAGCCAGATAGCTCAGCAGATTAAAGTGCCTGCTTAGGCAGACGCAGGGACTGGGGTTTGATCCCTGGCCTCCCATGCTGGCTCTGCCCCCAAGACGTGCTGATATGGCAAATGAGACTGGACATGGTGGTGCATGCCTGTAATCCCAGCACTTGGAAGGCTGAAAACAGGAGGATCACTAGGAGTTTGATCTGTGTATTGAGACTCTGTAGACCCTGTACTAAATACATTTTTTAAAAATGGATACCAGGATGATAAAGAGCCTATTCCAGTGGCAACCACCTAAATTCTGACTCCCTGTCTCCCTACCGGCCTGCTCTTCAAAGTGGGGTTCTACAGTTCTGGGGCTGAGGCTGGTTTCAACCTTCCTTTGAGAAAGAAAAGGGATTCAATGATGCCTGGTTACCCTCCCAAGCACCCAAACTTTGGGTGGCTATGGAGAAGACAGTGAGAGAATGCAGGCACATTGGATGACAAGCAAAGGCAGATCCCAAGTCACCTAAAGCAAGGGCAGCAGGGTGACAGGAGAGGAAATAAGGGGAGGCACGTGGCAACCATTTCCATTTACTTCCTAACAAGGTGGCAATGCCATGTTGGGACTACATGATGTCTCTTTAGGAGAGGGAGCCGCCAAGTCTCTTCTCCCCAGGAGAAGCAATGGTCCAGGGAGGGGGGCTGAGCAGCTACCTCAGGCAGGGGGAATTAGGCAAACTGCTGCATGATGCATCCCAGGAGACATAACATCTTTCGGGGACCCATAACGTTCAGAGAATCTTTTTTTTTTCCTTTTTGAGACAGGGTCTCGCTATGTAGTTCAGGCTGGCCTTAAGCTCACTTTGTAGCCCAGGCTGGTCTTGAACTTGCAACAATCCTCCTGCCTCAGCCTCCCAAGTTCTAGGATTACAGGCATGCACTACCACATCCCACTGGGAGAATCATTTTTGACATCTAGCCGAAACACCTCCTGCTGCCATCCTCAGCTCAGCCCTTTTGCTTCTGTCTGAGAGAGCAAATTAACTGGCTGAGGAGGTAACTGTCTCCCCAGCTTCTAGGTTCATGCCAGGACTGGGGCGGCAGGCAGGAGAGCAGTGAGTCACACACAATGTTTAGCGCAGCTGTCTCACTGTCTACGCTGCTCCCCCGGCTCTCGCCCCCAATATGCTAAACCCCTCTGTGGTTTCAGCACCGACTCCTCCGATAATGCCAACCGGCATCAGAGGGATGCTGTCTGCTGGGCCTGAGCCCAGCGTGCCAAGATAGAGGAGGCTGTGACTGCGGACTGGTGGGGCTGATGTGAGCCCGCGCTGCGGGTGCGGGTTTCCAGCTCTGCTCAATGGGGCAATGCCCAGCTGTCTGCATGCTCAAGAGGCCTGGCCCTGTAGGCAAGGCTGAGAGGTCAGAGAGAGAGAGAGAGAGAGGGACAAGACAAGGGAGAGAGACAGAGAGAGACAGAGAGAGACAGAGACAGAGACAGAAATGGAGAGATAGTGACAGAGAGACAGAGATAGAGACAGAGACAGAGACAGAGATAGAGACAGAGAGAGACAGAGATAGAGACAGAGACAGAGAGACAGAGACAGAGGGAGACAGAGAGACAAAGAGACAGAGAGACAGAGACAGAGAGATAGAGACAGAGACAGAGAGACAGAGATAGAGACAGAGAGAGAGACAGAGAGAGACAGACAGAGAGACAGAGACAGAGAAATAAAGACAGAGACAGAGACACAGAGACAGAGAGAGAGACAGAGACAGAGAGACAAAGACAAAGAGACAGAGACAGAAAGAGAGAGAGAAGCAAAGGACCTGACTAGAGCTTAATTAATTAATTTTAGATAATTTAGAGAAAGATCTGATTGCAGTTTTAAGGACACAGAGCTACTCTAGACTCAGTGGTGTGCAGTTCTTTTCCTCTTGCCCTAGGAGGAAACAAAATGCCTAAAATCGCAACAGTGAGAGATTTAGGGACAACTGGAGGAAGAGGCCTTGACTGAGTGGGCAGGGTGAGCGGGTCCCCATGCTCCTGGCCTATACTGATTTTTTGGGTCAGGTAATTTTCCTCTTGCACATTTAGCAAGAATTTTGCACACCTGCATGTTGAGGAGCTCCAGAAGGGGACAGTGGGCAACCTGAGCTGGGCAGGGCTCGGGGGTTTGCAAGAGTGCCTGGGCCTGCTCTGTGGCCACCATGTGAAGGGACAAAGCGACACTGGTGGGAATGCAGACTTCTTAACTTTAGCCTGCTTCAAGTTTATGTTTTAAATATTGTCTTTCTTAGTCCTTTCAGGTTGGTACAAACGATTTCATAGACTGAGTGGCTTATAAGCCACAAATACGTATTTATAACACTTCTGATGCTGGGAGCACAAGATCCAGGCACTGGTGCATTCAGTGTCTAGTTTGAACCCCTTTCAGTTCAAGAAGACAGCTTCTTGCTGTGCCCTCCCATGGTGGAAGGTCAACAGTCTCTCTCTGACAAGGGCACTAATCCCAGTCATGAGGGCTCCACTCTTATGATCTTGTAGCCCCCCCATGGTCCCACCTCCTCATAACATATGAATGGGGGGGACACACTGAGACCACTGTTGCTCTCCATGTTAGATTTTATTTTAAGAATGTGTTTCCCAGTTATTTGCTGGCACTCATAGGTAAATCCTAGAATTCTGGGAGGCTGAGGCAGAGGGGTTGCACAATAGTGAGATAGCACTTTGGACAAAGTCTAAAAGAAAAAAAAAATTAAAAGACTGGGGATGTACTACAAAGGAAAAAAATCTCTTCCAATAGAGTTATTCCCTGGAGCTGGCCAGAAACCAGAGTAGGAGCCACCGTGGAGGTGTGAGTGCTTGGAAGGAGAAAAGAAAAGCAGCTACCACCTGGCCTTCACATGCCCAGCTGGCCCCCATGAGCCAGACCTCAGCCAGGGAATCTGCCAAGGGAATCTGCCAAGGGCGGGGATGGTTGTCTTGGGATAAATCTGTCCCTAATTGCTTCTGGCTCAAGAGAGCCTGTTGCTTGTCTACAGAGATTGGAGGATCAGATACTTAAGCAGTGTATGCCTCACTATTGTTGAACTTTCTATCTTCATCCATTTTTTGATCCTTCCTCTACCTTGTTCAGTTCTTATCTTGAGGTAATTTTAATTTACAGAGAAACTGTCAATACAGTAGAGTTCCCATCTACCTTTCACTCAGTTTCCCTAATGTTAATTTTATATAACATGGTATATTTGCCAAAACTAAGAAATCATCCTTGTTGGGAGGCAGAGGCAGGTGGATCACAAACTTGAGACCACTCTAGGCAATATCCACAGCAGTTGTGGACACTGGTCATCCACAGACAGGAGACTGAATCTAGATCTGTAGCTTGCATAATGCACTAAAATAAAATGGAAATGAATCAAAGACCTAGATATTAAAACAGAAACATTTTATCTGCTGGAAGATAAAATAGGCAAAACTCTCGAAGACATAGACATAGGTGAAGATTTTTCTGAACAGAACCCCAGCTGCACAAGAAATAACACAGATTCAACAAATGGGATTATATCAAATTAAAAATCTTCTGCACAAAGATAACAACCAACAGAGTAAAGAGAAACAAAATGAAAAAAAATTGCTAACTATTCCTCAGACGGAAGACTACTATCCAGAATATATACATATGTATATGTATATATGTGTATATATACATATGTATATGTATATATGTGTATATATACATATGTATATGTATATATGTGTATATATATACTAAAAAAGAAATTAGACTCCTCCCAAATAAAAAACCCACTCAGAAAATGGGCAAGTGAAATGAAAAGATACTTCGCTGAAGAAGAAATACAAATGGCCAATAAGTACATGAAATTATGTTCAACATCTTGGGGCACCAGGAAAATGCAAATCAAAACAACACTGAGATTCCATCTTCCTCCAGAAAGAAAGGCTACCGTGAAGAACGCAAAAAAGGCACCCTTCCGCAGTGTTGACGGGAATGTGAACTAGTACAATCACTATGGAAATCATTATGGAGACACCCCAGAAAACTGAAATCATAAATTTCATTTGACACAATTAATCTCTTTCACAATGTCTCCTTGAAAGAGTTAAAAATGTCACCTTTCAGTGACACACGCAAACCCGTGTTTAGAGCAGCACAACTCATAATAACGTAATATTGGAAGTGGCCTATGTGTCCGCCACCAAATGAATAAATAAAGAGAACATGGTATACAAACACAATGGAGTGCTACCGTACCACAAAAAAAGAAAAATCTGAGTGACCTGGAGGAAAACAGATGCACCCTGAGACCACAATGCTTAGGGAAATAAACATAGAAGGCTAAATATCACATGGTGTCTTTGAGAACACCAAAGTATAAATAATTTGGTAAGGAGCCAAATAAAAGACATGAGAGGAAACGGGGACAGACCTTCTGAATGAGAGAGGGATCCCGGGATCCAGACGGAGGAAGGAAGACCAAGGATGAAGACGCGATACACGCACACAGCAGCTGCCCAAGAGGAGAATTTCTTGTTATCACAAATATGTACTAATAAAACTGGGGCTTGGGGACATAGCTCAGAGGTACAGCACCCCTGGGTTGGATCTGAGTACTAAAACCCAAACAAAACAAAAAGAAAGAAAATAAATTAACATTGATGGGTTACAAGTAACTCAACTTCAGGCTTGTTTTCTTCCATCAGGTTTTCCTCTAATGTCCTTTTCCAGGATCCAATCCAGGATGGCCCACAGCATTTAGCTTCCTTCTACCTTCCAAAATTGAAATCTCCTTTTGAAAACTCCAGCCCGTCTCTATCATGCTTCAAGGCAAAAGGAAAGGGCATCTGGGTTATTATCTGACCTTGTTTTGGAACAGAACTCTGGGCAGGAACAGGGACAAGAATAAGACAACATCACAGAGAAGGGGAGCCAAGGGAGGGCACACTCTGTGCCACCCTCCACATGGAAACCGGCTTTTTTAGGGAGCTTTCTCTACCCCAATCTCAGGGATCCCTCCTGTACATAGGTTGTTCCATAGCATAAAAGCTTTCAGAGATGCTGGTGTGGTAGAGCTGCAAGGATGGGTGAGTGGAGCCCTACATAGGACCTTTCCCTAGGGCAGACATCCTAGGCCAGAATTTGGCCCAGAACTTTAAAATCCAGCCCCTATTTCTGAGCACATAGCACTCTGCAATAAACAACAGGGAAAGAGAAGCTGAGACAAGGCTGTGTCTCAGCAGAATTGTTTCCAAATAAAGTGTTCTCTCCCCCTCAAACTCCCTGGGCATGCCTACCGTGCTTAAAAACCACTAAATATCTCCTCTTGTTTATGACACAGATACACCACACCACCCTCTCCCTCTTAGTCTTGCGTCTTGTATAGTGGTGAGTGAGCGGCACTGAGTACAACTCAGAGCAGGCTCGGGGGAGCCCGCACGATGGCTCTCCCTCCCAGGAAGAGTGACGCGTAGCAAGGACTTGGGTCTGCTGTAGACACAAGATGCATGGGGAGAAGCTCTGGGATGGGGGCCTCAGAGTGGACTCAGGGTCCTGCACTTGGCTCGCTGATCGCCACAGACACAAGAGCAGTCAGAGAATCCACTGTGCTGCACCAACCCTGGGTCAGGACCTCATGAAGCTCTCAACGAATTTATTTTGTGCTTTACATTTATGAGGGGCATAGGGAGCTGGAATTATATCCAGAGCAGGAGGTGGAGGAAGGGAAGTGGGTGGCCAGGGAAAGGTTAATGGATAAGGGTGGTGTGTCCCAGAATGGAGGTCACAGGCAGCCTATCTAATGGGGTTTCACAGATATAAAACCTTTGTTCTTCATTCCCGCTAAAAACAGGGACTTGGAAAGGGAAGTCCGCTTCCAATCCTAAAGACTGCAGCTAGATACAAGAAAAGAATGAAGGGAGGAGCCTAGAGGCCCAAATCATGTGGGCAAGGAGGGTGTAACCTTATCTTCCCAGAGAGCCTTCCTGTGTAGGGCTCTGCATCCTGGGGCTCCCACGCTGGGCAGCCGAGCCCAGGTGGGGAGGACGGCAGGGCGGGCGACTGTCAATGGACAGAGCTGTGACTTTCCTGTGTTAACAGTGGCAGCAGGAGCCCTGGCCCCATGAAAGTCTCCAGAAATGGTTTCTGAATGAAAGACAGATCCTCCTGACTCTACCACCTCCCCAAGGATGGCCATCTGTCCAAGGCAAGGGAAGGGATACGATGAACTTTGGAGGGCTCAGCCAGCTCTAACAAAGGATCAGCCACCGAAAGGACAGCTTGTCCTCACCTCCCTTGTCCCTCAATGGCAGGATCTGATTCCTGGTGGCTAGACTCCTACCAGACGGCAGTTACACAGCCTTTACCCAACACAACACAGCGTCCGAGTGCCTGTTCTCACTCACTGCTTCACATCCACGATCTCAACTTCCACCAGGTGCCCGCCACCGACGAACTTGAGGGTCAGGGAATGTGAGAGTCCGAGGTCACAGAGCTGCCTGAAGCTTCTCCTTTCTGGTCACAGTGGTGGCCTAATTCAGGCCCTTATTTCTCACCAGGATCTTTCTCTGTCCATGTTATGCTGGCCACTCCACTCATGTCACTTCTGCTCTGAAGCAAATGTGGTTTCGACCATGGCCCTCCCAGTATAAGATCAATTTCCTTGGGGACCTCTAAGGCCTCTACCAGTTGAGTTCCCCTATCTCCCGGCCTCCTCTCCCAGGGAACCAGATGTCATACTTGATCTTCAACTCTTAAACTGAACAGACTCTCACTTATATCCACATACTTAGGGGGTTTAGGCCTGCCTTTAGGTAGTTTTTATTCGCTTTTCACGTTCCTCTAGGACAAGGACCCTTCCAGGAAGGCCTTCCTGACTTTCTAGCAGGAGTGGAGTGGCAAGGAGTTCCCATAGCACTGACTTCTCACTCGCGACTTGTCCTGGTTTACTGTCTAAAGCCACCTTTTGGAGGAACACTTAGCTTTGGACAGCTGGCACCTGGTACCGAGGCTGGCACAGATCAGACAGTAAATACATGTTGGAAGTACAGGACAGATTCTTGACACCTCAGCACCTGCAGTTGAACATACTTTCTCTCTTCCTTGCCAGACAGGTGGGGCCAATTGTCTCGCACTCTGCTCTCTAGAGGGTGCAGAATGGAGTCAGGCAGCAGCCTGCACAGAATGAAGGGAAGCAAGGGCCTCACATCATCTCACTGAGTCAGTAGGGCACTTTGAGCTCAGGAGGAGGACACCAGGGAGGCCTGGCAGGGACGCAGACCAGGAGATCTTTCCTGCTAAACAGGAAGCAGGGTGGAGCACAGGGGTAGAGCTTCCTGAGGAATGGGAGGGAGGAAATCAAGCCCCATGTGCCGCATGTGCTGTCAGGTCAGCCCAGCTTGGCGCTCAGCCCAGTGGAGCAGGGCTTCCTACCCTGCAGGAAGATGCTTGAAGATGCTTGTCTTAGTTACTTTTTTCTCATTGCTGGGATAAAATACCCAACACCCAAAATTAAGAAAGGAAAGGTTTATTTAGCTCACAGTTAGTGGATATTTCAGTCCATACTTAGCTGGCTCCAAGGCAGAATGGCATACAGAAGAGGGCAGCGGTTCACAGTGGTAGAAAACAGCAAAGAGCAAAAGGAGGAGCCGCAGCTGCAGCAGCTGCAAGCCTCTCCCCTTCTTACATCAGTATGCAGGTTATCTGCTCCACTCCAGGTATAGCACTCATACCCATAATCCTAGCATTAGATCAAGAACTAATCATGAACTCTAGAAACTGCCCCATGACTGCATGAGGCTTTGTGGGGATGACTGGACACAGCCCATAACAATTCTCTCTCCTTAGGCATCAACCAGAGGGCCTAGGGGCGTGTTTAGGAGGTTATGTGATGATCTGTGGTTCATACAAGAGCACTGGTCAGGAAGCCCCACTCAAAACAGCACAGAGTCCCAGAATGATACCTTACTCGTCTTGGGTGTGCGGAAGGGGGAAAGGATACTCAGCCAAGGGAGGCCATGTGGGTCCCAAGAAATGCCGGGTCCTTGGAGAGAGTGGAGGCGGGCCAGCCAGGTGGAGCTGCAGAAAACCCAGAACGCTCCCTCATTCTTCAAGGATTCCCTTCCTGGTCCTTAGCTTCTTGTCAAAAGGTCATTTCCTCAGGGACCGTTTCCCTAAGTCCTTAGACTACATCAATGTTCCCATTGTGTCCCTTCTCTAAATAAAGCCATCCTATTTTCCCCTTACTTTCCCACTGGGTTGGAAGCTGCACTGGAGCAGAGGCTGTACTGAACTCCCCCTCACATCCCACCATCCTAAATACACAACAGATGCCCAAGAAACATGGGCGAGTACGTGACTACGTGGAGCAACCTGATGATGATGGGGAAGGGAATCTCACAACGGTAGTTAAATCTGGGCCAAGGATAGGGTGGAGAATGCCAGTGTCAGCCCTTGCTTGATACATTAAAAAAAAAACAACTGAGGAATTATCTGCAAGTCTAGCTCATGCCCTGCCTTAGTTTCTTCCACATGGGCCCAGCCAAGTAACGGTACTGGTTCAACCATGCCAAATCTTCCACGTCCAAAGCCCTAGGCTCGCTGGAGTATCAGGGAGAGGTTCCCCCAAAGGAGGGAAGACAATCTCTATCATTAGGAAGTTCACAGGCACAGGTGAAGGTGCCCACAGAAACTTCCTAGGCTGATGGGAGAAAGGGCGCCTGCAAGGGTGACAGAGGCTCAAGAGAGATGTCGCCACCAAAGCTAACACTTCAGGGACATTCCCCATGTGCCTGGCGTCGCTCCAGCATTTCACGTGTACCAGCTTATTTTATTTTCATAAAACCTCATGAGGTAATGTTACTTGTTTTATGGGTGACAGCACTAAGGGAGAGGGAAGGGAAGGTGGTTGCCTTAATCACACTGCCAAGAAGTGGAGTGACTAACACTGGTGGCCACAGAGCCAATGTTCCTAACACCACCCACGGCATCTCTGGTACAGCAACGCACATAACTGGCAAGGAGACCATTGCGAAGGGGCTTAAGTGCAGTGTAATCACCAGTGTCCTGGAGGGGGAGAGTGCTTGGCTCAGGAAAGACAGGCTCAGCACAGGAGCAGAGGATATCCTGGCTGGAGGAGACATACAATGACCAGGATAGCAGACGAAATGCTGCTTTCCACACAGCCAAAAAGCATTGGGATGGAGGGCTGGCGAGATAGCTCAGTGGACTAAGCACCTGCTTCAGCAAGCACAGGGACCAGGGTTCAATCCCTGGTCCTACATGCTACACTGGCCCTGCCCCCAGAGCATGCTGAGCTGGTGACTGAGTCTGGGCGTGGTGGTGCATGCCTGTGATCCCAGCCCTGGTGGGGATGAAATCAGGAGGATCACTATGAGTCTGAGCTGTAAGGTGAGACTCTGTACCAAATACATAAAATGAAAAAAAAAAAAAAATGGAATTGGGATGGGAATTCTTCCTCTTTCCCTTGGCTGGAAGACAGTGGCTATGCTAGAGGACAGTGTTTAACCTGAACCTAGTGCACTTCCCACTAATGCAGCCCCCTTGCCATGACAGTGTGAGTGGCTGCTTCAGCCTGAACCTTCCCAGTCTCCAACCTGTCTGTAGCTTTATCAAAAGCCTGGCGTGGCCTGGAGAGGAGGGACCTGCTGAGTAGAAGTGGCCCGCCAGCACTTGAGGGGGTTTCAAGGAAGTACTTGAAGAAAGGGGGCAATTGAGTCAGAGAATGAGGAGAGAGTGGGGTATGACCTCTTAGGATTGTAGTTACTGAGAAAAGTTCAACTGAGTGGAAGAGGTTCACTGGGAGAAGAGGCAAAGGACTGCCTGTTTCTAAGCATGAGTCCAGGCAAAGCACCTTATGTGACTTTTATGTCCCCATGCCTAGTCCAGTAGTAGGGCCCACAGAAGAACCTGACAAAATTGAGCTTAAATGAGCAAGCTCTGTGGCAGAGGCAGAACACAGCTGGGCCTGGGACTGCTTATCAGTCTTGGGAACCAGGAGGCTCTTTAATGGGGAGACTGGGGATTTGGGAGGTGTGTTGAGACGTATCAGTCCCCAGATTGGTGGGTCCAGTGGTCCTCACTAGTGGCTGCAATGAGCTGCTCCGTGGTTGGATATGCAGTTAGCACCGGAGGCATGAGCAGTCCTCAATGTGCACTGCTGTGTCTCCTGGTCTCCTTCAGGCCAGTTCTCTGCTGGTTTCAGCAGGTTTCTGTGCTGGACAGATCCCAGTTCCAGGGTGGAAGCCTGCATAAGCAAGGTTAGTTAAAGAAAGTGCTGCTCTGCTCCCTACCGCCACCTCTCCCTCACCTTGCTTTACCCACTTCTCACGTGTCATAGGGAAAACCACCTCTGAGTCTTGCTTGTCCCCTGGCCTGCCTTTCCTCTTCTCTCCTGCCTTTTAGAGTAACCCAGTAGGGCCAGTACTGTAAAGGCTCCACATTAGCCTTTGCTCATGGTCTGGACTACTCCAGCTCTGCCTCCCATTACTGGTCCTGGGATACCTCAAAACCAGTCTCAACATCAACCTTTCTATAAACTGGCTCCTGATGCTCTCTTCTTGTAGCCTCCTACAGACCCTATACAGCTTAGGGCTTTCTACAAATTCTTCATTACAACAGGCATCTCCTCTCCTTTTTCCGGAGCTGTCCTGAAAGGCCTAACCCTATTGAGGCTTCAGAGTGAACAAGGGAGGCAAAAATGAACCCTTTCCTGCATGATGTCTCCTATAGGATGGGGCTAAGAACTTCCTGTGCCCAGAATGGTCTTGTGAGCCATAGACAAGGCTTGGAAGATCCACTGCCCCTGCACCCCCAGTCCCCAGGTAGACCCCTGGGCTCTTAGCTGTTGGCAGCTGCTGTTCTCCAGAAAGATCAGTGTACTAAGCCTCTTCCTACCTGCACTGATGTTGGTCCCACTACCCTGACCCCCTGGCCTGAAACCAGAGGCTTAATACCTGCTTTTTTTTTTTTTTTGAACCAGGGATTGAACTCAGGCCCTTGCACTTGCCAGGGAAGCGCTTATTCCACTGAGCCATCTCCCCGGTCCCATTAATACCTGCTCTTAACACATCACTATCCTATGAGTGTTCTGTGGCTCTAGACCCATCTACCCTCCTTGCAACTGTAGCTGGAGTGGAGGAAGGAGGGACAGGCACAGTCCATGGATGTGAGAGTGGCTCGGACTAGGAAGGGGGTACACTGGGGACACTGGAGAGCCTCACTCTGTTGGAGGCTCAGAGTCAAACTATGTACTTAGACACAGTCCAAACTGCCTCCCTCCCATGGTATCAGTAGAGATATTGGGAAAGAAACCACACAAATGTCCTCAAGTATGGTGCCAGACCATGAGACAGAAGCTAAGAGAACTGCTGAGAAAAGGAGCAATCAAGAGACTGGGGCCCACAGGGAAAGGCCACTGACATTTGGATAAACTCTCTGTTCTGGATCTGGTCGGCCAGTCCTGACTCATCTGTGTCTAGCCACTGCCTCAGGGCCTGACTAATTGGTGAAAAGTTAAATAGGGCTAAAGAAAAGAGGGATAGATACTACAGAGCCCCAGGTTTCCAGGGCTTGGAGGGAAAGCAGATGTCTTAATCTACGGGTCCATACTAGTCGCCCGCAGGGAGAGGAAGTTGTCTGTGGCCTGGAGTGGATTGTGGACCACACTGGGCATTCCCACGACTGACAGGTTTGTGGGGCTGATGGATGACTGAAGCCTGCAGCTGGAGTTAGGCTGGGGGCTAGAAAAGGATCTGTCGCCTAAAACCCCATGAAGCTAGAGACAGGCAGCTGTAAATAAATCTCTCTCCTATCCCAGCTTGTTGGGTATTGTCCCTACTCTTCCCCAGATATAAACATTCCCAACTTCCAGACAGTACCACTCTTCAGGGGCTGGGGCCATTTAAGACAGGGCTTGGGGATGGCTTTGATGAGGGGGCGCTGGCAGGCCTAACAATGTCCAGACAACTGTAGTAATCAAAGAATTTTCAATGAGATGTAACTGGGAGGGGACACAGCCACAAACTGAGTAACACATATGGAAGAGACAGGAGAGGGCCACCAACCACATCCTGATCATCCTTGACTTGACCCTGGTATAACAGAACTGGGGAAAGAAGCAGGAAGAAAGGGGGTGCAGAAGGAGATGCTGCACCCAGGGTGGAGCCCAGGCTGAGCTCTGGGCTCCTACCAGAGAGCCTACTTAGCAGGCTGCATAGCTGCAGCAATTTGCATACATCTGCATACATTCGCACACACTTAGTTTTTGTCCCAGTGCCAACTGAGCTCCCTACACCCTCTCTATGCCAGGGAGGTCCCTGGACTACTTACTGCAATGCGTAAAGTAGGGAGTGTGTGCAAACAGCCCTTCCCTCCTCACCTCTGGACAGAGACCCTCTGAGTACCCAGCTCCTTATCCTCCTTGGTAGACCAATGAATGGCTGCAGGACAGCAGTAGCAATTGCCGTGCCCCCCTGCCCATCTCCCCAAGATGACCTCACTAGGCACTGAAGGAAGTCAGTGTCAGGCAGTAGAGTGAAGCCTTGGAGTTCTCTGAATCCAACAGAACAGAAAAAACAGGGTCATTTAGTCACACAGCCAACAGCAATGCCAGCTTGGTGACACTGCCAGTCTAAGGGCCAGGAATTCAGCAGGGAAGAAAATAGCCCCCACGCTGCATTCTCATAGATGTGCTGCAGTTAGCGGGGAGAGAGGTGACATGACAATGCTAAGGACGCAGGAAAGTAAGGTCAGAGGAGGGCACAGGGAGCGTCAGGTGGGAACCAAGTTGCTGCTGGGAAGCCGGTCTCCCCAGTCACTGCTAAGTGTAGAGGCAGAGGTGCAGCCAGTACAAGCGACCTCCTCCTGCCTGCCCTCCTTCCCCTTTAATCTCTTCAGGAGGCCTTGCTGACTCAGCTGAAGGGGGCCCTGCCTGCTGGCTGTGACCAGAAGCTCCGACTGCTGGAACTGGCAGGGTCTTGCCCAACTCAGGGCTCCCTCAGCTGGGTGTGGGCGGCACACCTTGCGCAGTCATTAACACCTGTGTCAGAAAAAGCAAGCGCAGGGTGGTGCCAGAGGCAGGAAGTGTGGGAGTGGCTGGAAGTTTCTGGAGAGATGGAAATGTTCTAGACCATGATTGGGGTGGCAGTTAAACAACAGGCATGCATTTGTCGAAAACTCGCTGAATTTCATTATACCTCAATAAAGCTGCAAAAGAGGGAAAGGAAGCCTGGCAACACTGTCTCGCTGGGGAGATTTCAGGTGACTGGAGAGGTGGTGCAGGGCCCTGGGGAGGGCACAGGCTGGGTCAAGGGGCCGTGCAGGCTTTCCCACCCTCGCCATGCAATGCTAAGAGCCCCTCTACCTGTGCCTCCTCCAACCTCACTTTGGGGATCTGAGAAAGGAAGAGAATAATGACTTCCTAGTGCTACAGGTTGTGAGGAGCAAGTCACATAGTGTGTGCTCAGGTAATAGCAGTGGACACCTTACCCTCACTGGGCAGGCATTTTAAATGCTTTGTACATATTAACTACTTCTTAAACATCAGTCGACATGGTACAAATATTGCTGTCTTCATTTTACAGATGAGAAAACCAAGACACAGACCAATTTCCTTTTCTTTTTTTCCAATTTCCTTTTCTTTGTGTCTGTAAAATGGAAAATTTCAACATTTTTCTGTTCTTTCTTTTTTTCTTTTTTCCTTTTTTTTTTTTTTTTTTGAGACAAGGTCTTGTTATGTAGCTCAGGCTAGCCTTGAACTCATGGTGATCCTTCTGTCTCAGCCTCCCAAGGGCTGAGATTACAGGCATGTACTGCCATACCTGGCTCATTTTTTATTTTTAGCTCTATTTCTACCAGACATTAATAAAGGGTCTATATTCTTAGGTAGTTAAAGAAGTGCTGAGTTTGAATAGAGTTCTTTTTAAAAACCAAGATAAACTTGTATATAATAAAATTCATTCTTTTAAAGTATATAATGTGATGTTCCAGAATGGCGGCGGCGGCCACACCAGGTTCCAGAATGGCATTGGCATGGAGAAATTATTTCTCCAAACCAGGGTCAGAGTGCTCAGCCATCCAGGCACTCGACCCCTACAGCCAAGAGAGAAGGAAACCTGGCTACTGCTCCAGCTGGCAGCAGACCTTGGCATCATCCACATGACTTTGGTTTTAGGAGTTCTGAGGTTAAGAAGGCTTCCACCTCGATTTCAGAAGAAGGTCTGGGAGGCCAGGCAGTGTGCCCCTGAGAGGGCAGTGTGTGAAGCTGTGAGTGAGAAGCCTACTCCAATGAAACCCCAGACGTTTGGAAAAGCCAGGAATGTGGATCGGCTAAGGGAAACTGCAAGGAGGAAGTAAAGCCAGCCTGACAGAGAAGCCATGGGAGCTACCACCACGAGTGCCCCAGGGGCGGAGCCTCATGTAGCTCACAGCTCCTCACAGATTGCTTGGGATGTTCCACATGGAACTGCAGGGCTTAATGCTTGCCCTGCTGGATTTTGGACTTGTGTTGGTCCCAATGCTTGGTATCCTGCTGTGTCTACCTTTTGGAATGGTAGTGCTTATCTTGTGCCTTTGAATGGTGCAAGTGTTTAAGTTTTCATTTGCACAGGGGCTCACAGTTAAGAGTTTGCCTGGGATCTTGGAAGAGACTTGGGACTTGGACTTTTCAGCAATGCTGAAACTTTTGGGACTTTGGCAATATAGAGATGGACTAGAATGTCTTTTGCATAAAGGGATGTGCATGAGTCTTTGGGGGTCCAGGGGTGGAATGTTATGGTTTGTGTCTAGGTGTCCCCCCAAAGCCTCACGCTGTCTTGGGGCGGCTTCTGGAGTTTGTGATTGATCACTGTGGGTGTGGATGCTGCCTGCCCCGGGGCAGGTAATTTGCATTACAATGTAAGGTGGGAAGAGAAGCTAGCTGCTTGAGCTGCTGCTACCCCTCCCTTGGGCTCTTGCTCTTTGCCACCACCATGAAAGGTTGCTTTTTGCTCTGTGCTGCTCTGCGTTGTACCCAGATGAGTATGGACTGAAACCTGCAGTAACTGTGAGCTAAACAAACATTTCCTTCCTTCAAAAAAATAAATAAATAAATAAATAAAATAAAAAAATAAAGTATATAATGAATTTATTGCTTTTAATGTACTTGCAAAGTTATGCAATTATGACTACTGTGCAATTCCAAAATACCCTCACCATCCTCAAAAGAAGCTTATACCTACTATTAGTCATTCCCCACTGTTCCTACCCCCGACAACCACTGATTTACCCTCCATCTCCGTGTACTTACCCATTCTGAAAATTCATATAGGTAGGATCGTGTGATACTTACGGTGGCCTCTTGTGTCTATCTTCTTTCACATGGCATAATATTTTTAAGGTTCACCCATGTTGTTGCATGTATCATTACGTCATTCCTTTTTACAGAAGAGTAATATGCCATCGCATGGATATACCACATTGCATTTATCTATTAAACTATTTTAATGTTTTATTATTAAGAAAATCGTTGCTATGGATGTTGGTGTACAAGGTTTTTTTTTTTTTTTTTTTTTTTGCGGAACCGGGGATTGAACTCAGGCCCTTGCGCTTGCCAGGCAAGCACTTAGTCTACTGAGCTAACTCCCTGGCCCTGGTGTACAAGTTTTTGTATGGTCCTATGTCTTTAGTCTTCTTGGGTGAATACCTAGAAGTGGAATTGTTGCATCCAAAAAGTGCCTTACTGTTTTCCAAAACTGCCACACCATTTTATATCCTCATCAGCAATACACGAGGGCTCCAATTTGTCCACATTCTTGCAAACATTTCTTATTGTCTGTCTTTTTTATAAAGCCAGAATACTGAGATGTGGTATCTCACATTCTGACTTGCATTTCTCTTGTGACTACTGCTGCTAGCCATTTTTTCAGTGCTTGTTCACCATCTATCAAATGAGTCATTTGCCCATTTTTAATCAAGCCTTTTGGGTTTCTTGTACTTTGTAAAAGTTCTTTATATATTCTGGACTCTGGATCCTTATATGATTTGCAAATATTTTGTTCCCACTTTGTGAGTTGTCTTTATTTTCTTGATAGTCTCCTTTGAAGTACAAAAGTTTTTCAAGCTTTGATTAAGTTCAATTTATCTATTTTTCTTTGAAGAACTTCTCCTACCCTTTCTTCTGTAAATCAAGATTCCAAATAACAGATGGATTTTACTGCATTTCAAAAACTAGCTGTCAACAATCACCTATCTCTGAGCATCCCCCTGCCACCTACTCCTCCTCATAGAATATCTTGCAAGAAACCACAGAACATGCTGAGCCTTCCTGTCTAAGGGTTTTCTGTACCCCATAAGAAGGCCTACACAGAAGACAAGGCATCATAGGGGACTCCTGAAGCCAAGAAAGAGCCAGCCTAGGGCCTGATTTTGGAGTTGAGGATCAAAGCACTCACACAAAGCCTGGGAGATGGATGGGAGTGGAGGATTCCTGGGACCGTTATCCAAACGGAGTCCAAAGAAGAAAGCATTTTTCTTAGAAGTTATGTATGGAGCAGGAACAGCAAGGGGAGGACTTCAGGGAGTTGGTGCAAGATTCTAGGTCTTTCTCTCCTGTGAGCATTTGATTTGAACATGCAGGAGTTTCCTTCCTATATCTATCCCCACAGTAAGATACCAGGATCTGGGCTCCCTGACATTGTCAAAACTTTCCCTGACCCAGGCCCTGTCTCTGTCCGCTCCGGATTCTCCCCAGACCCCAGATGACTCAGAGGCAGATTAGCAAATTGAGCCAGAGGTCCAGAATCCAGGCCTTGGGGAGCATCTGGACTTTCCCAGCCTATCAGCTGAACAGATAGACTAAGCAGGAGGGCAGCTTCTGTGGACTCAAGGGAGATTCTAGAAACACGTTCAGGATTGCTCTCATCAAGCTGAGTGGGCTCTGCTGGACATGAGCAATCCCAGGCTGAGCCTGCTGCCACCTTAGCAGCTGTGCTCCATCTCAGATCTCCATCTATTCAGACGGCAGTAAGAGTCCAGTGCCTGAAGAATATACAAGCTCTTTTCTTTAGGGGTCTGAACGCACAACTCAGGCAATCTCTTAGTCACCGAGGAAGACCTTCTCATTTATTCCTTCCCAAAAACAGTATGACGCCAGAGAAGTTAAAAAAGAGCATCTTTGTTTTTAGTGAAGCTACTTTTTCCTTTGTGTGCAGCTCTATCTTGCAAGGAAGCACAGGACATGCAACCTCTTAGAATATGCTGTCATGGGCTGGAGACGTAGCTCAGTGGTCGAGCACTTGGCTCACACACACGAGGCCTGGGTGCCATCCTTAGTATGGTGAACAAGCAAATCAAATGCAGGATGCCATGAGAAGATCAATGGTTTTACAGCCTCATACATGGATTTTAGTCCAGAATCCAGGTACTTTCTGGCCTTCAATAACTTTTTAAAAACCTCTCTGAGTCCTCTTTTTCTCATACTTAAAATGAAAATAATGATGCATACAAAAGATTTGCAACAATCAGGGGTTCAATGAATGCTAGTGTCCTTCTGAAATTCTTTCACACCAAGCATCATGATTGGTAATGGTATTTCTCAGTTGAAAAGGGACTTTGGAGACATTATGATTGGATTCTTTCATTTTTCAGGGGAGGAATCTAGAGCACAGAGAGATGAAGCGAGTTGCTGAAGGACGTGATGCAAAGCAGGATTGCTAGGCCCAGGTTCCTCTGGGCAGCTCCAGGCCTTAATAGGCTGCTCTCACCCAGACGCACAACGCTGGTTTTCAGGCTATTTCTTTGCATGTTTTACTTTGAGGCTCAATTTAGAAGTATTATTTGCCATAAGAGAAGATGGGAATTTATAGTTACTCAAAGGAACTGGCAACTCGAACAGGGCTGTGCTCATTTCCATAGCTTTCCTGGGAAGGGGGAGAGAGAATTTGGAAGGCCCAAAAGAGGTACACTGCTCACATGCCCAGTGTCACCCAGCGAGCATGGGCAGAGCTATGTCAGGGCCCACATGCCACCCCCTGTCCCAGAGCCTCTCCCACCAGCCCACGCAGCCACTTTCACCCATTTCTTTGGCACAGAGGCGCCTGACTCCATCAGGGAAGGAGTTAATGCCAACCTCTGTTGGCCTCTGCAGGTGCTGCTCTTGAGAGAAAGCTCCTTAGCAGAGTCTGCAGATAATGGGAGCAGAAGAGATAACGAGCTTTCTGTCTTAATTGCAGATGGAAAACAGGGTGGGCTTGTTGGAGTGCTTGGACAATTAACGCAGCTGGGGCGCGGGGGCTGATGAGCCCTGGCTGGGGCCCTGCCCTGCTGCTGCTCTCTGACAAGCACAGCGAACGGGACTATTATACCCAAGCAGCGAGCCTGGCACAGCAGGAGCGCAGCCAAGGTGCACAAAGAATCAGCCAGGCAGGGTGGGGGCTGAGCCGCAGCCTCCAGACACAGAGCTCAGACACCTGGGCTGCCAGGGGACCGGCTGAGCCCCAGGGCCACCCGGGGCCCAGCTTACTTGGGTGTGCAGAGCCAATGAATACAGTCCCCAGAGACTGGGGAAATAAGAGAGCAGCTTGGGGAGGGAAGCAGGGGGCCAAGAATTTGGTGTTCAGGAGAGCGGTGAGTCTGGCTTCAGAAGGGTGCCACCCCTGGCCCCTCTGTGGGTGTGACCAGAGTTCAGTGCTTTCCTCAATCAAGGCCGCCATGCTCTCCTCGCTCCGTCTCAGGGTTTCTCCTTAGATCCACGGCCTCTCTGAGCCTCTGGATGCTACAAAACAAATTTGAACTTCAGGCTCTGTGGTCTCTTGCCAGTCCTGTGGCTCATGCTTGCATCTATGACCGTGCCCTGGGTGGAGGGATGCTGCCTGGTTCCTATAGGCTGACTATCCCAATGGGAGGCACCGGAGTGACTTGCAGGGTGAGAGGCAGAGAACTTCTGCCTCTTAGCAGGACCCGCAACTCCTCGGTGGCCCAACACTGACCCTTGTGGATCTAGATTCCACAGCCTTGATCTCTCTCCAGTCATGGTGGCCACTTCCACCCCTCACCTCCTCTTGCCCATGTAGCCAGGGACCTGTATCAAAATCCCTCTCCGATAAAGATTAATGTGGTTTCAATTAAAACAGACACAAATAGGGTTTGCTCATGGGTTTCTCAGACCCCAAAGTATCGTCCACTAGCCATCTCTTAAACATAGTGCTTCTGTTCTTGTCTTCTTTTTAAATTCCTTTTAAAAAAAAACAAAGCGTGTGTGTTGTACATAGTCGCATTCATCATGCAGATTTGGCACACGCATAATACACTTTAATTCTTTTTACTTCCCACTGCCCTTCCCTGTCATTCATTCATTTATTTTATTGTTTTTTTGAGACAGGGTCTCACTATGTAGTCTAGGGTGATCTTGACCTCCGTATGTAGCCCAGGCTGGCCTTGAACTCGCAGCAACCCTCCTGTCTCAGCCTCCGGAGTGCTAGTATCACAGGTATGCGCCACCATGCCCAGCTACAAATCCTTAAAGCCTTCTCAAGGAGTTTTATGTTTTAAACTGTCAAGTCAATGAGATGTACCTCTCTGACTTCTCTGCTGCAATACCTATCCATCCTCACCAGGCTGCTCCCAGACACTCCTCCACTTGACACCTCTGAAATTGCTTTTCTTCTTCTTTACTCAGAACTTCCCTAGAGCTAAGGACCTGTGCTCCTCCATTCCCCCCACCCCATTCCATTCCATCTTGTCTCCTAGCATCTCTCAGATTCACGCCAGCAAGGCATCTCCACCATCACTGTCTATGATCAACTCTCCCTTGGACCATAATGTAAACCTGCTCTCTGGCCCCTTCCTTTTTTCTTCCCAGGATGACCTCTCAGAAATGCAAACCCAACCATATCTTTTCATGTTTAAAACCCTTTACAGAGGCTGGAGAGAGAGTTCAGTGGCATAAGTGCTTGCATGGCAAGCACAGGGTCCCAACTTCTATCTCAGGTACCACAAAATCAATCAATTAATCGATCGATCAATCAAACCCTTTACAGGTAAGCATAGCAAACAATGCCCTCTATAATCTAGTCTCTACTCCTGCCCTACCTCTGCTACCTTTCTGTCCTGCTGTTTGATGTCTCTAAAGCTGCTGTACCTGCTGCTCTCCCTGGTGGAATGTCTTTTACCATTTTGTTCATCCAGAAATCTAATTACCTTCAAAGTTCGGCACAAACATGATCTACCTCCTCCAAGAAGCTGTTCTTGCCCTCAATCCATCTATCAGGTAGGGAGGTGACCTCAGCTTCCTTGAGCCTCCAGAATATCTTGTCTTCTACTAAATCACTGAGAGCATGGTATTTATTTATTTACATGTCTTTCTCTTCTGGTAGGCCTTGAGTTCTTTGAAAACAAACAAACCTAGTAATGTCATTTGTCTCCAAGTGCTTCCATGGGACAGATGTTCAAGAAAATAATTCCAGGAGGATGGAATAGTGTGGTGATTAGCTTTAGCTGTCAATTTGGCTGGATTATGGGATGGAAGCATTATTTCCGAGTATATCTTTTTTTTTTTTTTTTTTTGCAGAACCAGGGATGGAACTCAGGCTCTTGCACTTGCCAGGCAAGCGTTTATTCTACTGAGCTATCTCCGCAGCCCCAAAAGTTCAGAAGGATTTTTTTTTGTGAGGGGGGCTGGCTCAGGATGCCTTAAGGGCAGGTCTGATAAGGCATGAAGCTCTGGGGATCGAACCACAGTATCCTGAGGCTGACTGCCTTCACGTAAGCAGGCACTTAAGCAACTGAGCTAATGGGCAGGCCCCCTCTGAGCATATCTTGAGGGCTCCTGGAAAAGACATTTGAACCCCTGGGCTGGGTAAGGAGCAGCCACCCTCACCAGGGTGGGGCTGGGAGCACTGTTTAGTTAGCTCATGGCCCAGGCAGAACAAAAAGGCAAAGGAAATTAAATCCTCTCTCTTTCTTGCCTTTTAGCTGGATTCCCCTCTTTTCTGCCGTTAGATACCAGCCCTCCAGGTTCTACACCTCTGGAAACTGTGACTTGCTAGCCCCTGAGATTTTCAAGCCTTGGACCCAGGATTGAGAGCTGTACTTGTTGGCTTCTCTGGTTCTGAGGCCTCTGGATCTGGACTAAGCCATGCTACGCACTGGACTATATCCTGTTATCCATTAATATCTGTTTCTTTTTTTAAAAATATATTTTAGTACAGGATCTATAGGGTCTTACTACATAGCTCAGACTCACAATGCTCCTCCTGTTTTCAGCCTCCCAAGTGCTGGGATTACAGGCACACCCCATCACACCCAGTCTCAATTGTGATCTCAGAGGGCCCCAGGGGTAGGGCTGGCACAGCACTCTGGGAACAAACCCCCTGCCGCTGCGCTCTGCCTAAGCAGGCACTTTAGTCGACTGAGCTATCTGGCAGGTCCTTCCATTAATATCTATTTGTGTTTCCTATTGTTCCTCTGAAGAACCCTGACTAATACAGCCATAGTAGCTCTATTTCTCTCTCTAAGTACAGCTAAAAAAAAAAAAAATCCCCAACATTAGATATAAGCAAGCACACGAAGATTTCGAAAGGAGCAAAGAGAAAGGCAGGCAGGCTGGGGACCTGAGGCTGGAGAATAACAAGGTGGTGAGGGTCCTGGTTGTTCTTTGTACTCTATATCCCAACCTGGAATAAAGAGGTTGGCCACCCAGACATGCCACTGGGCCACAAACAAACAAAACGTCCACGGATGTTTGTTGCCTCTTGTTAAAGAGCAGGAAAGTGACAGTTGGCAAGACAGAAAACTTTTAGACAATAACCATTCACTCTTGCCAAAAACTGTAGGAAAAACTGCCCACACTAGCAAGGCCAAGTGCGGAGCCTATAATGCACCTTCACCAGGTTCTGATGAGGTGCCTGACACACCCACCAGGGTGCTGTTGGAGAAGGCTAAGGAGGTTGAAGACCCAAACCTTCAACCCTGCTGCCTGTTTGAGGCCATACCTCTCCCTTCATGGCTAGTGGAGGCCACACTGGGCCCAGCCACCTAGGAGGAATAAAGCACCTGCCCCTGGCCATGGGCGGGAGTCGGCGAAGGCCAGGCGGGACTGGAAAATAGTCTATCCCTGGCCAGCAGTCATGAAGAACAGAGAACAGAAGCTGTACAGAAGAGCTCACTGAGACATTTTAGATTACAAAACAGTAACTGGAATACAAAGCTCAGCAGACAGACCAATAGTAGGATGGCAGAGACAGAACTAAGCAGCAGTAGACTAGAAAGCAGAGCAACAGAAATCACACAATATGCGCAACAGAAAGACAACAGGCTGAGAACCCCAAACAGAGCCCCAGGCCTGCAGGAGCTGTCACGAAAGGTCTAAAGGTCCTGCTGCTGGAATTCTGCTGTGATGAGAGAAGGGGCAGCACTGGAAAAGGCCCTAAGCAAAAGGCTGAAAACCTCCTAAAGTTGGCAAGAGATGCAAACATACAGATTCAAGAAACTGAGCAAATGTCAAACAGAATTAAAACTAAGTAAATCACAAGATGTATCACAATTAAACACCTCCAAATTAAAGATGAAGACAGAGGCAGCAGGGTTGAAGGTTTGGGCCTTCAACTTCCTTAGCCTTCTCCAACAGCACCCTGGTGGGTGTGTCAGGCACCTCATCAGAACCTGGTGAAGGTGCATTGTAGGCTCCGTACTTGGCCTTGCTAGTGTGGGCAGTTTTTCCTACAGTATTTGGCAAGAGTGAATGGTTATTGTCTAAAAGTTTTCTGTCTTGCCAACTGTCACTTTCCTGCTCTTTAACAAGAGGTAAAGAAATCTCCAAAGAGATCAGAGACACAGCAATCTACAAGGGAAAGCACTCAAATAGCAGATTTCTCATCAGACACCATGGAGACCAAAAAGAAGTGGCACAGCATTTTTCAAGTGTTGGTTAAAAAATAAATAAATAAATAAATAAAAGTAAACAAAGAGCTGTTAACTTAAGAGTTGTGTCCAAGTAAAAGTATTCTTCAAGAATAAATAAAAATATCAAGAACATTCTTTTCTGTGTGTGTGCGCAGGGTCTCACTATGCAGCTTGGACTCGTAGTGATCCTCTGATTTCTGCCTCCTTAGTGCTGGGATTACAGGTGTGCACCACCACGCCTGGACTCCACTGCCAGCTGAGCATGCCTGGGGATGCGGCCGGCGCAGCATGTGGTGCAGGGATCGAGCCCTGGCCCCTACACTTACCTAAGCAAGCACTTAGTCCATTGAGCTATCTCGCTGGCCCTATGCACATTCTTAAATAATGAGAAATTTAGAGAATTTGTTGCCAGCAGATATATCCTAAAAGAATGACTAAAGTCATATCAAAGATGGGCATGGTGGTGGAAGCCTGTAATCCCAGCACTTGGGAGGCTGAAGCAGGAGGATACCAAATTCATGATCTGCCTTAGTGACCTAGTAAGACCCTATCTCTGTCCTTCGCCCCTGACAAAAGAATAACTAATGGAATTTCTCCAAACAGAAAAGAACAAAATAGAGTACCCAGAAATAGAACCACAAAAATATGCCCAATTGATTTTTATTTTACTTATTTTTGGAATACTGCAGCTAGAACCAGGGCAAGGCTCGGGCACACTATACAGCACCCTACACTGAGCTACAGCCCAGTCCCAGTGATTTTTGACAAAAGTTCAGTGAAAGAGGAGAGCTTTTATAACTGGCGCTGGAGTAATTAGACAGCCATACACAAATAAATGAACTTCAGTTTTTCTCATACCTTATACAAGTTTAATTCAAAATGCATCATGGGTTTAAATGTTAAATACATTTTAGGAAAAATATATAGAAAAACATCTTTGGAGGGCTGGCCAAATAGTTCAGTGGATTACAGTGCCTGCAAGCAGGTGCAAGGGCCTGGAGTTCGCTCCCCGGCCTACCATGCCAGCCCCGCCCATGGGGCACACAGACAGCAATTGAGATTGGGCGTGGTGGTGCCCACCTATAATCCCAGCTCTTGGGAGGCTGTAAACAGGCGGGTCACTAGAAGTCTGGTCTAATAGTGAGACCCTGAACACCCTGTAGACCCTTCCCTAAAATACAAAAAAAAAAAAAAAAAAAAAAGGAGAAAGAAAAACATCTTTAGGTCTGGGTTCTACGACTTGCCAGAGTTCTAAGACTTGCCAACAGAGATATAATCCATAAAATGGAAAACTTGATAAGTTATGCATCAACAAACTTATACTTTTTTTTTCTTTCTTTTTTTTTTTTTGGTGGAACTGGGGATTGAACTCAGGCCCCTGTGCTTGCCAGGGAAGCACTTATTCCACTGAGCCATCTCCCCGGCACCAACAAATTTATACTTCTGCAAAAGATCCTAGTAAGAGGATGAAAAGACAGGCGATATAATAGGTAAAAAACTTGTCAACACCATAGCCAACAGTGAACTAGAAACAAAATTCATGAAGAACTCTCAAAATCCAACAGTCACCATTGAAACAATTCAATCACAGTAGGCAAAAGACTTGAAGAGTCATTTCACCAAAGAGAATACGCAGATGGCTACATAAGCACGTGGAAAGAAACTCAAAATCATTAGCCATTAGGGAAGTGCAGGTTATAGCCACAATGAGACATCATTACCCACAGAGCAGGCTAAAGCTTTTCAACAGGAACACCAGAAGTTGGACAGAAGTTGGACAGAGAAACTGGGTCGCTCATATACAGCTGGTGGGCTGTGTAAAATGGTACATTCACTCTGCAAAATTATTTGGCTGTTTCTATTTTTTATTTATTACAATTCATTTTTTTGGTTTGCTTGAGACAGGGTCTCCAAATGTAGTTCAAGCTGGCCTTGATCTTCTTATATAGCACAGGCTGGCCTCAAACTCACAGAGATTCTCCTGCTTCAGTCTTCCAAGTATTGTAATTTCAGTAGCGCACCACACCCAGCTAGGTGTGTCTTAAAAAACTAAATGCACAGGGGCTGGTGAGATGGCTCAGTGGTCTAAAGCATCTACTTAGAACTAAGCTAAGCGAAGCACAGGGACCACGGTTCAATCCCCCAGCACCACATGCCAGCCAGCCCCTGCCCCCTGGTGGGCTGAGCTGGCCACACACACAAAAATAAA